>NC_044982.1:140291832-140599580 GCF_008728515.1 Papio anubis
TCTCAATAGCTTTGCTTTTTGTGAAGCTTTGATATAAATGAATCTAACAATACATAGATTATTGCATCTGCCTTCTTTTACTTAGCGTAGTATATTGAAGGTTTATTTATGTAATAGCATATATCAGTGGTTGGTTCCTTCATATTCACAAATAATATTCTGTTGTGCGAGTATGCCACATTTTGTTTTTCCTTGTGCCAGTTAATGGACATTTGATTTTTTTCCGTTTTTTTTTTTTTTTTTTTTAAAACAAGTAATTTGCCTATAAACGTTTGTATACAAGTCTTTGTGGGAACATATGTTTGCATTTCTCTTAGGTAGGTATATGAGAGTAGGATTTCTAAGTCATCTTGACAACATATTTCCCAAAGTGATTTATCATTTTACGTTTTCACCAGCAGTGCAAGAGCAAGATTCTCCACATTTTCACTAACAATTGTTATTTTCTCTCTTCTTTGTTAAGCCCATTTAAGTGGGAGGATCATGATAGCTCACTGGGGTTTAATTTGTATTTACCTGAAAACAAACAATGATGAACAAATTTTCATATGCTTATTACTCCCTTATGTATCTTCTATGGTAAAATGTTTGTTTATATTTTTGCACCTTTTTAAAAATTATGTTGTTTGTCTTCTTGTTATTGAGTTTTAAGAGTTCTTTATATAATTTAGTTACAATTCCATTGTTGGATATATTAGTAAAATATAATTTGTTTAAGCCTGTGTTCACCTTTTCATTTTGTTACTGATGATATCTAAAAGTCACAGAATTTAAATTTTCATAAAGTCAAATTTATTA
Organism: Papio anubis; assembly: GCF_008728515.1. Taxonomy (NCBI): domain Eukaryota; kingdom Metazoa; phylum Chordata; class Mammalia; order Primates; family Cercopithecidae; genus Papio; species Papio anubis. Next base: position 140,292,631 of record NC_044982.1, read on the forward strand.
ATTTTTTCCTTTTATAAATTGTAATTTGGTGTTAGGTTTTAAAATTTTTTAGCTAACCTATGGTCATGAAAAATTTCTTCTGTTTTCTACTAGAAGATTTAGAATTTAAGCTCTTATTTTTAGGTCTGTATTTCACTTTGAGTTAATATTTGTATATTGGGACACAGTAACTGTCTACGTTTATATTTTTACATATGGATGTCCAATTGTCTCAGGCCATTGTTAATTTTTTTCTCATTGAATTTCTGGGGAAGCTTTGCCAAAAAATAATTGACCATAAGGGTTTATTTCTGTACTTCCAATTCCATTCCATCATCTATATGCCTATTACTATACTGGTAAAACACTGTTGTGATTACTGGTTAGTGGGTAGTGCAGCTCCTCCAAATTTGTTCTTCTTTTTCAAAGTTATTTTAGTAATTTCAAGTCCTTTGCATTTACAAATACATGTTCAGATAAGCTTGTCAATATCTAGAAAATAAAAGTCTCATGTTATTTTGATATGAATTACATTGTTTAGATTAACTTTTGAAGAATTTTCATTAGAATAATGCTGAGACTTCTACTCCTTGAACATGAAGTATCTCTTGATTTATTTAAATACTGCTCAATTTCAGTTATCAGTGTTTTGTAGTTTTCTATAAATGTATCTTCTTTAAATTTTCTAAGGCTTTAAAGTTCTATTTGGAATGTAATTATTTTCCTAATTTTATTTTTCAATTATTCATTCCGATTGTGTGAGTGTCTCTTTTCACAAATAGGATCAGATCTTCTGCAATAGAGTTTTACTTCTTCCTTTACAATCTGGATATTTTATACATTTTTTGTCTTATTGCAATTACTGGAACTAAATTGTTAAATAAAAGTGGGTAGAGTGAACATGCTTACTTTCCTGGACAATCTTACATTTCTGACATAATTTTCATTTGCTTCTGTTTGATAACTTCTTTTTTATTTTGTTGAATTGACTTTAGTATAATCTGATTAAATATTTTTAATTCTATTCATGAGGAATGCAGTTTTCTCTTCTTGTTATATTTGACTTTGGTATCATGGTAATATTGACCTCTTAGAATGAGGTCAAAGTGTTTCCTCCTTTTTGTTCTCATAGTATGTGGATAACATTCAGTCTTTCAACTTTAAGAAGTATTTTAGTGGCTTGGCGCGGTGGCTCACGCCTGTAATCCCAGCACTTTGGGAGGCCGAGGCGGGGCAGATCACAAGGTCAGGAGATCGAGACCATCCTGGCTAACACGGTGAAATCCTGTCTCTACTAAAAAATACAAAAAAACTAGCCGGGCGAGGTGGCGGGGCGCCTGTAGTCCCAGCTACTCGGGAGGCTGAGGCAGGAGAATGGCGTGAACCCAGGAGGCGGAGCTTGCAGTGAGCCAAGATTGCGCCACTGCACTCCAGCCTGGGCGACAGAGCGAAACTTCGTCTCAAAAAAAAAAAAAAAAAAAGTATGTTAGTTGTAGATATTTCATAGGTGCCCTTCTCTGGTTGAGGAATTTCCATTTTATTCTTAATTTGTTGAGAGATTTTTATCAGAACAGTAATTTAATTTGGTTTAATACATTTTCTGTTGAAAATATGGGGATTGTTTTCATACAATTCATGTTATATATGTATTACATTAATTAATTTTGAATGTTAAGCTAACCTTACATTCCTGGCATAACTTTCATTTGGCCCTGTTTGTTTTTAACCCCTCACCATTTTACATATTTTCTCTGTATTATGATGTCAACAGTGTGGTTATTGTGTTTTTAATGAGTATTTCATATTTTATCCTATTCCTGTTTTGTTGAGTTTCTTGGATCTGCAAATTAAGTATTAGTTTTAAAGAAATTTAAAAGATTTTGTAATTAGACCTCCATGCAGAAGTGTGTGTTTGTGTGTGTGTGTGAGAGAGAGAGAGAGAGAATGAGAGAGAAAAATAGTCACCTGAAAAATAAGAATAAGTTTGCATACATAAAATTTGAACTTATACTAATAAAGAGAAACAATAAAATAACTAAAAAGGTGTCCTGGAAAAAAATTGAATTTTGATTATGCCGCATAAATCCAGAAATCAAAAGGGCATCGAGGTGGCATGTTCAGTGGAAGTGTTTTGTTTACACTGCAGTGTGTTTGAAACTTCAATATAGATGCTTTCAGAAGAAGCACATTCTCCAGACGGTCCTACTGTCCACACTGCCTAATGTGTTTCTCCAAGTTGCCTTCTCCCATTATTACTGTTGTTGATTGGCCTCTATACATGTATGAGCTGGGGACCCCCACACTGTACTCTGGCAGCCTGAAAGAGTGAATACCCGTTTAGTGATTATAAAGGGTTATTTCTCTGGATAAATCTTTGATTCTCAAAAGCCTTCAGGGCCAGAATATATCAATATCCAGTCTTCTTACATTAAAATTTAAATAATTATGTTCTATTTGACTTCTTTTAAAAATCACAAGAGAATACAGTCATTAACTTAGAGTGATAGTGGTTGAAGAAGAGGATTTTTGTGTGTCGAATACACACTGAGTTATAGACAGGTTTTGGAGAATTCTTCATTTCTACATTCTTGTATCCCTACTTAGTTGCTTCTAGGTACAAGTCCTGAATTCTTCCAAAGAAAAGTTTCCTCTTCCTCTCTCCATCTGTGAAAGGTGTATTGGATTAGCAACCAGCACAGTGAAAACTGCTTCAAACTCTACACTCAATCACACTGTTTTACAATATTGAGAACAAGGCAACTTCCCAGTACTGAAATGCTACAATATTTTTTAAAATATTTTGGAAATGGACCAGGCACGGTGGCTCACGCCTGTAATCTCAGCACTTTGGGAGGCCGAGGTGGGTGGATCACCTGAGGTCATGAGTTCGAGACCAACCTGGCCAACATGGCGAAACCCCGTCTCTACTAAAAATACAAAAATTAGCTGGACCTGGTGGCGGGTGCCTGTAATCTCAGCTACTCAAGAGGCTGAGATGGGAATCACTTGAACCCAGGAGGCAGAGGCTGCAGTGAGCCAAGATTGCATCATTGTACTCCAGCCTGGGGACAGAGTGAGACTCTGTCTCAAAAAGAAAAATAAAATAAAATTTAAAAAAATTGGAAATTATATAACAGCAAATAGAAAACAAAATTATATTCCCTAAAGTAAGTAATGTTTGCTTTTTTCCCCATAGTTTGTTAAGATATAATTTTCACAGTAAAGTTCACCCTTTTCAGATGTACCCTTTTATGAATTTTGTCATATTTATAAATCATAGAACCACCACTATGCTCAACATATAGAATATTTTCATAACACCAAAAAGTTTTCTTACATCCTTTCATGGTCAGTTCCATCCCCGTCCCTCCCACCCCTGGCAACCGCTGATACAATTATATTCCTTATAGATTTGCTTTTCCCAGGGTGCCAGATAAACATAACTGTATAGTGCACAGCCTTCTGGGTCTGGCTTATTTGACTTAATATAGTGCTTTTGAAAAGGATCCACATTTCTGTGGGAATCAGTAGATATTTCCTTTTTTTGCTGAGTAGAATTCCATTGTATGGATGTACCACAATTTGTTGATCTGTTTACCAGTTGATGGACATTGCTTTATTTCTCATTTTTGGCAATTATGAATAAAGCTTCTAAGAACATTCAAATATAAGTGTGTGTGTGGAGATATGTCTTTGTTCCTCTGAGTTAATACCTAGAGGAGGATTGCTGCTGAGTCATATGATTAACATTATAAGATAGTGCTAAACTTATTTCCAAAGTTTTGCATTTCCAGCAGCAATATATAACAATATAACAGTTCTAGCTATTCTGCATCCTAAGACTGTTACAAGTTGTTTTTTCTTCTGTTAATTCTGACTCTTATAATAAATATACAGTGGTATCTTACTGTGATTTTAATTTTTATTTCCATAATGAAAATTATATATAGTTGGCTTCTTTGCCAACTATATGACATCTTTTTAGTGAAGTTTCTGTTAGAAACTAATTCTCATCTTTCACTGGGTTGTTTGTTTTTTTAATACTGATTTTTGAGTTTATTTTTGCAATATTTTGTCCCGGTATGTGACTTATCTTTTCATTTTCTAAACAATATATTTCTAAGAGCAAAGGGTTTAATTTTGATAATAATTTTGTCCTTTGTTTTCTTCCATGAGTTTTTTAGTTTTAGGTGTTACTTTCAGGTCTGTCATAGATTTTGAAATAATTTTTTTATGATGTGAAGTCAAGAATACTTTAATTTTATTATTTAATTTTTGACATGCAGATGTCTAATTGATCCAGAACAATTTTCTGAAAAATATATCCTGGTTTCATTGAAATACCTTGGATCCTTTGTGTAAAATAATTGACCATACATTTGGGTTTATTTTTGGAACTCCCACCCCTATTTGGTTCCAACTATTAACATTTGGAAATACAAATAGAGGTATATGTGATTTCACTGACCTAAAATCCTACTACATGTTTTGGATTTAACCTGCTATATCTGTTATTATATATGAATATTTCTCATTTTATTAGCTCTTATCTGAAAAGATAATTTTAAGTATTAAATATATGTCCATATTAAATATATTTCCAAGTGAGAGTTCCATGTTATAGATAAAATTTAAAAATAGATTGAGATATTAAGAAGGTGGACTAATTTTTTATTTAAATACACTTTTTTCATCTTAAGCAGGGCTAAATGAGAGTTAAGTGCCTCTAAAAAGCATTTAGAAATAATGTTAAAATGTAAAATCAAGATACACACACAAAATGGAGCCATTTATAATTAAGGTTGCGACAGACAGGTCTGAAGGGTTTCCTAGGTCTATACCTGAAAAAAACAACCATATATGTGACTTGTCATAGGACAAGAGTCTCACTTGGTTATCCAAAAAAAAAAAAAAAAACCCTCATTAACAACAGCTGCAACAGTGAGCGCCAGAGCAGGCAATGCATTTTCAGCCTGTCTTCGGTAATAAGAGCACACACCATATTGTGTGGGCTGCTTGTCAACTTCCAGGATCATTCCTGCCAGCCGGAAAGAGAAGCTGTAACTGTCCAACCACTGGATCTGTTCACAGTAGAGAAATGAGGTAGCAAAGGCTAGGCTACAAAGAAGAACCTTTACATTTATCAAGATATCAGAAAACATTTCAGCCTTGACTAATTTCCTTATTCAGAATTGTCAGTTTTCCCCTCTGCTGTAAGTGGCATTCTTGCTTAAAGAAAGAATCAAACAGAAACACTAGTGTGGGGCGAATCTCTGTCCTAAAAGCACATTTCCAGTACACTTTGATCACAGGCTTTCCGCATTAGCATTCTGTCCAGGAGTAAAAGCAAAGCTATTCATACCACTGAAGAGAAAACTTCTCCAAGGTTTTAATGAATTACTGTGTTTGTTCAACAGTTGTCAGGTGTTTCAAATCGTTCTATTGATAGCACAGTACTATGTGTGTTTTATGAGTGACAGTTAAACCTAAGTACAAAGAAAATCTGTTCTTACGTATACGCGGCTGTACATTTTAAAAATCTAAACACATCTGTAAATTATAGTTAACATGAATTCAGTGTGGCCTGATTTAGAATCACTTGCTTTGATTCCCCAAACATAGAAATTCTTGCCTAAAGCTCCACATTAGTTAAGAAGTTGAATGGACACCTACAAAGGAAACTAAGTTCACTGAAGGCCAAAGTAGAACCGTATTCATTCAGTTACTTTCTTTTTCTTTTTTCAACTCAAAAAAGCTTGGGTAATTACCGAGGCTGATGGAGTCCCAACTATGTTGAGGGAATAATTGAGAGCCCAAAGGGCAACAAAGACAGCAGAGAGCGGCATTTGAAATGTGGCTGAGTATCCCTTAAATCAAATTTTGGAAACTTGCAGACCTAAGGGAACCAAGGACATCCATGTAATATACTTAGAATGTTGTCTCTTCCTGAAAATTCAGTTTAATACTTGCATTAGACATGATTTTATTTATGTGTAGTTATGAGTTGGGGATTTTTTTTAGTATTATTTGTGTTTTCTTCATATTTAAAAGAACACTTGAAAAGTAATGCAGATCAGAACTTCTGGTTCTCACTTAGGTATATAGAGAGCTGGAACAAGTGTCACTCTTAAATATGCAAAAGAAAAAAAGCTAGACAGACCTTAAGTTCATGACATTTCTTGAACCCCAAATGGACTGTCAACTACAACTAATTAATCTAATTGGATTACAGATCATTAACATTACCATGTTGAAAGGAATAGGGAAAACAGGACTAACATAATTAAATAGTATTTTGACTGCATAGTGTAAGGGTAAAGACAGTAAGAACTGTACAAAAATGCTATACTCTAGTTAGTAAATATATTTCTCTCTTTGAGAATGGAATGGTTTGGCTGTGTACCCACCTAAATCTCATCTTGAATTGTAGTTCCCATAATCCCCAGGTGCGTGGGAGGGACCAGGTGTAGATAATTAAATAATAATCCCCAGGTGTGTGGGAGGGACCAGGTGTAGATAATTAAATAATAATCCCCAGGTGCGTGGGAGGGACCAGGTGTAGATAATTAAATCATGGGCGCGGTTTCCCCCATCCTAGTCTCATGATAGTTAGTTCTCACGAGATCTGATAGTTTTCTAAGGGGCTTATCCCCTTTTGCTCTGCACTTCCCTTTGCTGCCGCCGTGTGAAGGACCTGTTTGCTTCCTCTTCTGCCATGATTTTAAGTTTCCGGAGGCCTGCGCAGACCTGCAAAACTGTGAGTCAGTTAAAACTCCTTTTTTAAAATACATTACCCAGGCTTGAGTATGTCTTTATTAGCAGCTTGAGAACGGACGGACTAATACAAAGGAGAAACAAGGTAAGAGCAAAGTATTTTCCCCAAGATATTTTTTAAATACAAAGGGAGAATTTCACAGTGGAAAAAAATACAAAACTATTCAAATATTTCTTGCTACCTCATTCTTGAAAAGAGCTGTGTAGCAGGCTATCGTATGGAAGACCAATTTATTTTACAATACTTTTTATTAATGAATATTTACTCATTTTTCAGTTTATGTAATTACAAAGAGTGTAGTGCAATCAATCTTCAATTTTGTCTTTGCACAATTGTGAAAGTATATGATACATACTCAAGAGTGAGGCTAATGGGGTCAAACGTATTCCTGTTAAAATCGCTATATTCTTGTAAGTATGTTGTGCTATTGCTGGAGTCTCTATTCTCTATGTACATACACCTAGACAGGTGATAGATAGGTAAATAGGTGACTAGACATTTAAAATGCCTTCTAAAATGATTATACAAATTACCTTCTCTCTTACAGTGCATAAGAGTTTTGTATATTAACATTTCTTAGGACTTATTCTAATTGGTGAACAGTGCTACCGAAAATGTTCAAATTTGCATTTCTTTAATTATATGTCAATTGACTATTTTTAAGTTGTTTCTTAGGCAATGCTGTATATTTCCGTTAATTATATTTCGTATCTGAGTTTTGGTCATTTCAAAAAATAATTTTATATTTAAAAAACTAGCCTTTTGCCATATAAATATGATTTATGTATAAAATACATGCAAATGAGACATATTTTAATTAGATTTGCTCTTCATATTTTGCCTTTGTTAATGAGGCTGAAATTTTGTTGTGCATACATTTTAAATTTCTACATAATTACATTCATCCATTGCTTCCATTTTGTCTTCTGGGATTTATGTCTTTCATAGAAAGGCCTTATCTAACTCAACAATGTAAAAAAAATTTATCTTTGTTTTTCTACCAATATTACAGTTTTTATTTTTGTAATTAAAACTTACCCTCCACCTAGAATTTATTTGGGCATGAGGAGTAATATGCAGACACATTTTTATTCATTTGTTTTTCAAACAAATGTATTCAAATGTTACTCTGAAAAGTCTATACAGGATTGAATTGAATTCTATATCATATGTTAATGTCTCATACATATTCTGTGCTATTTCTGGAGTTCACATTTTATTCTATTAATCTTGCTGTTTGTCAATACCAAACTTTTATAAAACGTGTATTATCTAACATAATATCTTATATGACTAATGCACCCAGCTCTTCCGATTACAGTATCTTCTGGTGATTTGTTCAATATTGTTATTAGATTAACATTACAATTATGTTTAATGGCCCACTGATTCTTGTGAGAATTTGGTTTTTTGTCACTTTGACTATGGTCAGAAGTTTTCTTGTTTGCTTTTCGTTTTGAGGAAATTAATGATTCTTTTCACACATTTTAATTACCTCACAAAATGATTTTATGTTGCAAAACATTTAAACAACAAATCATTATTTAGAATGAAGTATCAAGTTAGTTCTTTAGGCTAGGTCCAGGGGCTCAGGCCTGTAATCTCCAGCGCTTTGGGAGGCTGAGGTAGGAGGATTGTTGGAGGCCAGGAATTCAAGACCAGCATGGGAAACATATTATGACCTTGACTCTACAAAAAAAGAAAAAAAAATGTTCTTCACCCTGTCTACTAATTCTGCTATTCACTGCAGGGGTAAATAAAGGCCGTAGTATAGTGACTATACCTTCAGCCATTCTTTTATATTTTTCCTATCTGAGCTATCTTTGTCAAATTTTAAGGTGTTACACCAGATTTGAAATACATTAATGCAAACAGTTTACTTTTTCTCTTTGTATTTATAGACAATCAGGTTTTAATCTATTCATCCAGTAAATACTTAAATACCTATTATGTGCTAGGCATCTTTTAGACACTAGAAATATAGCAATGAATGAAAAAACATAAAACCTTTGCCTTGAAGTTATATGTTAGGAGTTCTTAAATGATAAACAAGTAAATGATGTAGCAAATTATGATCAGTGCTTTCGAGAAAAATTAAGTAATAATGGGAATCAGTTGTTTCTGGATGTTAGCTGTTGCTGCTTTAAATAGCGCTCAAATTGGAGCAGTAGGCAGAATGCCCCCCAAAGATGTGCACACTCTAATCCTTGGAACCCATGAATATATATTGTTACATGGCAAAAGGGATTTTTTAAAAGATAAAGTTAAGATTACTGTCTTTATTTCTTTGTGTTGTTACAACCGAATTCCACAAACTGGGTAATGTATACACAATAGAATATTTTTTCTCACAGTTCTGGAGGCTATGCACTGGTAGAAATTGCTCTCAGGTGAAGAGAAATGCCTAATTCCTATGGAGGCATTCAACAACTTGAAATGTCAGGTTACGGAAGCCCAGTTCCTTGTAACAGTTTAGGACAATTTTCCAACTCCCAAACCGCAAGATCATCTCTGTCCCTTGTTATGACTGCAGAACAGCCTAACTTCTCAATCTACCCAATACTGCTTCCTTTACTTCCTAAAAGGCATTGATCCCAAAAGTACTTCACAATAAGATTCATGCACCCAAATTATCTCACGATCAGATTTGTGGAGAACTCAATCTGTAACACTTGATGCCAAGAGACATCTGAGAAGGCAGACTCTAAGACAGAATTTTGAAGTTAGAGCATATTCTTCACTGCTGGAAAAAAGCATATCATCACTTCTGTCAGAATAAAGATATCCACAATTTTAAAATATTCTGCCCATTGAGAGAAATTCTGTTTTCTCTCCTCTTGAATCTAGGCTGCAACATGACTACTTGACTACTTTGACCTATAGAATATAGTGGATGTGACACCTGACAGTTCTGATCTAGTCTTTAAGGGGACTGTAGTCTAGTACAGCTACCTTGAGAATACCATGCTGAGGAAGACTAAGCTGACCATGTATAGAAAGTATGATGCCCAACCAGCTGTAGTTGTTTGGGCTACCAAACGTTTGAGTCTTCTCATTGGAGGTCCAATATGCAGATCAGAGACAAGACCAGGCAGACCGTGTTTGAATTTCCTGACCCTCAAAATGGTGAGATATAATAGGAGGTTTTATTCTTTATTATCTTATCATACCTTTTAAACATTATATTTTTCTTCTTTGAACTCTTTTTTTTTTTTTAACCCAAGTTGACCATGTTTCTGTAGTTACTACTTAGATGTTTATACTCTTGCTTTCTAAAATAACTCTTCTTCATTCTTCGTGGTGTATTATTTATCTCCTTGATTGATAATGTTTCCTTCTTCCTCTTCCTGAAAGTATCTATCAGGAGATCCCATTTTGGAGTTTTTCAGGTAAATACCTAACGTTGGGTGTGGTTTGGGTCTATGCAGGTCTGTTGTTTGCCCATGAATGGTGTGAGAATGATTGAGATGAGTGGGCTCCAGCAGGTACCAGCTTCATTTAATTATGTTGACTTACCATGTTATCACATCCGATTTTCTGTGTCTTGTGTTCTGAGGATATATCCATCCTTACATTTTAGCCTATGGAAATTGGACATATATCATCAGGCTGAAATGTTGAGATGACTGTCTCTGAAATTCACAAGTCTTTTATTTAATTGAATTCTTCTCTAATATGTTCAATGAGGTCAGCAGCTAATAGCTGATTGCTACTACTTATCCCTATCATTTACCCTTGTTACGTGTTTAGAAAATATTATGATTTAGAAGATTTTTTGAAAATAAATATAAGAAAGCCATGCATTTATTTCTTTAATATTATCTCTCCTGTTGAACTTTCCTCCAGAATCATGTGTATAATAGGTCGCCAACTATTCTATTTATGTTCCAATCCCAACCGACTTAATATTCTCAAGAAAAGAATTAAAATGTGGGTGCTCAGAAGTCTCATGCATATCTTTCAAGAAAATATGCTATTTGAACTATAAAATATTTTATGTTGAATTTTAGAATTCCACGTTGATTTAATCCAAATGGCACAATAATTGGCAGTCATTTTTGACAGACTAGAATTTGAGGTTTATAGCCATTTTTAGTCCATTGTAGACAAAATTTTCATCTCATTTTTTGCTTAATTATTTTACCTAGGTAGAGGAATGAAATACATTTGGCTTTAAGCCCTTTCATATTATTGGAAGTTATTGTTTTTCTGTTTTAAGCAATTATCCATTTATATGATGTTTCTCAGAAAACAATGAAGAATCCCTGTGATTTCTCAGGAGATAGTAAAAGAGTTTAATTATTCATATTTTAATATATCTTAAAATGTATTTTTTATTGAAACACTTAAACTTTTTTTTTTTTACCATCAAATCACAAGCTATATTTGGGCATGTGTTCTTACCCTAAATTACTCATTTGTGGTACTTTCATTAGATAAGAACATGCTTAAATATTTTTATATTTTACAGTCAATAATGGCAACATTTACTGAAAAAGTCTCACAGATGCCAGGTTTTTAAGAATTAGATAAAAATATAAGCATTTGTGAAAATTATTTTTGCTAAATATAATCTGTATTCTGAGCTGTGCATTTATGTATCTCTTTATGGTTTTTCACTTATGGAATAATCAAAACCTTTATGTTTCATTGGAACTTGGCTTATTTAATGCCTACTTCACACTACTCTTTGATCCTGACATATTCAGAAATTCTCTGGGAACATCTGGTCCATGCTGTGGCATAAGGGAGACATTTGGAGTTTGATTTTATATCCAGTTCCCATGAGAAATGCCCCTTTGAGTACAACTTTAGGAAATCTTTCTATATTTAATGGAAACAGTGATGAGGCCCCTTTAAGTTCCCTTTAAGAAATCATATGCTCAAAGGAATAGCCAAAGCCAGATTTGCATCTCATTGCTTACCTTGGAAATGCAGAAGGAACTTAGTCTAGTGAGGTAAGGGGTACTCTGCTGAGACTGATTTAATCTATTTTATTTTTCATCCTTTCTTGATGTGGAGGCCAATTGTATATGTGATCTCATGCAAATGAGAGTGAATATAGTGAACTTCCTGGAGTGCATTCAATTATTTATATATTCATTTGCTACTTGAGCAAGTATTTATTGAATGCTTTCTGTAAAACACTTAGCTGGGCCCTCAACGATATTAGGCTCCAAGTATCTAATATTGCAGCAGTCAAAGATCAAAGCTTTATAATGCAAACAGATGAATATCATGGAAAAATAATGGAAACAGTTTCATTTTTGGTACCTTCCATGTTCTGCAAGTGCTTTGTCAATAAAGAAACAACATTTTCAAGAAAATAGTTCCTTTCTCCAGGTTAATGTTAGAGGGAGAGCACATTTAAGTAATTAGTCATCACAATCTTCAGAAGAATAAAGCCATTGACCAGGACCTAACTATCAATGGCCAGGTACCTGTGCTATCTCTGCAGGATAATCTTTGCCTTTAGCACTGATAGATAAAAGCAAAGTACAAGTTTATCAAGTCACGGAACCATTGTTTCATCCATCCTTGTTAGAAGCTCCTAGGGCAAAATCATCACCATATAGATAAACTTGAGTGATTAATAATAACACTTTCCTTTTTCCAATTAAAGTATCAAAGACTCATACATGAACCTAAGAGCTAATGTAGAAAAATAATAAAACTAGCAGTTCTCATTTAGCACTTTACAAAGTTTCATTTGTATTTTAATCACTTATTTATTCCTTCACTATGAATGTGCTGGGCATGTCATTTATTTTATTAAATGCACAGAGCAGCAAAAGAAACTGAGGTTCAGGGTTTAAATTTAATTATCCTGAGTAACAGCTACTAGGTGGTAAAGTTGGTACTTAAATTGTGTCTGTCTAATCCAACACCTGTGATCCAAACCTATGTACTTTACTATCTTGGTCTAGAAGTCTACATTATGTAGCTACAGAGGCTATCTATCATGAGATTTGCTGTTATTTTGTAGCTCTTATTTTGAGAGCCTAGATACAGACTCACAAACTCACATGCCTTCAGGGCCAAGCAGTGACATAATGTATGAAGGCCTGTGGGATGTGTGATGGGAGGGCCTTCAGAACTAACTTTTGGGGTCGAGACATGCATATAGGGAAACCTTCCACTTGCCCTTTGGCTTTCTATAGGAAAGGCAACCAGGCAGGATGATGCTGAAGGGCTCCCTGTCAGGGAGGAGATGGAGAGGGATAGGCTGTGCTGAAAAGGTTATGTGTGTGCTGTTGTGGGGAGCAGCCATCATTCCCTTCAACCTTTGGGCTCATGTAGAAATGATGGACTCTTATTGCCAGATCATTTGACTTTCCTACAGGAGCTAGAAATATGCCTTGTGAAGTTCAATATTCTGATTCCAGGGGCAGTATAGCACAGGGCAAACTTTGGAGCATGAGACACTGCATTTGTATCCTGGCTCTGCCACTGACTAGGCTGTGATGCTGGTGACACTCAATTGTTCAAGGCCTCATTGTTCTCAGCTGAAAACGGAGTTAAAAATAGGGCTGTCCCAAAGGCTGTGAAGATGGCAGTGTGATTTTTATCCTGAGAGACGTGCACTTTTGCGGTACCGCCTAGCTCATAGCATTTATTGAGGACTAAAATAGTCAAATTCATGTGACTCCCTATGTAATAAGCACTTAATGAATGTAAGCGTTATTTTCATTTTAATTATTAATCATTTTTTAAAATTATAAACACTGTGCAGGCCAAATAAAAATATTTACCAGTGAGCAATAGGATTAAATCTTACGGAAATTATTTTATTTCTGCCATTATCTACAAAGTGTATGTAAATCTATTCAGGTGGTTGGTAGGTCCTGAATTAAGCTTTCATAATAAAAAATAAGCCCATTTCTCATAGGTATGATGCCTATCTTTTATACAATGTAACATGTTTTCCCCCCACTTTAGCATGTTTGCATTCTAAAAATAGAGTTCTTAAACAACAAAACATAGCTAGTGACAGTGGTTTTGTTGGGCTATAAACAAAATTGACCAAAGGTAGTAGTGGAGGAGCAACAGAAGCTCATTCACATGATAAATGAGAAGTCTTTTGGAGCAACTTACATACTGGGAGGCAGTGGTTATGTGTGTAATTCATACTGAGTTCCTGGTGTAGCCACCTTTAGATTTGTATCCAAGTTCTATGAAAATTAAAGCTTTTGTAAGCAAAAAGGGTTGAAAACTCTGTAAAGCATCAGTCCTAAGCTAGCATGTTCAGAGTTCACTCTAATGTAGTGTGAACCAAAAGAGAATCAGCATTCTCCATTTTGCAGAAGAACACCATGGATATTAAGCATATTAGTCGTGTACATGACTGGGCTGTGGAAGGAGATGACAGCGTTTTATGGACAAGGAGGGACTCAGTGATGACTGAGAAAAAATGTTGGGAACTTGGCAAACACAATGGTACCCAGATGATACTAAGCAACTCAGCATCTGTACAAAATAAAAAATGATCTATTTCTGCGCATGTGTGATACTCCATGAGTTCTTCCAGAAGTAGGAGAGAGGGCTTTGCAGTGGGACTGGAGTCTTTTGCAAGCGGGGCAAGTAGGAGCAAAATTAGAATCACTGCTATTACTGTGATTCTATTTCTTCTCACAGCCTTTTTAGGCCTGAAGAAACTTGGGACAAGCTGATGTTTTACATTATAAATGTGAATTTTATTTTCCCTATATTTTAGATTTTAAATAACAGAAAATCACAGAATTAAAAGATAATTCCTATGTACAACTAAATACCTCCTTTGCAAGCAGGTAATATTTATAAAATTTGATTATTTTCTACATATTTAACTCTTCCTCTAGCTTATGGTACTGTAGCTATTTTAAGCTCTAAACTGATATTATATAATTTGATGTTTGTATTGACTGCTGCTAAGTTTCTCATACAGTATCTATGCGAAATTTCTGTGTGCTATTCCTAAAGCCAACATAATAAGTTCAATAAAACTTATTGTATTTCATTTTTAAAAAAGAGTTCTACATTCTATTTAAGTTGTGCAGAACTGTTGTCCAGTGCGATTCCCTTTCACTACACTTTTCAAGCATGAGGTTTTTATTGTAGACGGCTAACCATCTTCTGTACTTGGACCAGCCTTCTCTATACTGTGAAGCCAGAAGTAAAGTTTTAAATTACGGATAATTGTTTGTTTTACACACTGGCTACCACCTGCCCTTGCTCCCTTTAGTAATTGTTCTCTCTGGCAGTTATTTCCCAAGTATGGCACTAGTACCACCTGCATCAGAATCATTTGAGTTGCTTGTTAAAAATGCAATTTCCGGAACCTATCACAGACTTTATAAATAAAGTTCCTTTTGGCTTTGACCACTGAAGTTTGTGAACCACTGCTATGACATCACGTTGAGGATTCTGCTTATGATTTTTTAAAAGAGATTTCACCCCTTTTGAAAATATATAATTTAAATTATCAAACATATTTTGGTTCCAAAGGATACAATGCTGAATTCAAATCCAGTGGTAGAAATTAAGAAGAGGCTGGTGATGGTAATACAAAAGCAGATTGAGGAAAATGCAGTAATAACCCATGTTAATAAAGTGCCAGGAGGGGTTCATCAGAGTCACATCAGCACACATGGAGGAAGGATAGCTGAGGATTTGTGAAGAAGGCAGCTTTGAGATGAGTGTTGACATGGCTTGAAAATTTAGAGGTGGACATAAGGAGAGAGCCCACAAGGAGAGCAGCAGAGCATAGGCACAGATGTGGAAAGGTGAGGATGATAATCAGTGCCAACGCTTAATCCAGGGCACCTGAACATAAAATGCACTCAAGGGAGTTGTAGGTGGCAAGGCTAAAGATAGAGATTGGAACAGTATTGTAGAGAGTCTTGAAGGCTGTACTCAATAGTTGTATTTATTTGGCATCTTCAGGGTGTCTGCAACATTTTAGGTGGATTACAGATTGAAGATAGTGTATTTGCTCGTTTTCACACTGCTGTAAAGAATACCTTTCAGTTGCTATGAAGAGACTGGGCAATTTAGAAAGAAAAGAGGTTTAATTGACTCACAGTTCTGCATGACTTGAAACTTAGAATCATGGAGGAAGGCAAAGGAGAAGCAAGTTGCTTCTTCATAACGTGACAGGAGGGAGAGAGACCAAGGGAAACTGCCATTTGTAAAGCCATCTGCATTACCATCTGAGATCACCTCAGCCTGGACTTCATTGTCCCCACCATCACTGTTAGCATTTTTGTAAAAATCATTCAGCAAGTCTCTAGGAATATCTAAACTTGCCCACATCTTCCTGTCTTCTGAGCCCTTCAGACTGTGCTAACCTGTCCCTGTTGCCCAGTTGCAAATTCACTTCCCCATTTTCAGGTTTTCTTTATAGCAGTACTGCACTCTCCCTGTACCAATTATCTGTAATCATTTTCACACTGCTAAAAAGAATACCTGAGACTGGGTAATATATGAAGGAAAGTTTTAATTGACTCAGTTCCTCATGGCTCAGGAAACTTAAAATCAAGGCAGAAGGCAAAGAAGAAGCAAGCATTTTCTTCACAAGGTCACAGAGAGAGAGTGGGGAAACCACCACTTTTAAAACCATCAGATCTCATGAGAACTCCCTCACTACCGCAAGAACATCGTGGGAGAAACCACCCCATGATCCCATCACCTCCCACAAGGTCTCTCCATCGACATGTGGGGATTACAATTCGAGATGAGATTTGGGTGGGGACAAAAGCCAAACCATATCAGATAGCAAGCCATACACCTAATTAGACACAGTTGCAGTGTCTATTCAGAAGCCAGTGGCCACACAGAGGAGAAAGTGGCAGCACACAGTCTCCAGCACATGGTCTCATGGAGACCAACTTCATGGTTTCCAGAGGACCTACGTAGGACATGCAGCATGTGGATGTCACTGTCTGTACAAGGTAGGGTCTTGCAAGACCTGGCAAAGGCAACTGTTACTGTGTCACAGTTATTTTCTGCTTTGGCATATTCATAAAGAACTTATACAATCTACAGATTGCCATATAATGTTATGTTTGTGAAATAACATTTTATTTTGTATCAAAGTGTCAGTAAAACCATGTTGTTATCCTTGGCATGTGAAAAGGTTGCTTCACAAGGAGAAAGCTTAGCTAGGACGTAGGTATGTCTGAGGAATATCTTTGGTACAACCTTCTGTCATGCTGGAAAAATGATTTCTTTACAGCCTACTGCCTGATACATTTAATGTCTTCTTATTGGAGATTTCTGATCTTGACTTTGGTAAAAGTTTATAATAGAACCATTTCCCTGTTAGTGCTAACTCATGAAATGTCTGATATGTATGAGATCTACAGGGAACAATTAAGAGGTATACAGATGCCAGCCAGGTCAACCTTCCTTGAGAGACATTGCTGTATTCTTGAGAGGCAATGTGTGTTAAGCACTGAAAAGACAAATGCAGCCAAGAAGAAAGCATTCAAGGATGCTTCCAAAAGCTGGTCATCACTAAGGAGTGTGGCAGTCTTGGAGAATTCCACAGGCAAAGCTAGGACTCAAAAACCACAAAGAGAGCTCAAATGCAGGTGTCAGCTTAAGAGCCAGGGGTTGAACTCTGAGAAAGAGTTATTTTTAAACTTAGTTGCAATTTGCACATATTAAATTTCCAATGTGAATTTCTGACCTGTTCCCCAGTAGGTCAGAGATAATGAGTTAAAGCGGAAATTAGACTCATTTTTCTATGGGTGTATATATGTTGGGGGCAGGAGAGGAAAAAGTGGAATTTGATGTGCACATTGATTTTGGATATTCTTTAAGGAAGTTGGAAACTAGGAAAAGGATTTGGACTAAGAATGTATACTTGTAATTAAATTCTCCAAATTATAAAATATACTGAGACCTATCATCTACTTGAGAAAAATAGTTTTTCATTGCATTGCAATCCAGAATACCAAATTATCTCCCACTAAACATAACCACACCTACAGTATGATTATTCTATGGAGAGTCTGTAATATAGGACATTTGTCTGTCTTTCTGCTGCTCTCCTCATGTAGAGTGATTCCTTTTGCTGGGCTACTGTACCTGAAGGCAGTGTGGAGCACATTATGTTAATACTAGAGAGCTATCGCTCTGTCTGTACTCCTAGTCACAGTAAATGGATTTGGTATGTCTCACAGCTGCATCCCTTTTCATGATTCCCTCATATAGTGAAAGAGTCATCTGTGGAAACTTCCCCCGACAGCCAGTCTTGCCTAGTGTTCCCCGCACACTGATGCATTTGACAGATGCAGCTGCCTTAGTGAAGTCCACAAACACCATTGACTGATCAACCCACTCTGCCCATCACAGCTCCCTTGGCTGCCTAGGGCACATTGCTGCATGGGCAGGCAATTCCCTGAATGCCCTGAAACTGCCGCTGCCTTGGCCAATGTGGGCCATTGGCGTAGATGACTTAATATTTTGCTGCAAATTGGGTGTGAATGTAAGTGGTTACATGGACCATATGGAGACAGGCCTTTTTGATCTACAGGGATAATCCTCAGGATATTCATACAGCTGGAATGTATAGCTTTTATAAAGCTAAATCCCAAATCTCTGAGCCCACAACTGGGTCCTTGAAAATCAACATTACTGAAACAGGACTCATATTTTTTCTTTAATCAGTTCCTTCTCTTGACTTCCCTCTTTGTATTTATTGCATCAACCAATCTCTCAGTTTTGAAAATTTGAGTTACGTTTGGTTATTTTATCTTTTTCTATCATCTAATCACTTCCAAAATTTACTTAACAATAATAGTAACTGCTAACCCTCCTCTGCCTCTGAAATCTTCTGTTGCTCTTCATAGCCTACCAAAATACATTGTGTAGGTTTTTTTTTTGTAAAGACTCCAGAAGTCAGAACTTTCTACATGTTGAAAATTTGTATTTCTAGTCTTATTTCCTATGGCTCTGTTATACGATGAACATTTTTAATTCATCCTCCTTTTACATATTAATAATTCATTTGTTTCATTAGCCAAAGTATTTCTTGAATACTTATGATGACCCTGGGATTCCCTGAAGCATTTAAATACATGAATGTACAAGATTGTGTAACCAGAAGGTCTGTGCCTAAAATCTAACTTCAGGACTCTGGTTCCTCTCCTTTTTCTATCCCTTGTTCTTGATTTTGACATTTGCCATCATTAGATTGTGTGAAGACATAATTTTAAAGTAAACCACCATACAGAGCATGCCATTATTTTTCTCTTTTTCAAGATTTATAGAGGGTCTATTATTGATGCCATGTTGAAAATGATCACTTAACATTGACCTCTTCCACACTAGACACTCGACTTCTGTATTTTCATCTCATTTAACTCTCACAACTCCATATGAGAGGCAGTATTGTGCCCTTGTCATAGGTGATTGAGATTCAGAGAGCTCAAATAAGTTGTTCATATATACAAAACAAATACCAGAATAAATTAAATACTCTGAATATCAATTTTTATTGTTAATGCTATATCACATAGTTATAATCTATAGCCGGTGTTCTTCCATTATGATGCAGTTTTCTCCAATGTTCACACAAGTGGTTTGAAGAGGTTTCAAAGATTCATTTACATGATCTCAAGACATAATAAATGCTGTTGGCTAATCATCTGAAATGGACACAATTAAGCATCAGAAAGAATACCTGAATTAGGATAAAAAGTGAAATTGGGCCATGATGAAAGGCGCCCACTCACCAGTACCAGTACCAAATTGGGTCAAAGGTTAGTTTCCAGAAGTAGTTTAAATATGAAACTGATAACTTCTTATGTTTGTTTGATGCCTGGTGATATTTGCTGTAGGTATTTAAGAGAATACTGAGGAAGACATATACTTTCGAAATGCCTTTAATAATCACTTCCTGAATATGAAAAGGTCTGAATTCAATTGCTTTTTTAAGTCTCTTTGTTCTCAAGATTTCTTCTAGGTATTTTGTTTGCATTTGGACTAATCAGGGTAAGAACAGAATAAATGAAAAGAGAAAAACATGCTCATTTTATCTTATATGGATGAATTTAGCATGAAATATGTTATAATACTATGCATTACAAATGGATGAAAAATAGGGCTGGAAAGAAACTTTAGGTTTTAAAGATATTTTGACTGTTGTATTCAAGAAACAATGTTGATAAATTTTGATAAGACATGTAATGCTATTAAAGTCCATTACTAAAAAAAAAAAAAAAAAGATAGATAAAGGTTTTAGGATTTCACAGTCTGTTAATAAAAATTACAAAACTCTATGATTAGAACTTAGGTTTGTCTGACTCTGAAGTCTGGGCTTTGAAGCAGTGCACTGCCCTGAATTTCTAGTCCTTTAATAATCAATTCTTAGAGACTGCAATCACCTTCTGGCTCCCTATTAATTATCATCTTAGCAGCCACAGACAGGAGCAATATGCTGTTATGGTTTTCACAGCATGCACTATTGCCTTGATGCTTTTTAACCCAAGTAGTTCTTTATCCTGCAGCAGATTCTTTTCTTCCATCTGTAGCTGAGGAGGTTCAGAAATCCCCAGGAGAACTGCTGGCCGTGGCATTTGTGGATGTCAGTAATTAAGCTATCTACTCCAGCTGCAAGCTGTTTGACAACGTGGGTAGTGGAAGGCCACAGTCCTGTGCAAAGCCTGGTCGTAGTGAGAACAGAAAGGTCAAGTCTCCCTGGCTGATTCCTCGTGCACTCGGGAGCTTGGCTTATCCAGCCTTCACTGCATGGTTTTTTCATCAGTCTTATATAATTTTTAGAAGAGTATAGTATTTGCCATAAGCCACCTGGCCTGTAAGTTGCTTTTAGGTCTTTACTGTGTCCGTACACAAAAACTGTTTTCTGTTGCTGTTCCATTACACAAAATTATGCTGGGCACATTGCTGATTCTATTATAGGCCTGGAGTTTATTTTATAGCTTGTCCCTGACCTGGACTGGGTTTGGTTTCATGTCACTCATAATTATGCATTTCCATAGTTCCTGTCAAAATCAATTCTGTCTACATCTTACAGAGAATATGTGTCATACACTTAAAAAATTTACTCTGTATCATTGAAGCACAACTATAGGAGTGAGAGCTTTCTATGAAGTAAATCCGGGATTATTTCACAATGTGTGAGGCTCTGTGCATCTTGTTTGCCTGTTTTAGGTGTTTTTGATAATGTACTCTTGCAGTAACAATTGAGATGTGTTTATGATGGGATTAGCAATCATGCTGATCTTTTTATTATTGTATCTCCAACATCTAGTAAAATATCTGCATAGAGTAGGTCCTAACACATATTAGGGATAAATGAATCGGTCTGTTGACCAAATATTACTGTTTTCATAATGCCTTTCCAGGTGTGGCTCCAAGTGTCTCCCAGTTTCTAATCTTTTCATTTTAACATGCAAGCTCCTTCCTTCATTTACTCAACATAAAATGTATTTCATGTTTACTATATGCCACTTTCCTCAAAGAGATCACATCTGGTGCATGTGAG
This sequence comes from Papio anubis, assembly GCF_008728515.1. Taxonomy (NCBI): domain Eukaryota; kingdom Metazoa; phylum Chordata; class Mammalia; order Primates; family Cercopithecidae; genus Papio; species Papio anubis. The sequence continues at coordinate 140,313,876 of NC_044982.1, forward strand.
AGAAAGGGAGAGATTGAAAAGAAGCATGCACGTGGATGGGGTATAAATAGACATGTCAACAGGCAATTACAATCCAGTGTGTAAATTAAGTACAGATGCAGTGCAGTGAAGGCAGAACACCAAACCCAAACCTAGACCTGTGGGTGACTTCCTGAAAAGAGATCATTCTACTAGGCTTTTTTTCTTTTTTTCTTTTCTTTCTTTTTCTTTCTTTTTTTTTTTTTTTTTTTTTTTTTTGAACTATTCAGGGCAAGGTATGTGGATAGGAGAAAGGATTTTATGGCAGAGCAAAAAATACATAGAGGCATGAGCACAGCATGCAAGTAATGAGCTATGGCTGCTGGAGGGAAATGCTAAGTGAAGCCTAAAGCACTGCCGATTTCTGAAACCTCTGATCCCACCATATTCCTAGCCAGTATCATTTCCCTGCTGCCACAACTTCCTAAATGGTTTCTCTGATTCTCTTCTATCTATAGTCTTTTTGCACAATAGCTGCCAGAGAAATCTTGTAAACATGCAAATCATGTCCTTCCTTTGCTCGGAACTCTGAAGTGGCTGACCATCATATTGGAATTAAATCCAAAGCTCTTAAAATGGCTTACAAGCCTCTGGATGCTCTGGCTCCTGCATTGCTCTCTGCTCTCACTTCCTATCAGCCTTCCCAGGCTCACTCCTCTCTAACCACGCATGAAACTTCTTCTCTTCTTGAGGGAACCAAACACCCTTCAACTCAGGATTTTATATTTGTTGCTCTCCCTTCTTAGAACATTATTACCTCACATATTCTCAAGACCTGTTTGATGCTCAAGTGCCACTCAGAAAGGTCTTACCTTCCTGTACTACCCAAAATTGTACCCATCTTCTGTTCTCTTACTTGCCATTTTTTTAAGCCTTACAGTCTACCACTACCTGTCATTGCATTCAATACATGTTTGTTTATTGCCTGTTCCCACCTCCCTAGAATGTATACTCTATGAAGAAAAGGACATTGCCTGATTTGCTCATCATTTTAGCTCTGGTTCCTAAAACGGTGTTTGACATATAGTGGACACTCAGCACATATTTGTTGGATTAATAAATGTATAAATGAATGGGCATTTGGTTTTTTAAAGAGCTCTTCCTTTTACATGATTATTATATAGACTAAAGCTTGAAAATTAAGGGACCAAAGAAGTTGGATTTTATCCTGAAGGTGGTAAGGACTGATTGAAGAATTCTCAGTAGGGGAGTGATGTGACCAGACTTGCATGCTAGAAAGATGACTCTGTCATCTGGGAGGAAGGTAAATAGAAAGCTGTGGAAGCAATCCAGGCAAGCAATTATGAAAGTGGAACAGACAAGTGAAAGTGGTAAAAGAGGAGACACTTTGGAAAAAGTGATGAAGTCACTTCATTCAGGTGATGAAGTCAACAGGTCACCCACAGATAAACAGGTACACTGGTGAAGAAAAGTAGAAAATGTAGGGTGAGGGGTTTGTTCAGGACCTTCCTAGTTTTAACATTGAAAGTCCTGCACCCTGAGAAAATCTGCAGTCCTGGGTAAACCCAGAATGGTTGGTCACTTTAAAAAGTCACAGATGTTTATGGAAAATAATTTGTTCCTCCAACTTCATCTCTATAGTGGCAATTCCCGCATGATTATTACATTCTTTATGATCCACTTCAAAACCCATGTTACCCTAAGTGTTCTTTACCTTAACCTCCCAACCACCCCACCCCCACTACTTCCTTCCTCTTCTGAAGGAACACAGTGTCTGTTCTTAATCTCTCATAGAACAAGTGAACCAATCTGTTTTGTATAATACATTCATTGACTACTTTGCCCATTCACCTTTTAAACTCAAGTCCATGCAGGTCATGACCATGGTTTATTCATCCTGCTATTGCCAACAAGCCATGTATCACAGCTATGAATCTGTTGAATAAATTGATGCAGGCAAGTGTACATGCTATAAGTTTGGGGAAACATGGGTGAGGGCTGACAGTGTTGATGCTTACTTAGGTAAAGGAAGTGGTGTGATTAAATGCTCATGGCTGTCTGAAAACATTAATGAAGGACATGCTAACCACACATTACCAAACAGGGAGGAGAGAATAGAACAGGTATTACTCACAGACCTGGTTTGCAGCACAGCCAGAACATATACATCTGGTCCACCTGAAGCTGCTTTGTGTGCCATCTTGGACTCATATGCTCTAAGTTTCCAAAGGGGGTAGAAAACAATTCAGATAACAGGACAATTTGTTTTAAACCTATGCATATACAGAGTGAAAAATATCACATGGCAGTATAGGACTTTCACCAGTCATGTTGGATAATAATTCGAGCCATAATTTGTAAATAGAAAGTCCCTGAAGAATTACTTTTTACATGATGTTACATTTTTGGCAAATATCACATTAACACTGAACTCCGTCATGATTTCTGGCATTCTAATGAAGGGATATGTGTGCATATCTGAATCCATATTCCTTCAAGCCTCAGTTCTTATGTTTTGAACTTGGTATTATATTATTCCCTGTGGCTGAATGTAAGCCTGTGAATTTATGCATGCAAACCAATTGACAACTCGAATTTGGTTTTGAAAGCAAAGGCCAGGGTGGTTGGAGTCATCTGTTATGACTTAAGTAGTACTCCTGTCAAAACACCTCACACAAAGTAGAAATCACCCAGGAACTTCAGATCCAACATTCAAGCTCACAAGGAAAGGGTATAAATAGTATAGTCTTCTTGAATATTTTAAGGAATGGGGACTGCATGTTCCCTTTGTTAAGATGCTTTGACATCAGGTGATCAGATATGACTTCCTTAAGCACAGCCAAGAGAGACCCCTGCATTAAGCAAAGCCAATGTCCTATTTTTTGATACCAGTTTCTTCCCACAGCCAGTCTGCTAGTATTTTCATGCTTTCCTCTTCTGAAATGGGAAAAGGTAATCTATTTTTTGTCAATATTCATTTTTCATTGTAGTAATTCTCTAAGCACAGAATTTTAAAAATCCCGGTGTCTCTGGGGCTTCCTATTGGAAGGATATAAGTTCAAGGACTCAAGGAAAAACAAATTTTCCAAAAAATATATTTCAGTATTAGAATGAATCCCCTTGACATAACAGTAGGTTCAATAATAAACCAAATTTTATTTGTTCCATAATCACGTTTCAGGCAATAGAATGTCATATGATCAAGACACAAATACATGTGGGATGATCCTTCAGATCTATACTAGTCCCAATTTATATTCTAAAAATTCTACAAATATTCATAGAAGCATCTTTAAAATTAAATCATTAGGACCAATGGTACCTCCTGATCCAAAAGAGTATCCTTCTTGAACACAGAAAATATTATTTTTCTTTTCACATTTCTTCAAATTTTCTATTTTCTAGGATATTCTGTTCACTAAGGGATAATAACAAGAATGTGACAATATTTTGTAATACACAGATTTTTAAAAATGAAAGAATGAAAATTCCAGTCCTGGGTCAGAGACACTAAACACTCACTCTTCATACTCATACAGAAGCTAGAATCTACATTATCAATTTGTGATTATATTTACCTAATACCTTTATTTTCCGGGCAGTTCTGCTTGGAAAGAGATAAATGTATTCCATGGCTTTGTGCCCAAGGATTCAATGAGTAAATCACATAATGTTTTAGTGCAATACTCTTTGGAAAAACGATGTAGTAGCTTTAGCTGGAGACTCTGCATGGCCAAGTGGACTGGCCTGGAATTTGCACCACAATGAGGAAAGTGACAAATGGTCTATCACTTCTGACTTACGTGTCTCCTGTCCTAAGATTTGGGCATTGTTTTAGCTATTTTGCAGGGCTCAGATATGAAGTAGTGGCACATATCTCTGCTGTACTCACTGAAGCTCTTTCACAAGGATGACAATTCCTTGACTGTGTAGGCAGCTTTATAATCCAAAAAGTTGCTTCTGGGCCATTATGTCCTTTGCATGTTGCCACAAACCTGGATAAATATCTCCATTCTCATTTTATAAATGGAAAAGTGAATCTCTTAGTGGTTATCTTGACTAAACACAGTAAACATTCAGTTTTTTTTAGCATGAGTATGGAATGTGTTTTTCTTTGCTATTTGGTAATGATTCAATAGGCAGGACATTGCTTACAAATTTTTTAATGTATTTTATACTTTATAAGTATTATGATTATATTAATATCTACATAGTAAAAGTATAATTAAATTGGTAAAATTGGGACACTACATGTACAAAGTTCAAATAAAAAAAGAATGGTTTGAAGAAATCTTACACCTAAAGTCTTCAGTACACTGTACTAGACACAATGTTGACATAGATGGTGCTAATGAGGTCTAGATTGTGATTAAACAATGATAAACTCTTCATCCTAACTTCTAATTTTTATGAAATTGATATTTCTTTATAAACATCCACAAGATATTTTCCTAAAACAATAGAATAATACTTAATGAAACTGTTTACTTCTTCACAGTATCTAAGTAGCAAATATTTTGGAAGTTCCAACTGAATACTCCCCCTACTTCCTCTTCCAAGAGCATTGACTCTTCATTAGTCAATGGGGCAACTGAGTTGGGCAAGAGTTTAGGAGAAAGTGATGACTCTGCAGTGCCATGCAGAGAAAAGGTATAATGAAATGAATGATCATTTTTAAAATTTTTTTTTGAAGTCCATCTTTGACTTTGTGCAGAGTTCTCAGATGGTATTTCGCCTTTCTCGTCCCAATCGAATCCCTTACAAGCACAGACAAAATTCTGTCAAGGTAATGTCTCACATTTCAAAATCAGTCAACACACACTTATTAAATGTCATTAAAAGCACAGTACATAACTGTTGTCACAGTGTCTCAAAAGAAATTACCACTTTTTTTTGCCACATGTTCAATATACTTTTGCTGAGAGGAGAAACACTTCTATGCAAAAAAATCTACGTACACAGCTCTGTGCTTATGTAATATACTCAGTTACTAATTTTCAGTTTTCTCAGTGAAATGATCAAGCCACTCAGGTATTAAAGGTAAATATTAATTACATAGTAGCAAAATGTTTGATTTTGGCCTATAGGATATTAAAAAAAAAAAAAAAAAACCAGAGAAACCCATATGCCATATACTGAAAATGTCAATCCAATGTTTTGAAATATTTACAACTACTCTCCAAGAAAATGATTAGGTTGAAATACCTGAGGCACTTTCAGAAACTTTACAGTGGAGTGGAAGTACAGAGGACTAAGAACAATCCTGTCCTAAAGGCAGTGTGAGAATGCGAAGTAACTTTTCTACAATTACCTCATTACATTTTACATATTTTTCCGGATTGATTCAAGTCTCCTTTGTTGTTGTAAGGAAGAAAATTACACAATTTGCCACGAGAAGGTCTTAGGTAAGATTGTCCTAGAAACATAGGTTGCTTGAAGACTAGGTAGACTATAGAGAATCAACCCATTTTAAAAGAGGCATTTGTAGTGGTTTTCTCATATGAAATATCTTCCATTTGTAACTGTTACTATTGTTGCTTCTGTTTAATTGAAGGTAAAAGTATTATTTTTAAGGGATGCAACAAAAGATAATTTTTCTGCATGTGTTTTTGCTGATTTACTAATATCCTTCATGAAAATCTTTTGTTCTCAGAGACTCCCATTCTCCATTGTATAGTTGGCAATATTTTAATCCTTCCAAACTAGACCTCAGTAACATTTCCTCTGTGGACACCTTCTGGGATCTCCTCCAGTGTTTGACTCAGTCATTAATTTCACTAGGGTTTCATAACACCCCATACCCATCTCTATCAATGCTAACTCATGTGTGTAGTCCACATACACGACTGTCTCACCTCTTGGAGGCCCTGGAAGGCAAGGTCCACTAGAGAAGTTACCTGAAACCATGTATTGGCTAGACAAATAAAAGTGAGTACATCATCCCATTTAGGAGTAAAGTGCATATGTATTCTTATCACCCCCTTCGATTGGGCTTTCTCTGCAAAGACCCTGTTTCCCATGTTGCACATGGTTTACCACATGCATCAAGAGATTAGAAACATTAAGCAGGTGACAAATATCAACAATGAACTGGGGATTTATTGTAATCAACCAATATGCTCAGCCTTGTAATTGCTCAGAGCTTTTTGCTCCATAATTATATGGTTGCCTCAGTGTAGCCATTCAATGATGTTATAATTAGTGAGTGATTAAAGCATTTGCCGAGATGCTTTAGAGCATGAAACATGTGCAGGTTGAACACGAGGATTGGTAAACTACTTAGTCAACAGTTTTCTAAAAACATTTCAGCGGTCCTTTTGAAACCTCAGCAATTGTAAATCCCTTTTTGGCTTGTGGACTCTGCATCTTATTCCACAAGTTGTTTTGGGAACTGTCCTAAGAATGGAATGGTACCATCCAAGTGCTGCCATGTACTACTTCTTCCACCCACCCCACCTGTACTTCCACATATGCCATTCATCTACTTCCAAAATAACTATTCTACATAGAAATTGCCAGTTCACAGAGAAGTTCCACAAATAAAATTTGTGATTTTATTTGATGTATGAAGTGGATTCTGCAGAGCATCAGCTCCAACTTAGAGATGGAAAAAAGGCTCAGTGTTTAAGCCACTTGCCTTAGTTTAAATGCCTATTGGCAAAATAGATCTGTTTCAAACCTGAGCCTCTTCAGAATCTAAAATGAGTGCTCTTTACAATGTACTTCATGTAAAATGGGACATGTCAAAAGCAGAAAAAGAGGCAGCACAGGGTGCCTTTTGGGAGAAAAAGGAAAAAATATATAAAATGTAAAAGCAGGGTAATTGCTGAGACAAAGTGATAAGGAGTGTTGTTGATACATAAGAAAATAGTTTCAAAATTCTGAGTACTAATCAATACATAAACATATACTGGATGCTGTAACATACTCTTGTGTAAGAATTTCCTTTTTTGTGAGAGGACAATATTAGCAGTACCGAATGATAAGCTTGGAATGCTTACTAATCTGCATGGAAGATTACATAACTGAAATAATCCATATTAAGCACTTAAAATAGTGCCAGATATGCCATAACCCCCAATGACTGAGGGCTATTAGAATGAAAGAAAGGGAGAGAGACAGCGAGCTTGTGAGAGAGAGAGAGATGAGAGAGAGAATGAATACAGGTCCACATGAAAAAGAATAAAAGGAGTTTGAGAGGAGAAATGGGGCCCTGCCCACCCTGTGCTGCCCAAGGGAAGTATGAGGACTCATAAGCTCAGTGGGTCATGTTCTCGGGGCCAGGACACAAATTCTCTGTTGCAGTGATAGACGGTCCCTGCTTGCCTAGTCTGTGGCCATTGAATGTGGGACTCCAGTAGTTAAGCCCTCTTGTTCTGAGTACATCCTAGAAACAGTAAGTTTAAGATTTGTTTTCCCGCATGGCCAGGGAGATGCTGCTCTCCAAATGCCAGCACATGCACGTCAGTCCAAAAGTCATTTACTTTGGCACTGTAAATTTAAAAAATAGCATTCTTAGTTGTGCATTATCCACAGTGATAACTGGTTTGTAACTCATGCTTTATTGGCCTCTTGTTCTTCCCTGTCTCACTGCCACATTCCCTTCCTGGCATTTCTTTCTAAATTAACTAGTTACCCTGTCATGCCTGTCTTGGCGTGTGCCCCTGGGAGAACCCAAACTATGACAATCACCACGCTTTTCCCTGTCTCTCTTCTCTCTGCATCTCATCTTGGCTTCCTTCTCTTAGACTCCTCCACATGGCGGGAGACATGGCCACCAACAGGAGTGATATTATGTGCATATCAGTCATGATGCAGGGAAAAAGACAGCCGTCCTTTCAACTCTAGTTCAGAAAAGTCCTGGGAAGAATTCTTGTCTGTCATGAAGTTGCTATCAAGGGAGGTAGAGTGCTTTCTTTTTCTGGCCTAGTAAAAACCAGACAAGGAGGGACAGGGTACTGTAACTGGCAGCCCTGTTAGAAACTCAGAGTGAATGAGGAGCAATCCCCTAAAGGAGGGAAAGGAGGATCGCTATTACCAAAGAGATGAAGTATGAAGATGGCTGAGTAGAAGCCCCCAGCACTTGTCTCCCTCATGAAGACAGCCAGACATCAAATGAACGAAAACATTTTGGTGAAAATAACAGAGAGAGCACTGGAGTGCATTAGAGAAGTGGCAGAAACCCTGGTGAGCACAGAAGCTTAGGGTGGTGGGTGGTGACATAGAGAATGTAAGGAAACATAGACCTCCGCCACCCCATGCGCAACAGGGAACAGCTAGAAACCAGGAGGAGCTGCTTCTTATGGAGAAGAGGTAAGCAAGGGGATCCCAGCAGACCCTATGAGCACCTTGCATACCATCAGTGGGATGAACTGCAGTCCTCACAGACACTAAGCTCAGATGAAGGGGCTGCCTGGAGTCCACACAGCTGTGATGCCCCTAGAGAAGGAGCTGGCACTGTGTCCTACTCTCTGTGGCCTGCACAGCTACTGAACCACACCATCTCAGAACAGGAGCTATGGCTGGAAGGTATGTTGCTCTGGGGGTGAGCAGCCATGACTCCCATTCATCTCTGAGGGTAAGTCACCATGGAATCATCCCAAGCCCAGCTGCGAGCAGCTGTTACACCCTTCCCTGTGGGGCCAAGTGGAGGTGGAGCTGCTTTACCTATCCCTCTTTCTCCTCAGGCTAGAACTGGGGTGTCACCCTGCCTCCTGGACAAACAGTACCTTGGTAGCTGAGAGCAGTCATGCCTTCCTAGTACCTAAGATGAAGCAGTGTCTGCATCCCAGGGCAACAGTACCCATTTTGGTGCATCTCCAAACACTGATTCCAAGACTGACTTCCCCAGGGCTCTAGAGTGTCAGCATTAAAGACAGTTGCTGAGGTTTGAATGTTCCCTTCAAGACTCAAGTTGAAATTTAATTACGAATGTTACAATATTGGGAGGTATGGCCTTTCAGAGGTGATTGCTTTCTGAGAGCAGACCTACTATCACTGGAGTGGGATATTTACTGCAGGTGTGGTTCAGTGATCACATAAGTGGGCTCCTGAGAAAACAGATTCAGACCCCATTCTCTGTCTCACATGCTTGCTTGCCCTTCTGCCGTATTATAAAGCAACACAAAGGCCCTTGACAGACGTCGGTGCTATGTTCTTGGACATCCCAGCCATAAGCCAATTCTCTCTCTCTCTCTCTCCCCCCCCCCCCCGCCTTAAATGAATTAAGCAGTCTGTGGTATTCGGTTATAGCAGCAGAAAATGGAATGAGGCAGCAGCTAAGTGGTCATCATGGCCTGATTGCCGGGTGGCTTGTCTTTTTCTCTTAAAATTTCTCTCACAGATCAAAAGGTTTTAATTTTGGTAAAGTCTAACTTACCAATATGTTATTTTAGGAATCATGCTTTTGAAGTCTATTTCAAATACCTAATCATACTGAAGGTCATGCACAATTTTTGTTGGTTTATTCTATCTGAATTTTTAGTATAATGTTTTATACTTCAGGCTATAATACATACTGAGTTAATTTTGGCGTATGATGTCAGGGTTCATTGTTTTGTAAATGGATGTTCACTTTTTCCGTCATCATTAGTTGTAGAGACTATGCTTTCTCCAACGAAATGCCTTTGTACTTTTGTTGAAAATCAATTGATTATATTTGTTTTACTCTAATTTTTAGCTGTTTATTTTGTTTTATTGACCTATTTCTTTGTTTTCAGCATTACCTTACTACAGGATTGGTACGTCTTGAAATTGGACCTACAAAATTGTGGGCCCTCCAACTTCTTTTTTTTTTTTAAATAATTGTTTTCACTTTTGTCTCTTTTTTCTCTTAAAATCTTAGAATCATATTGTCAATATCTACAACACAACATGTTGGAATTTGGGTTGGAACTGCACTAAATTTATAGATAAAATTGAGAAGATTTGGCACCTAAATAATATTGAGTTTCCTATTTTCTGAGCAAGATATACCATTTATATGGATGTTTGTTTTCTTTCATTTGTTTTTGACATAAAAGTTACAAATTGTTATATTTCTTTCTAATACTTTCATATCTTGGAGGCAACTTTGTTTTAATATAATCTTAGCTTTGCAGAAAAGTTTAAAAGGTTATAAAACTGTACCCATATACCTTTCAATAAGATTCCCCTGATGTGAACATCTTCTCTAATGATGGAATATTGTCACAATCAAGAAAATTAGCATTGGTGCAATATTAATTAAACTTCAGAATTTATTGAGATTTTACAGATCGCCACTGGCGTACTTTCCATTTTCCAGAATCTAATTCATAATACCATGTCGCCTTCCATCTGTGATAGTTTTTTAGTGTTTCTTTGATTAATGTGACATTAACATTTTTGAAGAGTTAAAATTATTTAGTCCAAAATATTTAAGATATTTAGCAAAAATACTAATGAGATATTTTGTAGAAAGTCCCTCAATTTTAGCTCTCATGATTAGTCTGGAATTATGTGTTTGGGGAAAGAATACTACAGAAGTGAAATATTCTTTGAATTGCATCAATTCAAGGATATATAATAATAGTGTAAGTTATTCCTTGTGATGTTAATTTTATTCCCCTGAGTAAGACGATCTAGGCTGGTTTCTTTTTACAGTTACTGTTTCTTTGCCATGCTTTTCTTTGGTAGTGAACTATTAAGTTCAAAAGACACTCAAGGGGAGAGGATTTAAGTTCCATGCCCTGGAGTGGGGAATATTCATGTATATATCATTTAGAAATCTTTTGTTAGAGAGTTCTGTTCTTCTCCCCATTTATTTATTCGTTCAGCCATTTGTATGTGTATTCATTCATGGATATTTATTTTATTATTTGTGTTATAAATCTTAAAATAATGTTATTTATTTTGCTTCTGACATTATTCCATGTTTGGCCATTAAAGATCTTCCCAGGTTGCTGCTCATGTCATTTGTTTTGCTGTTGTTTGTTTGTTTGTATTTTTAAATGTTTTGTTTTAGAATAGTTTTAGTTTTGTAGAATTATTGGGAAGAAAGTACAGAGGGTACTCATATACCACACAAAAAAGTCACCCCTATTATTAATATATTATTTTGGTGTGTTTTTCACAAAATGAATATTGAACTAATACTGACAGATTATTAACTAAAATTCATACTCTTTTCAGATTTTGCAAAAGGTTTACCCTAATTCCTGTTTTAGAGTTGCATTCAGGAAACCATTTAGTAGTCATGTCTCTTTGGGCTCCTCTTGCTTGTGACAAGTTTTCAGGTTTGTGTGTTTTGATGACCTTAATAGTTTTGATCCTGTTTTTGATCAGGAATATTGTAGAGGGTCCTTTAATTGGGATTTGTCCGTTGTTTTCCTAATGACTCTATGGGGATTATCATTTTAGGGAGGATGATCAGAGAGAGAAAATGCCACTTTTATCACATCTTATCAAGAGTACAGATACTAAGATGCCTCATCACTGTTGATATTAACCTTGACTACCTAGCTCGAGGTCATACTTGTCAGGTTTCTCCACTGTAAAATTACTTTTTTTTCTTCCATCGTGTCTGTATTGCATGTACTTTGGAAGGAGTGAGGAGTTATAATCCACTTTGGTGGAAATCTACATAAATTAGTTGGAATTTTTCTGCATGGGATATGTATTACTTCCTATGTATTTACTCAATCATTTATATTGGTAAGGACTCATGGATATTTATTTTATAAAAATGTGGTTAGATAAGATATTTTATGGTTAGATAAGATATTGTAAATATTTTTCAGATGCTCTTTATTAGGTTGATCATTTCTTCTTGAAGTTTTAAAATCAGAAAAAATGGAATGAATGTTGAATTTGTCAAATGGTTTTTATACTTATTGATTGTTTTCCTTAAACTTTTAAAATGGAGTTTATATTAACTCATTCTCAAATCTTAATCCACGTTTGCATTCCTGAGGTAAACCCCACTTGGTCATGATATATTACTCTTGCTATAAATTACTGGGCTCAGTTAAATTTTGTTTCAACTCTACATCTAGGCTCATGAGGGATATAGACTTACAGTCACGTGTTTGCATTTGATGTCAGCATAATGATGGGATCAGGACGTAGCTGGGAAGTAATTTGTTCTCTTTAATTTTCTGAAAAATTTGTTTAGAATTAGTACTACTTCTTCCTGAAGTGTTTGATGAAATTCAACAGTGAATCCATTTGTGTCTGGAGTTTTCTTCATGGAAAGGCCTTTAGCTACAAAGCCAATTATATAAATATGTATGTTTTATTTATTTACACTTATGTGATTTATATGTATAAATTTAAATACATATGTGTATATTCATTCAATTTATTCATGAGTGAATTTTAGTGGCTTGATGTTTTCAAAGTACTGTTTCATCTATATTATCAAATTTAATGGCATAATTTTAGGTATATTTTCTTATATTTATTTTAATATCTGTAAAATCTGCAGTGATGTCACATCTCTCATTCCAGATATAGGTAACTGAAGTCTTCTTTTTTTCCTGAATGGTCTGTCTAGAGGTTTATCAATTTGATCTCAAATTTTAAACTTTTGGTTTCATTGATTTTTTAAAAAATTTTCTTCTTTTAAATTAACCAGATTGTAAATATTTATGGAAACCTAGTGATGCTTCTGTACATATAATGTATAGTGATCAGGTTATGATAATTAGCATATCAACAACATATCAATAAGCTTAATATTTATCATTCATGTTGGGTATGTTCACTATCCTCTTTCTGGCTATTTGAAACTAATATTAACTGTTGGTTTCACTAATTTTTAAACAAATTATGTTTCAGTTCAGTTTTCTATTTTACTTATGTGTGACCTAAAGGGTTTTTTTTTTAAATTTTCTACTTCTCTGGTTTTAGTAGTTTTTCTGTTTTTACTTTTAAAATACAGCCTGTAATCATTAATTCAAGACCTTTTGTCTTTTCTAATGTAGGCATTTAGTGCTATAAATTTCCCCTTACGTATGGTTTTAGTAACATTTTGCAAATTCTGATATGTTGTTTTCATTTTCATTCAGTTTAAAATATTCTCTAATTTTTCTCTTTTTTTTGACTCATGTTATTTAGAAGCTTTTTTTTTAATTTTTGAGAATATTTCCAGATACCTTTCTGTTACTTATTTCTAATTTTAATTTCATTATGGTTAGAGAACATCTTTTATTACCTGTATCATTTTAGAGCTACTTAGCATTGTTTTATCACCCAGAATATAGTCTATCCTGGTAAATATTGTATATTTTTTCAGAAAATAATCAGCTTTCATTTGGTAGTATGCTATGAATGTCAAATAAGTTTATTATTCAAATCTTCTATATCCCTATGAATTTTCTGTCTACTTGTTCTATTATTTATTGAGACAGGGTACTGAATGCTGAGTATTAATTGTGGCTTCAACTCTTTTGTCTTGTGTCTATTGGGTTTTAATTTTTGTTTCACGTATTTTGGAGCTCTGATACAAGGAGTATAAAGGTGTAGGAGTGCTATGTCCTTTTTGATGAATTAGCTTTTTTATTATGAAATTATCTTCTTTATAATTTCTGTTAGTATTTATTGATTTGAAATAATATAGCCACTTCAGATTTACTTTCGTATGTGCTCACATGGCATATCTTTTTCTATTATTTTAACCTATTAGTATATTGCATTTATAAGGGAAGTGCATTTTCTGTGAGCAACATCTAGTGAGGTCTAACTCTTCGTTCAATCTAAGAATTATCTGCTTTTTAACTGGTTTACTTTCAAAATTTATGTTTTAGGTTGTTGTATGATTACTCTTAAGTTATAATTTTCCTGTTTTGTTTGTATTTGTCTTATGTCTTTTTCCCCTTGTCCTATTTTTTCCACCTTCTGTTTAATTAACTGGATATATTTTAGTATTTTATTTCTTTTGTTAGCTTATTAACTCTGACTATGTTTTGTTATCTTGACAGTTGGAGTTCACAGTATGCATATTTAACTTATTATAATCAACTTTTGTGTGATATTCTACCAATTCACATATAGTTTAGGAACCTTATAATAGTATACTTCAAATTCTCCCCATGACATGCTATTGTTGGCATACATTTTACTTTTCCATAACTTACAAATTTCAACTTGTGGTATTATTATTTTTGTTTAAATAGTTAATTATCTTTTAAAGGAATTTAAATAATAAACAAAAACTTTACTCTTATAATTGCCTTTCTTAGTGCTTTTCATTAACTTGTATAGAATCACATTCCCATTTGATATCATTTTTCTTCTGCCTAAAGAACTTCCTTTAACAATTTTTAGAGTACTGTTTTGCTATTTAACAAATCTTTCAGCTTTTAGTGTCTGAAATGTCTTTATTTTGTCTTCATTTTTGAAAGATATGCTCACTGAATATACAATTCTAGGATGACAGGATTTTTTTTTTTTTTTTTTTTTTTTTTTTTTTTTTTCCCGGGTTCCCCCCCGTTCCCCCGGCTGGGATTCGTTGGCGGGATTTTTGCCCCCTTCCACAGGCGCCCACCACCATGCCAGGTTAATTTTTTGTATTTTTAGTAGAGACGGGGTTTCACTGTGGTCTCGATTTCCTGACTTCGTGATCCCCGCCCACCTCAGCCTCCCAAAGTGCTGAGATTACAGGCATGCGCCACTGCGCCCAGCCAGGATTTTTTCCTCTTTCTTTGAGCACTTTAAAATGGTCTTCCTTTGTAGGGACATGGATGCAGCTGGAAACCATCATTCTTAGCAAACTATCACAAGAACAGAAAACCAAACACCGCATGTTCTGACTCATAGGTGGGAACTGAACAATGAGATCACTTGGACTCGGGAAGGGGAACATCACACACCGAGTCCTATCACGGGGAGGGGAGAGTGGGGAGGGATTGCATTGGGAGTTATACCTGATGTAAGTGACGAGCTGATGGGTGCTGACGAGTTGATGGGTGCAGCACACCAACATGGCACAAGTATACATATGTAACAAACCTGCTCGTTATGCACATGTACCCTAGAACTTAAAGTATAATAATAATAATAAATATTAGAAAGAAAGAAAAAAAAAGAAATTAAATATTTGAGAAACTTTTCTAAAAAATAAAAATAAAAATAGAAAAAAAAAGGTCTTCCACTGTCTTCTCACTTGAACTATTTTTGAGGAGAATTCTGATGTTATATTTACTTTTTTTCTTATGTACAATAATGTGGCTACTTGTGAGATTTTTTCTCTTTATTATCAGTGTGAGCAATTGGATGTTATGTGTTTTATTGTCTTGAGGAAAACTTGGAGTTTGTTGAGCTTGTATCTGTGGATGTATAGTTTTTATCAGTTTGGAAACTTTTTAGGCAGTATGTCTTCAATTTTTTTTCTCTCTCTTTGAGAGCTACACCTATATGTATATCAGGTTGTTTAGAAGTTGTTTCTCACAACTCATTGATAGTCTTCATTTTATTCATATTTTCCTCTGTGTGTTTCATATTGGGTAGTTCCTATACTATGCCTTAAGTTTTACTAATTTTTACTTTTGCAGTGTCTGCTCTATTACTTATTCTACCCACTGTATCTTTTAGGCATTGCAGATTTTACCTCTCAGTTTGATTTGGGTGTTTATAGCTTTGATGTCTCTAAGTTTTTTAACATAAGGAATGCCATTATAGTGACTTTTTAAAGGCTCTTCTCTGCTAATTCTAACATCTATATTCTGGGTTGGTTTTGATTTATTGGTTATTCTCCTTATTATAGACAATGCTTGTCTGCTACTTTACATGCCAAGTAAACTTTGTTTGGATACAAGACATAGTACATTTTACCTTATTGGGTGCTGGGTATTTTTGTATTCCTGTAAATCTTCTTGAGCTTTGTTCAGGAATGAAGTTAAATTCCTTGGGGGAAAAAAAGTGAATTCTTTCGAATGTTGTGTATATTTTGTAGGAGAGACTGGAGAAGTGGTTTTTCTAGAAATAATTATTTCCCACTACTGAAACAAGACCCTTCTGAATGCATTGCCCCCTGCCCTATGAATCTTGAGTCATCCAGTCTGGCTGGTACAAACAGGTGCTATTCCCGGCTCTATGTGGGCATCAGGCACTAGTACCTTTAATTATGAGAAGGTGCTTCCTTCATTGGCCTGAGGTAGTTTCCTCACACTTACAGGCTGATCAATGCTGTGCTGAATACTGGAAGGGGCTCTTCTGCAGGTCTCCAGAGCTTTCTTTCTGTGTATATATCTCTTCTCTTTGGTACTGTATCCTGTGAACTGTAGTTTCCCGTTCTTCCTAAAATCTCAGCTCCATCCCCTCACATCAGAAAATCTGCTGGGCTTTACCTGGGCTCTCCTTCCCTGTGCTGCAATCTTGAAACATTCTCAAGCCAATACGCTGTGGCAGTGATGATAGCAAGGCTCATCTCATTTGTGTCTGGTGTCTTTCAAATCCTTATTTTTTCTCTGACCTTGTTTCCTGCCCTCCTTCCTTCCCCCCTTCTTCCTTTTCTTTTTTGCACTTTCGTGAGTTTATTACTGTACCTTGGCTAGAAGAAAAATCCCAATGAACCATTTTCTTTGCTTGATTTTCTTTTTAATCTTCCCTATTGTTGCATTGTTTTTTAGGATATTACTTTCTGATCCTTTATTTGTTACCACTTTTGGCCAGTTTATTCTATTTTTTATTTTCTTAAATTCTTGATACTTTTTATTTTCTTAAAATCTTGATATGGATGCTTGGCTTATTAATTTTTAATTCTTCTCTAATGTAAGCATTCAATAACATTTTGTTTTTATACATCATGTTTGTTGTTCAGCAGCAAATGTTTTCTAATTTCTATTATGATTTCTTTCATCAATGACTTATTTTGAACTTTAAAAGATTATCAAATATATTCGTGTTAATAACATTTTTGTTTCTAATTGAAATACACTTTTGACCAAAAAAGTCTTCATGGTTAAAATATTTGTGGAATAGTTGGTTTTCTTTGTGACTTAATTTTGGTTTGAGTTCTTTGTTGATTATAAAAATTTGATCTAAATGATTTGATGAATGTTTAGTTAAATAGAACTAAACATTATAAACATTGTATTGTTTTAGTATATTACTCTGTGTACTTAATATTGATCATACAGTAAAATTGATAAAACAGATTCTGATCTACTAATTTTAGTAAGAACACACTTCACTTATTCCATGGTGTCATCTTGAATTGTTATGTTAATTTTAACTTTTCAGCAGAAAAATAATCAGAATACAAATTTAAATGCCACGATAATAAGATAGGATGACTATTAAGTTGTTACTACATATGTATATGTTGCATGGGATTCCTCTTATAAGAGCACAAAGCATTTTCTCTTTGAGAAGTAGTTCAATCAATTTAAATAGCCTGTAAAATATACCAAGTGAAACTATTTAAGTTACAGTTCATGTTTACTTTAGCTCACTCAGATCCTCCCTTTTCATTAATTCCTACAAAGGCTTGAAGCACTTGAGTGCATTTTATATAGAATCACCTGTGTTTAATGACATGGGATATTGGATAGGTATGTGTGTTCAGATTTAGTTTTATTTTAAATAAAATCGTGTACATTTCATAATTGTAATGCCTGAAATATGTGTACTGTAAATATCATATGAAATATAGACTTTATTTTCTCAGTGGCTCTGTCAAGTTGAATTTGACAGGATCAGGCAGTTTAAATTATGAGTTCCTTCAGCACTGGAAAAATACTGCCTTTTCAGGAGGCTGTGAAAAAAGCCATGAAGAACCAAGAATTTTATCTAGGCCTTAAACAAAAACCGTCTTTTTTAAAACCCAGAAGCAAATAGTTAATGTTATATTGTTAACCTGTTATATCATGGCAGATATACTTAAAAATTGTTCCTTGTTTAGGGGAAGAGAACCAATCATGTCTTAGCTGGGTTTATGTTGGTACCATCTGCAGCTTGAGTTGAATCCCTCTTTATGTCTGTCTTTCTCTCTCTCTCTTTTTGCTTGATATTCAGCTAAACACATATAACCTCTTTAGGTTCTGAGTCATCTGAGTAATTAACTGGCATTTAGTACTTTGGTTCTAGACTGAAAAAAAAAAAAAAGGAAACAAGAGGCTACAAGCTCTTCTGAATAAATCTTTTGAGAATAACACATCAGATGTTACTAAATTCATTCTTCTCTTGGGATTATATATAGATGTGATAGCTTTGCCTGGGTGGCTGGAAATGAGAGCTCCAGGAATAGGTCAAAGAACATAAACATGAGAGGGAAATGTTTAAATGTAACCTGCCATTGAGGTCAAAAAGGATAATGTGTTCAGCTTCTCGGCAGTGGACCTGAGGACATAGTCTCCCAGTTTTTCAAGCATAGTTCCTTGCTTCTCAGTATCCTCCATTAAGTCTGGGTTCTTGTTGAGTCAGTAAAACCAAAGATTCAGTTAAGATGTCACCTGCTTCATAAGCTTCTTCTATACAATGATTGCTTCTTTATCTTTGGACTTGCCATATCCCCAGTTTGTTCCAGGTACAGAATAATGATTATGCAAACTTTTTTTTTTTTTTTTTTTTTTTTAGTCTACCGCTTTGTTTTTTTATTTTCATGGAAAAACAGAACAAAATCACAAATTGGAGACAGGGAGATAAAATAGAGATGAAATGGAAGACAGTCTCTTGTCATGAACTCTTACTTTCAAATACCATATATACGGAAGTTACTTTACTGGTGGGCAAACAGAAAGTCAAGTTGGAGTTCCCACTCTTACTTTTGGAAAATGGAGAATCAATAATTTACTAATCAAAAAAAAGCAGGGAAAGTCCCTGGTAAAGCTCTACAGACATAATTATATGTCTGTGTTTTACCAGTAAAAGATAGCTAGAAGAGAAAAAAAAAAAACAAAACAGATGTCTGGAAACTGGTGCCAAACCAACGTGAAAGCTCTGGTGCTTTCTCTAAACTCCTATCCTGAAGTAATGCTTTTCAATATTTTTCTAAAGAAAGATTACTCTGAAATCACCAACCTTCTGTCACCCCAGTTCATCCCCCTCTTTCCTTGTTTCTTTCCACCTCCAAGAAATAAAGGGAAATGTAGTTTTCTGTCCAGTGCCACTTGGGAAGGGGCCGGACTCGGGGTGTGAAGAGCTACCTTCTACCCTAGCTCGAGAGGGAGGAAATAACTGCACAGTTCTTTATAGTTTTACCACACACATACAAGGAACAAAAATCATCTGGCAGTTTTAAGTATAGGTGCATACCTTTACTTCATAAACTCCTTATAATAACAAAATTAAATCAGATTAAAAAATATATATATAGATGGGTCCTCCCTATATAACTCAGAATGGTCTCAAACTTCTGGCTTCAAGAGATCTTTCCAGTTTGGCCTTCCAAAGTGTTAGGATACCAGGCATGAGCCACCGTACTTGACCCTGAATCAGAATTTTTTAAAAAAAATTTACTTGAAAATGGAAAAGGAAAAGGTTCAGCACTAGATTGTTGTCCTGTTAAGAATGTGTAATGTGCATTTAAAGTGTTGGAAAGCAGGCATTTTTACCAAAGATAATTGTAATTCATATGACATTGCTGAACAGAAAGTTTTGAAATAAAAGGGTGTACCTATGGAAACCAGTGAAGAAAAGAAACACCAGAAATTGTTTGACACAGAACAGTGAGCCAGGTACTTTGGGAGCAATAATCTGAAAGATGAAGGACAGTGGTTCCAGATCTGAGGTGGTTGTCCAGCCAACTGTCTTGGCTCCAAAGGGGGAAGAATACAACTGGCAGGATTCGAGAAGAGGGCATTGCTGCAGCTCCTGAGCAAGTCTCCAGTTTTCACTCCAAAGTAGACGTGCTTTCCGGACTTCAACAAGGTCTATCAGGAGGATTTGCTTTCCGATATGTAGGAGTGAGACAGGTAACCTAAGAGGATAGCGCCTATGCATGTGTCATTTTTTGAAGGATCCCTGCTACAATTTTCAGGTTTGAGGTCACTCGAATGGACAGCACCAATGTAGTACTGCTTTAGCATTTCTCCCGCATCAGAGGAGTGGCCTACATCTTCAAAACTTTGAGTTGCATCTGCACCAGCTTGTTCCAGCAGAACCTTTACTCTGCCAGGGGGCTCCTCGAAGTGGGGGACATTGTAGAGTCACCCATGGGTCACCAGCCAGAGTTCCTTCAAGGAATTTTGCTTCACCACCTCCTCCAACTGGCAATAGGTGGTGGAAGTCCCTACCCACCTGCCCTTTTTCATCACTGCCGCTAGCTTGCGCAGTTGCCATTGGACTGGACATACTGCCTCTCCACTGCTAACTGGGCTTCCAAGACTACCTTCCTTGAGGAGAGCCCGCAGCAAACTTTTCCTAAAGAAAAAGGGTTCTTAAAATAAGATTATTCAAAAGTATCTTGTAACAAAATGATTGGATAATTATTGTTAGATCCATATTATATATATATGTATGTGTTTTATATATGTACGTTTGTATGTTTTTTATGTATGTATGTATGTATGTATTTTTAACATTTTTACTCAGCTGGATGGGCAACCTTAGTGTCCCCGAATTTCTTAATCTCATTTAGGTCTATCAAAAAATGATTCAAGTGTTTTATCACAAATCATAATTTTGCTTCTTAGATGAAGGTCATGGACATGATGCTAAGCAAAAATCTTCTATTCCAGCCTAGGTTTGGGAGACATTCCTTCCCAATTCCTTTTATTGTAAGTGGACTATAACAAAGTAGAGTAAAATTGCTGTAACATTTTAGAATTAAAATGAATTTGAATATGACTTCGTTGGTATGTGGCTCCTCTCCTCTGGTCCCTTTTCTCAAAGATAGCAGGCTATTATCTTAGAGGAGCAGGAGAGAAATGTGGATAAGACCATGTGCATGCAGTATATAGTAGGAAGTCCCCTACAGGCCAGAGAAGCAAGGAGCAGCAAAGCAGAGGCTCCTGCATCAACAGAATCCTCCTGGAGTGAGTCTATGAAGCAGAGGTCAACACCTGGAAGATTTTTGGAATTGTTGCTTTCTACCTTGAAAGATCTGTCTGGTACTGGACTCAGAATTATTTCTGATAACATTTTAAGCCACATCAGAAAGTTACCACCATTTAATATCAAGTACAGTTGGGTTGGGACAGATTTGGATATTGTAGCTAATTCTCGGGACTGCTGGTCTGTAAAACATGCTCGATGTTTTTAGTCATTTCATTAATTTTGCAGTAATGCTATCCCAGACTTGATGCAAATAATTTTTTAGGCTGATATTTCCACATTATTGGTGGAGTGTGAGCTACTGTATTACTATGAAATTCATTCAATGTGTATTGATTGTTGCCTCTAATATGCCAAACACTGAGCTGGGCGCTGAATAAATAAAAATAAGCAAAAGTCTCTGATTTAAGGACTTTACAGACTCCCTATCCAGGCCACATTCACTGTCACCCTAAATTAGAATAGTCTTCTTGGGGCAGTGGATGAAATGGGTGGGCATTAATCGCTGTACTTCCTTTTCCCCAACAAGTGATTAGTCTCCATCTGGTTATTGATCTAAAATATCCATTATATCAGGCGGGTGCCAGACAGCAAAGATGTTAAATCCTTAGCTTTTGAATCAAAAAGCCACAGCCCAAATGCAATCCATGAAAGATTTTGTGATAAAATAAGTGGTCATATATAACAGTTATTTTTCCCTACCCCATACAATATAAAAAACCTCTTAGAAGCCAAAAAAGAGAGTTAGAGGAGAATGACAGTATTTTGATGCTGAGGAGAGATGGGAGTCTTGAGCTCAATTTTTGGGAATATGAAGTTAGGAGAATAGTTGAAGTCTTCTTATACAATTTGAGAATTTTACTTATACTTCTTTTACAATTGAGAATGTAAAGTTAGAAGTAACTTTTAAACCTATTCCTGTCTTGATATAAATATTTAACGGGCCAATTAAAATATATGGTCTCTGAGGTTGGATTTAAGAGGCAAAAAAGACCCAGTAACATCTTGCCATTTAAAAAAAACCCAGCAAACTTCAAAAGAGGATGGACAAAGTTATACCAGGAAAATATAAACCAAATAAAAAAAAAAAGTGGCAGGTTATTTTAATATGTAAATCTATTTGTATAAAGGAAAAAGAGTAAGAGAAAAATATAGTTGTTTTCTACTGAAACAAAAAAAATGACAAAAATATACTTAACAATACAGCCTTAAATTAGAGTAAAGTAGAACTGGTAAAACTGCAGAGAGAATCACATAAATTAACTACATATTTGAAGATGTTAAGAAAGTTATGCAGAAATTAGAGATATGAACAATACCGTTACTAATAATACATATGTACATATGTGTATATATGAAATATCTATTTCTAGTCATATTTTAGAAGCAACGAATGAAAGCTTCAATTAATTTCAAACAAAATATATCAAACTATCTTTATTAAACAAGTTTAATAAACTAAAAACTAGTATTTTCAATGGCATAATGATATCTCTTATTTTTAGAAACCAAAATAATACCTCACTCTAACTTATTGTTTTACAAAGGAAAAAACAGATTTTAGAAATACTTAGAATTACGTGAAAATGAAAATATTTAATGCTCACTTTTGTGTAAGAGCTAAAGCAGTATTTAGAAAAATATATTACTTAAAATGTATATATCAAGAAACAAGATAAGTTAAAAGCAAATAACCTAAGCTTTCAACTTAAAAAGTATAAAAAGAAATACGTGAATCCAAAATAATTTGTCTAATAAAGAGGGTAATAATAAAAGTTTAGAAAATTTAAAATCTAGTTCCTTAAAACATTAATAATATAGATACATTGTTGGCCAGACTAACAAAATAAAGAATATGGAAATTAACAAAAGAAAAAATTTGAAGAAATTCATAATAGCATAGCAAGTAAAAGATTTATTAACTCTACGTGACAAAATAGAGGAGTAAATTAGATAAATTACTAAAATGTATAAAATAATCAAAAATGGTACAGTGAGGGATAGATAACTTGAATAGACTTCTATGGTATTATATACATAAAAACAATTGCCCCCTTCAAAGGTAGGGAAAAGACAGATGATTTTTCAGGTATTTTCTTTAAATTATTTAAAAGAATAATTTCATATGTTTTTGAAAGCAATAGAAAAAGATTGCTTCCTGGGTCATTTTATAATTTATTTAATCTTAGCTCATTAACCATATTATAGTCAAACTATATAAAAAGAAAGTTAATGGACCATTTTATTCATGAACATACATGCAAAAATTCTCATGAAATATTAACTTACCAAATATAGTCAATCATGTAGTTTATCTTAGGAATTCAAAGATGGTTCTACATGGGGAAATAAATTATTAAAATTTGCCATTTGAATAAACTTTAAAGAGAACATTTAAATAATTATTTCAATTGATGAAAAATACTTTATAAAGCTTAATACTTATTAATGATTAAAAACTCTTAATCTTTGAATAAAAGCAAATTTTCTTAAATATATGTTTATATATCAAATACCTGAAGTAACCTCTGATGGCTTATTTTAAAAATCAGGAATACTACACTGCATACTACTTTTGCCTTTACTCTTGAATAAAGATCAGGAAAAGGTTCCATGCTATAAGGAAATAAAAATTTTAAACTGTCATTTTGTTTCAGTGATAAGGATTATCTAAAACTACAAACAGATTAATAACAAAAACTACTTAGAGGAACTGGGGAAGTTTAGAACTTTGCTGGATACAAAATCAACATCAAAATACTAATCTTTTTCACACTAATATAAACTGGGAATCGTAATTAAAGATAGACTTTACATGAGAGAAAAATACATATTGTTGCAAATGACAGAATCTCATTCTTTTTAATGACTGAATAGTACTCCATTGTGTATAAGCACATTTTCTTTATCCATTCATCTATTGACAGACACGTAAGTTGCTTCCAAATTTTAGCGGTTGTAAATGATGCACATATATATTCAACTACTTTTGTATTTGCTAATGGTGAAATATTAGAGACAATCTGGTTACCAAGATAGTTAAATTACTGTGGATGTACACCATAGAGTCAGCAATCAGAAGAAATGAGAGAGGTACACAGCACAAAAAGAATGGATCTTAACAGAGCTGAGTAAAGAATGTAAGAAGCAAGATGAGATAGATAACATAATATCTTCTTATTTTATACAAATTTTTACAAGAACACATACATGCAAGTAATGACTATTCACTTGACATATACTAGGATATTTATGGGGTGGAAGAATGAGAATGAAAAATGGGAAACACAATGAAGAAATTATTTAGAAAAAATGTTTTAAACAGCCTTGGGGAAACAAATAAGATTGCAATATAGCCATAATTTAATCTTCTGCATCTGAAGTCCAATAAAGAAAATTAAATCGTCTGACAGCAATCGAATTGTCTTTTCTTTGCAGATATTCTGTTTTTACTTCATGGCTACTTTAAAGAATTGTCTCTGGTTTTCTGCAATTTTACTCTAGTATTTCTACATGTGGATTTTTTGTTACTTACTTTGGTCGAGACTTTTTTGAGCTTCCAGAATCTAAGAATTAGTGCCTTTTCAATTATCAGCCATATCCCCTCACATATTATTTTTTGTCCATTTTCTCTATTACAATATTTTGGACTGAATACTTTGGAATTTCTCAGACTTCCTTGATTCTTGTCTCTTTTTTTGTGTTTTCCACCTTTTCATATCTCCAGGTTGCAATCTAATTTATTCAGCTCTATATTCCAGTTTATAAATTGTCTTTTCAAATGTGTTCAATCTGGTGCTTATCCCAATTGTTACATTACTATTTTCTTTTGCTGTAGATTCCTTTTTCACTTTAGTTTTGTCAACTTTGATAGTACCTTGTGCTTTAATATTCCTGTAATTCCTTTGTCTTATTAAAAATGTTAAAATAATTTCTTTATATTGTGAATCTGATTAATGTAATATTATATCTTCAGTATTGGTGATCTGCTTCTGTTCTTTCTGATGAATCATGCTCTTGGTTCTTTTTTCATCCTATGTCTAGAGTTTTGATTTTGAATTCATACTTGAAACTTTATTATAATTACTTATGGCCTGAGAGATTTATTTGTTTCTTCAAAGAACCTAGAATAAATCACAACCTGGAATCATTTTAAACTAAATACCTAGCTTGGGGTTCATTGTGATACATAGGTTATATGACTTCATTCTGTAATAATTCATTCTTTGCCTTCTGTCCCTGCAAATAGCCATTAAAATTAACACCACCAGCCACCAGATATGACAGATGCTAGTATCTTGCGTTCATGCTTCCTCACAATTGTAGATGAATTTTTCTGAATTTTTCTGAATTAAGTTATTATTGACTATAGTCACCCTGTTGTGTGCTCAAATAGTAGATCTCATTCATTATGTCTATATATATATTTTTTGTACCCATGAACTGTCCCAACTTCTCCCCAAGCCCTGCAAACCTCCCCAGCCTCTGGTAACCATCCTTCTACTCTCTATATCCATGAGTTCAATTGTCTTGATTTTTATATCCCATAAATATGTGAGAACATGTGATGTGTGTCTTTCTGTGCTGGGTTTATTTTATTAACGTAATGATCTCCATTTCCATCCATATTGTTGCAAATGACAGAATTTCTTTTTAATGACTGAATAGTACTCCATTGTGTATAAGCAATATTTTTCTTTTATCCATTCATCTATTGACAGCCCTATGTTGTCCCTGTCTTAGCGGTTGTAAATGATGCACATATATATTCAACTACTTTTGTATTTGCTAATGGTGAAATATTAGAGACAATCTGAATTGCCACCAAGTCAAACACATTGTAATACACACAAACGCACGCATGCACAGCCACACACTTACTTATTTTATATATAATATATATTATATATATTATAAAATATAAAATCTATTTTATATAAATTATATATATAACGTATATATATATATATAGAGAGAGAGAGAGAGTGAGAGACAGACAGACAGACTGACTAGGTCTGGCTCTGATGCCTAGGCTGGAGTACAGTGGTGCAATCTCGGCCCACTGTAACCTCTGCCCCCCAGGCTCCAAGCCATCCCCCTACCCCCGCCTCTGGAATATATTCATTTTATTCAGGATTACTTTAGGGGATTTTCTCTGAATATCTAGTGAGCCTTGTTGCTGGAAGCAAAACATTTCTTTTAGGTATTCTCAAGAATCAAGGGATCTCCTTTGAGGAAGTACGACCTCTACTTTTTCAGCACTAGAACCACTACTATTACATAATAGTAATCAAAATCTTGAAGGTATACGTGTATTGATGAATGAATAACTGCATGAATAAAGGACAACTATTGTCATGTGGGACCTATACCAGTTTTGATGTAGGATACTTAAGAAAATATTCATGAAAGATCTTAAGGTTCATAAAAGCTTTATATGTTGCTTTCATGAAGAACTTGACTGATACACTCTTTACACTTACAAGTTTTTTCTGCTCTAGTTTTCAGGAATAGAGAACCATATCTAGAACTATAACTCTATCATACTAGAAAAAACTACTTATTAGTGTTGATTTATGAAAAGATGAAAGCACTTACAATTTAGCAATGAGTAATGACTTGTAAACCTTAAAATTCTATATTATGTATAGTATATAGAACAGTAGCCATATTAATGGCAAGTAAATTAATTTTTTAAATCTGATATTCCATAAACAGCTGAGTATTTACAATATGAATATACTATATTCTTTTCATTAAATATTTCTGATGAAAATGGCTTTCCCCACAATCTGATTTTTTAGTTTATAGCTAGAAATAGGAGTAGTACCTTATTTTTACATTTTATTATAACTGTTGCTTCTTTATTTTAGCTGAGCATGCAACCTTGCATTTTCTATAATAGAGCTTCAAAGTGTTTAAAATCAAACTGAGGTTCTGGCTAGCCAGGTAAATATTCACGGACAACAGCCCGTGAGTCTAAATATAAGTCTTGTCAAAACTTTGAATTACCTAGCCATACCCCACACCCTATCTTGAGAAGGTCTGAGAGAGCTGGAAAGTCTTCGAAGAGTAATTTTGTTGGTATGTGTAAATCACAATCTCTCCTCATTTCCAGAATGTTCCATGACTGCACTACAGGGTCTATGTAAATTCTTCTGTGGAGACTATCCATGATTTCCTTCATTTTTAGATAAAGTAAATGAGACTTAGAGAGTATCGGGACCCAGGTCAGTCACAGCTGCAGCCATGGGGAACTCTTTACAGTCTCCCAAATAGCTATGAAGTCTTTAGTCAGTGTGGAAGGTATGAAAACGTCATGACAGTCACTTCTCAAGCAGAGGGCAGATCTAACACCCTGGGGATGGCCAATGTCTTTTGGTGGGATGATGCACAGACAAGTGTGGAGACGACAGTTGGACTCAAAACACACTCACTGTCCTAGTCTGGATCAGAATTAGACCCTGCCATTATTATTATTTTCTCTCTCTGCAGAAAGTTGAATAAATAACAGTGAACTGCCAAATTGTGTTATACAGAAGTAAAAACATAAAATAGCTTTGGGTTAGGGTCCTAGAATAAGAAAACATGAACTCAGTAAAGATGACAACATAGATTAAAAATACACAGGAAAGGAGAGGACAGCCTTTGGTGACCATTACTTATTTGAGGCTATACTTTATATTCTGTAAATACTGAAACACTGTTATTGCAGAATGTCATGTAGAACACGAGTATGAATCATAAAATTATGCCTTATTTTAAAGTATGTAAAAGTGATTTTTTACATGCCTACTTCATCATTTTTTCTCAGTATGTCATTTTATATTTACATTAATAATAGAAAACACCAAATTTTAGAAAATGATTATTAAATAATGAGGCATGTACTTACTGAAACAGTATATCATTATTTAATGATAATTTTGAAGGATACGTAGCAACACAGATAAATGTTCTTGATAAAATGTGAAATGAAAACAATAACATATTTGCATTGTAATTACTGGGATGGAAAGCATAAAGAAAAATACTAAAAAGAAGCATAGAGAAATAAAAGTTGATGTGCTATTTGATGGGAGATGACATATTTCTTTATCTCCATTTTAATTTTATAGTCTTATTTTTACAATCAACATTCAAAAATGAATCCTTATTTAAAATGCAGTGAGGAATACAGAACTTGATATAGAATGTCTGAAATAGTTACAATATTTTTAATCCGATGAGAAGGATTTACCTTCACTTTTAATTCAGTTCACTTCCACCTGAAAATAAATCTGCCTACATATTTGCAACAAAATAAAGTCACTAGGGTAGTAGGAAAACTGTAAGTTTCTGGGTGGCAGTGGGTCCCTAAGAGAAGTATTTTAGACAGAGGCCTTACGCTCTTTTTGTTAAAATGTGAAATGTAACATTTTATATATTTCAAACATTTCAGTGGAAATCTATGGACTTACAATTAAAATGCTGATGTAAATTGTGAAGCATTGAAAAAAATTGATGATACCTAAGCTGGAGGTGGAAGAAGGAATATTCCCTTCAGTCTGTGAACTGGTGATCACCAGGCATTAAATTTTTCTAAAATGAGGGTAGGACTTTAAATCTCTGCTTCACAATGATTGCCACAGACATGCTAATTGTCCTAGCTCCCAGAGGCCCCTTTATTCTGGCAGCTCTTTTATTCCAGTTGCCACATGTACACTAGAGAGGTGTCTGATGATGTTGCAAACTTGGTGCAGCTGCTCCTTGGAGGCCTTGTCACTTTCCTGTAGGACACTTGCTAGAGAGGTTCTTTGGGGATGATGCAGGATCAAAATTAATGAAGTAATCACACATGGTGGTGGGGGATGAAGTGTCAGTGAATAGTGAGGCATGGGGCAATCATAGGATATTGCTCTACATGCATGCTTTACAAACAATGGTGATGACAAAGACTGGGTTAAGATAACTGCATGTAACTACCACGGAGAGCTCATAACATGAAAATGTTAAACTGAGGCCTTGCACTCTGAGCTAAAGTCATGGGTGCAGAATCAGAATGGCTCTGGACTACTGCTAAAGAATCCCTTATCTTCTGTAGCTGCAAAGCAGATGTAGTGGAAGATCAGATACAGAACTTGATTGTACAAGTTATAGTATTGTACAATCACTTAAATCTCATCCTTTCCAGGCCTCTTATTCTAAAGTAAAATGAACAGGAACTGGAGAGATTCTGAGACATGGAATGGGCAAAATTTGGGCACACTCAAATATGGCTTGGAGAAAGAGTTATAGCCTATATTGTGGCCACATTGCCAAAAATCTAGGCCCCTCCTCAGACAAGGAGCTCTAGGTCTTCAAACTGAATAAGGGGCTATGAATTACCATTACCACTATGGATGAGTCAGGTTTCTTCCTATGTGACCTAGAATGTATTTGTTTATATATGTCTAGACTGCCCCTCTATTTCATTCCTAGTGTTCCCACCTTTGATTCCTTATCAACACAGAAGCCTGGGAATCAAAACGCTCCAAGTTCCATTCTGTTAATCTTAAATTGAAAATTGCTGCAAAATCTTTCTCAGCTATGAAAACAGCCCCTCTCCCACATAAATGAGGAAACCAAACTTTCTTTGCCTAGAACTTTTCCAAGAACTTCAAATGGAGATCTGGCATTATAAAGAGATGCAGATTATCTTCAGGACCCAAGCTCACCATCCACGCATCTTGGTGACCACTACTACACACTACAGTTATTTTCCAGCAGAGCCCCAGGGAAGTACAATGTCCATTCAAGGAGGAGATAACATAGACACCTAAATAGTGCGGAATCTTGCTGATGTGTATCTACCAACAGTCAAGGAAGCTTGTATGGAAATGGTTGTAAGGGCATTAGATGAAAAATGACAAAATGGAAAGTCGGGTCCAGCCTATGTTATTGGATGAATATAGTCATCTGTAATTTGTGATTATGATGTTGGCTCACGTGTATGACTGTGTGCCTGGTCTTAAAGATGTCACTGTAGGGAACGAGGTGGTGGAACTTGCCAAGCATAATCTAGAGGCAGGATTTTGAAAATTCAAGGACATGGAAATGTTGGCATGAAAACACTATGTGTAACATGCTCAGCCATCTTTAACCTTACGGAAACCTAGTGAACACCCCCTTCTGCAAAAAAACCCAAGAAATAAAATGTTCTTTGGAGTCTGTCCTCTGAAGACTAAAAATGATCATAGATGATACCAGCATGTAGTTGGGCTCCCCAGTTATAGTAGAAATAAATGGAGTGCAGAATAGTGGACACAGGTGGTAGCACTTCAGTACAAGTGGTCCCAATTTCCATGGGTGATTAACAGAATGGAACTTGGAGTGTTTTGATTCCCAGGCTTCTGTGTTGATAAGGAATCAAAGGTGGGAACACTAGGAATGAAATAGAGGGGCAGTCTAGACATATATAAACAAATACATTCTAGGTCACATAGGAAGAAACCTGACTCATCCATAGTGGTAATTCATAGCCCCTTACTCAGTTTGAAGACCTAGAGCTCCTTGTCTGAGGAGGGGCCTAGATTTTTGGCAATGTGGCCACATAGGATATAACTCTTTCTCCAAGCCTTCAAGATGTGTGGCCATTTTCCAGGGTGTGTGCAGTGGAAAAGGAGATTTTTTTTTTTTTAAGATTTTCTGTAGGTGATGAGTGACGTTGAGGAAAAGCTAATTCTTAACCTCATCACTTCCATCTGTACCATGATGGCCACTGGTCAAAATGTGGCTTATTAATATTAGATGATGGGAAGAGTCTTGACCAGAGTCCATCTCTGTGTGGGTCCAATTGGGACCACACACATATGTGATTATTTCTTCAGTCCTGGCATATATAGTGAAAACATCTCTCTCCGTGTCTCCCTCCCTAACTATCTACCTACCTAGCAGCTGGTAGAATCCAAGCATTGGTACACTGATCCATGAAATGAGGGTTATTACATAGCAAAAGCTACGTTTACATTCTTGGTGTCGACCTTTTGCCATGACAGCAAAATCAGAAGCAATAGCACTTCTTGAAGGAAGTACAGAATTAATTGCCACTGTCAAAGATTTGAAACTTGCAGAAGTGCTTATTCCTACCACACCATTATTTAAACTGCCTGTTTGAACAAGCAGATGTTGAATTTATCTTGGAGAATTACTGTGGATTGTCTAAAACATAATGAGATGATTTGTTTCAGTTCTTCCAGAAGCTAATACAAGGAGTTGAAGGCAGGAGTTTGTAGGAGAGGTGATCTCAGGAAGCACAGTGCGGGATTGGGGAAGATAAGTAACTGTACCGTTGTACTGTGCGTTAGTGGAGTGATTACTACTGTGTGAAACTGGGGCTTAATCCTTCTAGGGACCTTTGAGGAACCGTGCAAATTATTACTTGGAATTGTCTATCAAGAGATTGGGAAGTTGCAGTATTTATCACCAATTCCTCTCTCATTAGTAGAGAACTGCCTTTGGTAATAAGCCTGGCGTTTTGAGGCTGATCTGTGAGGCTCAGAGGGATCAAGTAGCTTAACTAAAGTCAAATAGTTGAAAAGTGGCAGAATGGAGGCTTGAACCACGTTTTCTGTCTCTAGAATGAATCTTTTTTTTTCCCCTCATGCTGCTATCCCTAGGCAAATGCCTAAGAGTTGACAAAAATGGCTGTTGATAGAAAAAATTAAGATACTCCTCATCAGATGATGGTATAGAGGTGGGAAGTTTAGAGGCACTTTAAGGCAACAGTGCGTGTGTGTGTGCCCGCAGGTGTGTGTGTATGTGCCCGCGTGTGTGTGTGTGGGGGGGGGGGGGGGGTTGGCATGAATCTGTGGTGCATAGTCAAGCCAAACAAGTTATCTGGGCACAGGCTGAATTCAGGCATGAGAGGGTCTCCCTCTTGACCTGTGCTTTCCTCACTCACTCCTTCCATAGGGCCTGCTGGCATTGTGGGCAGAATGGACACCAGGCAGATTTCCAGCCCCTTCACCTATGTTTCCAGAAGTCTTGGGGGTGCTCTTCTAAAGAACAGGAAGAAGGAATAAGAGACACTGATTTAGGGCAATCAAAGCCAGAATTCCACAAGGAGTCACTGGCATCCTGCAAATTCACCTCACCCCAGGCCATCCTAGATGAATGAAAGAGGAATATGTTACAGCTCTCAAAATGTGCAGGACAAACACACACACACACACACACACACACACACACACACACACACCCCTCAGGTGTTATGACCCCTTTCTATATTCTCCTTGTTGCATGTATAACTAGAGAGGCCTGAGCTATATTCACAGGGGTCCCAGGGCCAACTTCTATCTATACCTATATGAAATGTATACATTTGTCAAGATTAAACTGGTGGTGGTTTTCATATAATTGTTGCACACGTAGGACAAAACTAATGAAAGTGACAAATTGCTTTTCAATACAGACCATTCATGTTATAATTAGCAAAAATTATCTGTAACAATAATAAAATTGCCCTTGTTATTTTTAATAACTAATACTCTTAGTTTCTAGCTTCTTTTTATTTTATATCTTTCAGGGCCTTCATAAATATTTTAAGATAAGTTGAAAGTTTTATCAAAGAGGGCTGCATTATAATACCTTAGTCTATAAATACTGGCTGTACCTTTAAAGAACAATATGTAATAATATTAATGCAAGTTAAAAGGGACATATAATCAATGGATCAGTATTAAAAGCAATATAGAAGGAAAAATAGCATGGCTAATATGACCAGTGGAGTAACTGAATAAAAGCCGACTACCCACTTAAACACGTGCAAACACACACACTCATGCACACACGCTCTCCCAATTCATGACAAATACGTGGGTTAAAATAGTGAGAAATTGAAAAATAGTAGAAAAGAAGAAAGATTGCCAAAAATCACACAACTTCTTTGTCTTCTGTTAAATAGAATAAAATGTTAATGTGTTTGATTATACAGGTATGCATTAATGTACATAAAGTTTACAGTGGTCATATAAACACATAAATGTAAATTATTCTTTCCAGATGAAACAATCATAACAAAATAGAGAATAGTTTAGATATCAAAAAGCATAACAGAAATGGTGTTTCAAAAGAAACTAACAACAAACAAAATCATGAAATGAGATCACATATGTAAGAGCATGTCAGTGACCATAAGAATGATATAATGACCTAAAACAATACATGCAAACCTGTGGTTTCCATATTGAATTTAGCCAAACAAAACCAAAATACAAAAAGTTATCTATAAAAGCAAAAAATACCCAAAGATTAAAAATATGAGTGAACTAATCAAAATAAAATAAAAATAAATTCCATATTATGAGAGCCATGATATTATAATAAAAAGAACATATACTTTACCAAGCACAAAATAAATTAATTTTGGGGAACAAACTGTAAACATTTGTAACTTTGGTATACCGAAGCTGCGGTGACATTTAAGGAGAGCAACAGCCAGATATGATTTAACGGGACTGTTTAGAGATGAAAAAGGCATAGGAGGATGAGAAAAGCTCCCACACACCCCAGACTGACTGAAATACCATGCATGCACAAGAACCAACCAACCAAGTACAGTGAAAAGTGAAAACAAGGGAGACATGAAAATTGTCTGCAACTACCTGTGTCCTCCAACCTATAGAAAGATCACTTGGTAGAGTGAGGAAGACTTAGAGGGCCCGAGACGTTGAGCATAATCTTTGCCAAAATTATTGATCATTAAGCTGTGTATGCACATGGATAATCTCTAAGAAGCCAGGTTAACAAGTAAAACAAGGATTAAGAAAAAAAAAAAAATTGAGCAGAGACACGAGGTGCTGCACACCATGGGGGAGAGAGATTCAAAAGTCTCAGTCTAGGCAGTTACTCAAACCCAGCAGTTGTCAGAGAAATCACAATCTAGTATGGCTATATTTTCTAAAGTGACTGTTTTCCAAAAACAACAGAATACTAAATATGCAAAAAGCAGGAAACTGTGACCCATTTTCAGGAAATAAAATGAAGCTAATAGAAACTAACTGAAATAAATAAAATACAGAAAAATAAAAGATACTAAAATACAATATGTAAAAATAATGTGGAAATTCTAAATTTGAAAACTATACAAAATTTAAAAATTTGGTAGGTAGAGCCAACAAAAGATTTTAGATGTCAGAAGAAATAATGTGTTTGAATACAGAAGTATAAGTTTCCAGTCCAAGAAACAGCTTAAAAACAAAATAGGAATACAATAAACAGAGCCTCAGAAACTTATGCTGTCATAAGCATCTCAACATACACACAGAAAGTTACAGCCCACTATTATAAAAGTAATAAAACAGTGCTGGAAAAACTATTTGAACAAAAATGGCTAAAAACTTCCAAAATTTGTTGTTTTACCCTATTGATTCAAGATCCTGAAAGAACCTGGTAGGTAAACACAAAGGGAAGTACATGTGGAGAAATTAGACCAATCTACTAAAAGCCAAAGACAGAAAATCAATAATCTAAGCTTCCACCTCGAATACCTATTAAAAGAAAAGCGAAACAAACTCAGAATAAGAAAATAAGAATAGAGCATAAATCACATAATTAGAGAAAAAAGATAAAAGAAAATTATTGAAAACAAAAGTGATTTATCAAAAGTTTAATAAAATTGTTACTCCTTTAAGTAGGCTGGCCACAGGAAGAAAGAGAGAAGGCACAAATTACCATCAAAAATAAGAGACATCTTTATAGACTTTTCCAAAATTCAAAGACCTGAAAAGAATGTTATGAACCACTTTATGCCAACACATTAGAACTTAGATAAAATGGACAGATTCCTAGAAAAACACAAGTTACCCCAAATAATTGTTAAAGCACTGAACATAACAGGTAATTTGAATGCATGTATGATGTAGATTATAGAATTAACTGATGTACAAATAGACCTATAGAAAGGAAATATTTTAATGACTTAGTTCATTACTACAGTTGGTGTTTTAGCTGTAATTTATTTAATCTTCACAAAACTCTATGTGGTAGCTATCAGCTCCCTAATTGAGTTAAGAAAACTCGAATATACACTGTAAAATATCACGAAACTTCTAAGTCATAGATGGGTTTCTCTGCCTCTAGTCATTTCCCTTCTAACACAAGTAACTGCTATCTTGGCACATAATATAAACCATATTCTTATGTGTTAACAGAACTATATGTGGTTTGGATTTAGACTATTTCCAGAGGTGAAACTTGCTTGGACTTTGAAGAAGGTAAGAATAGTAAATGGGCATGAATAAACAGTAAAAGTATCAGATCAAAGATGTGTAAAGTAAACTAACCAGTTCCTCATGGGGCAGCAAATGTATGTTGATGAGGAACTATGATGGAGCTAGTGAAACATGTGCCTATAGGGGTAGGAGAGGGGGAAGCTCATGGTGAAGATGGAGCATTACACACTTATATGCTGGACTTCAATGGTGTGTGGATAATAATCATGGGATTTGGAAGCTGAAGAATCAGGTTCAGGAAAACTATTCTCACCTTACTGAAGATCATGTTCTCTGTGAGTATTTTTCTTCTTCAGTACAGTGGAGAGGATAATCATTTTATAGGTTTACAGTAAGGATGTTTTCATGTTATTTTAATTTAATGCCTTATAAATTGTCTACTATTACTATAACTACAGTTGATGAAAAACAAAATCAGAAACAATAAGAAACACACAGAGAGTACCCCTACTGCTGAATTAAATCTTTAAGAAATAGGTAGAACAAGGTGCAACACACAACCTCAGGACCACAGGGATTCTGTTAACAGTGAGAATTTACAGATGTGGCTTAAGGCTTGATGTAAGTGACTCCATTGTACATGTCCATGAGCTAAGATTCTCCTTGAAAACTTAGGGATATAGTAATGTCCATTACAGTTAAAAAACAGACTTGTTCTTCTCGTCTTCACCCCGAACATGCATTGGAGGGGATAGGAGCTGAGAAAGTACATATTTTGTGAGAGCCAAGCCTTATTATGTATTTTTTTGTAAGATTTAAATTCAGAAGGATTATAAGAGGACTTTAACAATGAATACACCCCTTCACCATTGCTCAAAAGACACCAGGATTTTCTGTCAGTCATAAAAGAGTTCAAATAAGAAAACTTCACCAATAGCATTATAGTACAATAAAAAAGAAATAATTGGCTGGGAACAGTGGCTCATGCCTGTAATCCCAGCACTTTGGGAGGCCGAGGCAGACAGATCACGAAGTCAAGAGTTTGAGACCAGCCTGGCCAACATAGTGAAACCGCACCTCTACTAAAAATACAAAAAATTACCTGGGCGTGGTTGCGGGCACCTGTAATCCCAGTTACTAGGGAGGCTGAGGCAGGGGAATCGCTTGAACCTGGGAGGTAGAGGTTGCGGTGAGCCGAGATCACGCTATTGCACTCCAGCTGGGGCAACAGTGCAAGACTCTGTCTCAAAAAATAATGATAATAATTTATCCTTCCACTAGAGGGAATCTGATAGTGAGAGGGATTTGAGAAAATTACAACTGTTCCAAGGCTCAAAACTTTGAACCTCTAAGGGTGAATAATTCTGTGAGATAAAAGTATTCTTTGTTTCCTAGAATAATTGAAGATTGAAAAAAAAGCAACTGACTAAAATGGCTTTTATATTTTAGATAAAAGATATTCAGATACTTACATATTTCTAAAATGTATGTTTAGCTTTACCCTCATATACATTTATTATTTTACAAATATTTTTCTATATAGAAACACTAAAATATTTTTAAAAGATTATTTACAGAAGCAAAGAAATTTCCATGGAATGCATTTAAATCACCATACAAGAAATGCTTTAGGTTTGGAAAAAATATACACTAATTAGGTCACCTGAGGAAAGAGTGCTTGAAAAATGAACATTCTTTATAAAGACTTATTTGCAGTCTTGCTCAGAACTATTGGTTCCAAAAAATAATAGTGAGTGTATGAAAAGCTGAGACCACAATTATTTTCTAAATGTCAACTTGCTCTTACAGTATTAAGTGCAGAACCAGCTTAATAAGCCTGTGACCTGGGCAGTCACAAAAGACCCTGTACTTAGAAGGGCCCCACACTTGGTTTAATGCTGTGCTGTTGCTGTCTTAATATTCTTCATAACTTTTGAACAAAAGTGCCATGTTTTCATTTTGCTCTGAGCTCCACAAATTATTTAGGTGATCTTGGTTTTTTTTTTTTTTTTTTAATTATAATTATTATTATACTTTAAGTTCTAGGGTACATGTGCATAATGTGCAGGTTTGTTACATATGTATACTTGTGCCATGTTGCTGTGCTGCACCCATCAACTTGTCAGCGCCCAACTACTCATCATTTACATCAGCTATAACTCCCAATGCAATCCCTCCCCCCTCCCCCCTCCCCATGATAGGCCCCGGTGTGTGATGTCCCCCTTCCCGAGTCCAAGTGATGTCTTTGTTCAGTTCCCACCTATGAGTGAGAACATGCAGTGTTTGGTTTTCTGTTCTTGTGATAGTTTGCTAAGAATGATGGTTTCCAGCTGCATCCATGTCCCTACAAAGGACATGAACTCATCCTTTTTTATGGCTGCATAGTATTCCATGGTGTATATGTGCCACATTTTCTTAATCCAGTCTGTCACTGATGGACATTTGGGTTGATTCCAAGTCTTTGCTATTGTGAATAGTGCCGCAATAAACATACGTGTGCATGTGTCTTTATAGCAGCATGATTTATACTCCTTTGGGTATATACCCAGTAATGGGATGGCTGGGTCATATGGTACATCTAGTTCTAGATCCTTGAGGAATCGCCATACTGTTTTCCATAATGGTTGAACTAGTTTACAATCCCACCAACAGTGTAAAAGTGTTCCTATTTCTCCACATCCTCTCCAGCACCTGTTGTTTCCTGACTTTTTAATGATCGCCATTCTAACTGGTGTGAGATGGTATCTCATTGTGGTTTTGATTTGCATTTCTCTGATG
Source organism: Papio anubis (assembly GCF_008728515.1). Lineage (NCBI taxonomy): Eukaryota > Metazoa > Chordata > Mammalia > Primates > Cercopithecidae > Papio > Papio anubis. The sequence goes on from NC_044982.1 coordinate 140,351,780, forward strand.
GCCAGTGATGATGAGCATTTTTTCATGTGTCTGTTGGCTGTATGAATGTCTTCTTTTGAGAAATGTCTGTTCATATCCTTTGCCCACTTTTTGATGGGGTTGTTTGTTTTTTTCTTGTAAATTTGTTTGAGTTCTTTGTAGGTTCTGGATATTAGCCCTTTGTCAGATGAGTAGATTGCAAAAATTTTCTCCCATTCTGTAGGTTGCCTGTTCACTCTGATGGTAGTTTCTTTTGCTGTGCAGAAGCTCTTTAGTTTAATGAGATCCCATTTGTCAATTTTGGCTTTTGCTGCCGTTGCTTTTGGTGTTTTAGACATGAAGTCTTTGCCCATGCCTATGTCCTGAATGGTACTACCTAGGTTTTCCTCTAGAGTTTTTATGGTATTAGGTCTAACATTTAAGTCTCTAATCCATCTTGAATTAATTTTCGTGTAAGGAGTAAGGAAAGGATCCAGTTTCAGCTTTCTACTTATGGCTAGCCAATTTTCCGGCACCATTTATTAAATAGGGAGATCCATTTTCCCCATTTCTTGTTTCTCTCCAGTTTGTCAAAAGATCAGATAGCTGTATATGTGTGGTATTATTTTTGAGGGACTCTGTTCGTGTTCCATTGAATTGTATCTCTGTTTTGGTACCAGTACCATGCTGTTTTGGTGACTGTAGCCTTGTAGTATAGTTTGAAGTCAGGTAGTGTGATGCCTCCAGCTTTGTTCTTTTGACATAGAAGTTGTCTTGGCAATCACGAGGTCTTTCTTAGTTCCATATGAACTTTAAAGCAGTTCTTTCCAATTCTGTGAAGAAACTCATTGGTAGCTTGATGGAATGGCATTGAATCTATAAATAACCTTAGGGGTATGGCCATTTCCGATATTGATTCTTCCTATCCATGAGCATGGTATGTTCTTCCACTTGTTTGTGTCCTCTTTAATTTTAGTTCTCCATTGAAGGATTTGCTTTACATCCCTTGTAAGTTGGATTCCTAGGTATTTGATTCTCTTTGAAGCAATTGTAGATGGAAGTTCATTCCTGATTTGGCTCTCTGTTTGTCTGTTACTGGTGTATAAGAATGGCATGATTTTGCACGTGAACGTATCCTGAGACTTTGCTAGACACAACTATCAGCTTAAGGAGATTTTTGGGCTGAGACAATGGGGTTTTCTAAATATACAATCATGTCATCTGCAAGAGGGACAGATTTGACTTCTTCTTTTTCTAACTGAATACCCTTGATTCCTTTCCCTTGCCTGATTGCCTAGCCAGAACTTCCAACACTATGTTGAATAGGAGTGGTGAGAGAAGGGCATCCCTGTCTTAATGCCAGTTTTCAAAGGGAATTTTCCAGTTTTGCCCATTCAGTATGACATTGGCTGTAGGTTTGTCATAAATAGCTCTTATGATTTTGAGGTACACGTTCCATCAATGCAGCGAATTTATTGGCGTTTTTAGCATGAAGGGCTGTTGAATTTTGTCAAAGCCTTTTCTGCATCTATTAGAGATAATCATGTAGTTCTTGTCTTTGGTTGTGTTTATATGCTGGATTATGTTGATTGATTTGCAAATGTTGAACCAGCCTTGCATCAGGGATGAAGCCCACTTGATCATGGTGGATAAGCTTTTTGATGATGTGTTGCTGAATCCGGTTTGCCAGTATTTTGTGAGGATTTTTTTGCATCAATGTTCATCAGGGATATTGGTCTAAAATTCTCTTTTTTTGTTGTGTCTCTGCCAGGCTTTGGTATCAGGATGATGTTGGCCTCATAAAATGAGTTAGGATTCCCTCTTTTTCTATTGATTGGAATAGTTTCAGAAGGAATGGTACCAGCTCCTCCTTGTACCTCTGGTAGAATTCAGCTGTGAATCCATCTGGTCCTGGACTTTTTTTGGTTGGTAGGCTATTAATTATTGCCTCAATTTCAGAGCCTACTATTGGTGTATTCAGGGATTCAACTTCTTCCTGGTTTAGTCTTGGAAGAGTGTAAGTGTCCAGGAAATTATCCATTTCTTCTAGATTTTCTAGTTTATTTGCGTAGAGGTGTTTATAGTATTCTCTGATGATATTTTGTATTTCTGTGGGGTCGGTGGTGATATCCCCTTTATCATTTTTTATTGCGTCAATTTGATTCTTCTCTCTTTTCTTCTTTATTAGTCTTGCTAGCGGTCTGTCAATTTTGTTGATCTTTCCAAAAAACCAACTCCTGGATTCATTGATTTTTTTGGAGGGTTTTTTGTGTCTCTATCTCCTTCAGTTCTGCTCTGATCTTAGTTATTTCTTGCCTTCTGCTAGCTTTGGAATGTGTTTGCTCTTGCTTCTCTAGTTCTTTTAATTGCGATGTTAGAGTGTCAATTTTTGATCTTTCCTGCTTTCTCTTGTGGGCATTTAGTGCTATAAATTTCCCTCTGCACACTGCTTTAAATGTGTCCCAGAGATTCTGGTATGTTGTATCTTTGTTCTCATTGGTTTCAAAGAACATCTTTATTTCTGCCTTCATTTCGTTATGTACCCAGTAGTCATTCAGGAGGTTGTTCAGTTTCCATGTAGTTGAGCGGTTTTGATTGAGTTTCTTAGTCCTGAGTTCTAGTTTGATTGCACTGTGGTCTGAGAGACAGTTTGTTATAATTTCTGTTCTTGTACATTTGCTGAGGAGTGCTTTACTTCCAATTATGTGGTCAATTTTGGAATAAGTGCGATGTGGTGCTGAGAAGAATGTATATTCTGTTGATTTGGGGTGGAGAGTTCTATAGATGTCTATTAGGTCTGCTTGCTGCAGAGATGAGTTCAATTCCTGGATATCCTTGTTAACTTTCTGTCTCGTTGATCTGTCTAATGTTGACAGTGGAGTGTTGAAGTCTCCCATTATTATTGTATGGGAGTCTAAGTCTCTTTATAAGTCTCTAAGGACTTGCTTTATGAATCTGGGTGCTCCTGTATTGGGTGCATATATATTTAAGATAGATAGTTTTTCCTGTTGAATTGATCCCTTTACCATTATGTAATGGCCTTCTTTGTCTCTTTTGATCTTTGATGGTTTAAAGTCTATTTTATCAGAGACTAGTATTGCAACCCCTGCTTTCTTTTGTTCTCCATTTGCTTGGTAAATCTTCCTCCATCCCTTTATTTTGAGCCTATGTATGTCTCTGTGTGTGAGATGGGTCTCCTGAATACAGCAGACTGATGGGTCTTGACTCTTTATCCAGTTTGCCAGTCTGTGTCTTTTAATTGGAGCATTTAGTCCATTTACATTTAAGGTTAAGATTGTTATGTGTGAACATGATCCTGCCATTATGATATTAACTGGTTATTTTGCTCGTTAGTTGATGCAGTTTCTTCCTAGCCTCGATGGTCTTTACATTTTGGCATGTTTTTGCAATGGCTGGTACCGGTTGTTCCTTTCCATGTTTAGTGATTCCTTCAGGGTCTCTTGTAAGGCAGGCCTAGTGGTGACAAAATCTCTAAGCATTTGCTTATCTGTAAAGGATTTTATTTCTCCTTCACTTATGAAACTTAGTTTGGCTGGATATGAAATTCTGGGTTTAACATTCTTTTCTTTAAGAATGTTGAATATTGGCCCCCACTCTCTTCTGGCTTGTAGAGTTTCTGCCGAGAGATCTGCTATGAGTCTGATGGGCTTCCCTTTGTGGGTAACCCGACCTTTCTCTCTGGCTGCCCTTAAGATTTTTTCCTTCACTTCAACTTTGGTGAATCTGGCAATTATGTGTCTTGGAGTTGCTCTTCTCGAGGAGTATCTTTGTGGCGTTCTCTGTATTTCCTGGATTTGAATGTTGGCCTGCCCTACTAGGTTGGGGAAGTTCTCCTGGATGATATCCTGAAGAGTGTTTTCCAACTTGGTTCCATTTTCCCCCTCACTTTCAGGCACCCCAATCAGATGTAGATTTGGTCTTTTCACATAATCCCATACTTCTTGCAGGCTTTGTTCATTTCTCTTTCTTCTTTTTTCTTTTGGTCTCTCTTCTCGCTTCATTTCATTCATTTGATCCTCAATCGCTGATACTCTTTCTTCCAGTTGATCGAGTCGGTTACTGAAGCTTGTGCATTTGTCACGTATTTCTCGTGTCATGGTTTTCATCTCTTTCATTTCGTTTAGGACCTTCTCTGCATTAATTACTCTAGCCATCAATTCTTCCACTTTTTTTTCAAGATTTTTAGTTTCTTTGCACTGGGTATGTAATTCCTCCTTTAGCTCTGAGAAGTTTGATGGACTGAAGCCTTCTTCTCTCATCTCGTCAAAGTCATTCTCCATCAAGCTTTGATCCGTTGCTGGCGATGAGCTGCGCTCCTTTGCCGGGGGAGATGCACTCTTATTTTTTGAATTTCCAGCTTTTCTGCCCTGCTTTTTACCCATCTTTGTGGTTTTATCTGCCTCTGGTCTTTGATGATGGTGACTTACTGATGGGGTTTTGGTGTAGGTGTCCTTCCTGTTTGATAGTTTTCCTTCTAACAGTCAGGACCCTCAGCTGTAGGTCTGTTGGAGATTGCTTGAGGTCCACTCCAGACCCTGTTTGCCTGGGTGTCAGCAGCAGAGGCTGCAGAAGATAAAATATTGCTGAACAGTGAGTGTACTTGTCTGATTCTTGCTTTGGAGGCTTCCTCTCAGGAGTGTATTCCACCCTGTGAGGTGTGGGGTGTCAGACTGCCCCTAGTGGGGGATGTCTCCCAGTTAGGCTACTCAGGGGTCAGGGACCCACTTGAGCAGGCAGTCTGTCCCTTCTCAGATCTCAACCTCCATGTTGGGAGATCCACTGCTCTCTTCAAAGCTGTCAGACAGAGTCGTTTGCGTCTGCAGAGGTTTCTCTGCTTTTGTTGTTTACTGTGCCCTGTCCCCAGAGGTGGAGTCTACAGAGACAGGCAGGTTTCCTTGAGCTGCTGTGAGCTCCACCCAGTTCGAGCTTCCCAGCGGCTTTGTTTACCTACTTAAGCCTCAGCAATGGCGGGCGCCCCTCCCCCAGCCTGGCTGCTGCCTTGCCGTGAGATGGCAGACTGCTGTGCTAGCAATGAGGGAGGCTCCATGGGCGTGGGACCCTCCCGGCCAGGTGTGGGATATGATCTCCTGGTGTGCCCATTTGCTTAAAGCACAGTATTGGGGTGGGAGTTACCCGATATTCCAGGTGTTGTGTGTCTCAGTTCCCCTGGCTAGGAAAAGGGATTCCCTTTCCCCTTGCGCTTCCCAGGTGAGGCGATGCCTCACCCTGCTTCAGCTCTCGCTGGTCGGGCTGCAGCAGCTGACCAGCACCGATTGTCCGGCACACCCTAGTGAGATGAACCCAGTACCTCAGTTGAAAATGCAGAAATCACCGGTCTTCTGTGTCGCTCGCGCTGGGAGTTGGAGACTGGAGCTGTTCCTATTCGGCCATCTTGCTCCGCCCCCCGGTGATCTTGGTTTTTAAGTGAGCTATTATGATCCCATCATCACCACCAGTGCAATCCCTCTACCATGAGTTCTGTCTGTCTCTTTCTCACATTAACAGAATCACTACCATTCACAAAAATAATCCCCAAAGCAGCAACTCTATACCACTTATAAAATAACAAAGATTTAAAAGAATTTTTAAATGTTTTGCTATTTGCTGGAGTAAAAATAATTTGATAGATTCCTTCTTACACCATTGATGGGACCGCATCAGATTGTATTTTAAATTGAAAGGTAGTATGATGACCAGAGAATAAAATGAATTAACTACTATGCAAGTGCATAATTTTTAAATTTTCTAAGGTATATGTCATATTACATAATCAGATTTCATTATGAACTATCTATACACATCAGAGCCATCAGTGGTATTTTTTAACAATGCAGAATTCTAGGCCTTGTCCCCTGAATTTTTGATTGAGTAGTTCTGAGATGGTGAAGACGGTAGCCTATATTTTTAGTAATACTACCAAGTAAATTTAACCCTAGCTGAAATCCATTGTTTTGTATTTTGTTTTGTTTACTTAACAACATAAATTTTCCATGTACTAATACATGGAAAGTCCTCCCTTGTTCCTTTTGGAGTCCTCAGTGTCTATTTTCCCACTTGTATATCTATGTGTACCCAGGGCAACTTAGACTTATAAGTGAGAACATGCAATATTTAGTTTAATGTTTTTGTGTTAATTTGCATAGGATAATGGCCTCCAGTAACATCCATGTTGCTGCAAAGGATGTGATTTTGTTATTTTTATGGATGTATATTATTCCACATTGTATGTGTGCCACATTTTCTTTATCCAGTCCACTGTTGAGGGACACCTAGGTTGTCTTTGCTATTGTGAATAGTACTGCAGTGAATGTATGTGTTCATATGTCTTCATGGTAGAACAGTTTATTTTCCTTTGGTTATATACCCAGTAATGGGATTGCCGAGTTGAATGAGTTCTATTTTTAGTTCTTTGAGAAATCACCAAACTCTTTTTCACAGAGGATGAACTAAATTACATCCCACTAACAATGTATAGCACTCCCTTTTCTCCACAGTCTTACCAACATATTATTGACTTTTAGTAATAGCCATTATTTTTTGACTTTTTAATAATAGCCATTCCGACTGATGTGAGATGGTATCTCACTGTGGTTGTCATTTGCATTTCTCTGATGATTAATGATGTTAAGCATTTTTTCATATGTTTGTTGGCTGCTTCTATGTCTTCCTTTGTAAAGTGTTCATATACTTTGCCAACTTTTAAATAGGGTTATTTCTTTTTTTCTTGTTGACTTAAGATCCTTAATATATTCTGGTTATTAATCCTTTGTCAGTTTGAAAATATTTTCTCTTATTCTGCTGGCTGCCTGTTTACTCTGTTGATAGTTTCTTTTGCTGTGCATAAGTTTTTTAGTTTAATTAGGTTCCACTTGTCAATTTTTGTTTTTGTTGCAATTGCTTCTGAAGACTTAGTCATAAAATCTTTGCCTGGGTGAGTGTTCAAAAAAGTATTTCCTAGGTTTCTTTCTAGGATTTTTATGGTTTGAGGTTTTAAATTTAAGTCTTTAACCCATCTTGAGTTAATTTTTGTGTATGGTGAGAGGTAGGGTTACAGTTTCATTCTTCTGCATATGGTTAGCCAGTTTTCCAAGCACCACTGAACAGGGAGTCCCTTTTCTGTTGCTTATTTTTGTCAACTTTGTTGAAGATCAGTTGGTTGTAGATGCAGGACTTTTTTTTCTGGGTTTTCCGTTCTATTCCACTGGTCTATGTATCATTTTTTTGTATGAGTACCATGCTGTTTTGGTAATTGTAGCCTTGCAGTATAGTTTGAAGTTGAGTAATGCGATGCCTCCAGTTTTGTTCTTTTTGCTTAGCATTGCTTTAGCTATTCAGGCTCTTTTTTGGTTCCATTTAAATTTTAGAACAGTATTTTTTCCTAATTCTGGGGAAGATGATGTTGGTAGTTTGACAGGAATAGCACTGAATCCATAGATTGCTTTGAGCAGTGTGGTCATTTTATTATTGATTCTCCCAATCCATGCCTCTCCCAATCAATGAGCATAGAATGCTTTTCTGTTTATGTCATCTATGGTTTCTTTCAGCAGTATTTTACAGTTTTTCTAGTAGAGATTTTTATCTCCTTGGTTAGATATATTTCTAGGTATTTTCATTTTTTGTGGCTATTGTAAATAAGATTGCATTCTTAAATTGGCTCTCAATTTGAATGTTATTGGTGTATAGAAATGCTACTGATTTTCATACATTGAATTTGTATCCTGAAACCTTACTGAAGTCTTTTATCAGGTCTAGGAGCCTTTTGGTGGTGGTTTAGGTTTTTCTCGATAATCATATCATCAGTGAAGAAAGACAGTTTGACTTCTGCTTTTCCTGTTGGATGACTCTTACTTCTTTCTGTTGCCTGATTGCTCTGGCTAGGACTTCTAGAACTATGTTGAATAGGAGTCATGAGAGTAGAAGTCCTTGTCTTGTCCCAGTTCTTAGGGAGAATGCGTCTTGCTTTTGCCTGTTTGGTATGATGTAAGAAAGAAAATGAAACTCAATAATGAATTCCAAAATTGAATTAGTAATGATGAAAAACCTACCAACCAAAAAAAGTCCCAGACCTGATGGATTAACAGCTGAATTCTACCAGACATACAGTTGTTTCCAACTGAAACTATTAAAAAAAAAAAAATGTCAAGGAAGACGGATTTCTCCATACCTCATTCTATGAAACCGGTATCATTTAGATACTGAAATCTGGCAAAGACACAGTGGAAAAGGAAAACCACAGGTCAATATCCCTGATGAACATAGACACAAAAATCCTCAAAAACATACTGTCAAACTCAATCTAGCTGCATATCAAAATAATTCACCATGATCAAGTGGGCTTTATTCCTGGGATGCAAGGTTGGTTCAACATATGCAAATTAATAATTGTGATTAACCACATACACAAAATTAAAAACAAAGCCAAATGATCATCTCAATAGAAGCAGAAAAACCTTTTGACAAAATCCACTGTTCCTTCCTGATAAAAACCTTCACCAAATAGGCATTGCAGGAACATACTTCAAAATAGTAAGAGCCGTCTATGACAAACCCATAGTCTTTTTTTATACCCCATTTCTATTATGCCTTTAGATACCTGAACTATTTTCAATTTATTGTGTTGTGATTGTTTAAAAAATAGAATGTAGTTTTCATTTGCATATTTAAATTACCATTTTTAACTTTATGCACTTTAAACCTATAAAATTACTACACTCAACTTTTATACAAATGACGCCAACTTTATTTTCTAGAAATTTTAAATCATGTACAAGTTTTCAGAATTATTTACATTTTCTGTTATCCTGGTGAATGGATAATTAAGTATAGGTTTCTTGGCCACTATCAGAGGTTTTATATTTAGTGGCCATTGTGGGAAGTCAGGGACCCCAAATGGAGGGACCGGCTGAAGCCATGGCAGAAGAACATAAATTGTGAGGATTTCATGGACATTTATTAGTTCCCCAAATTAATACTTTTATAATTTCTTATGCCTGTCTTTACTGCAATCTTTGAACATAAATTGTGAAGATTTCATGGACATTTATCACTTCCCCAATCAATACTCTTGTGATTTCACTATGCCTGTCTTTTAATCTGTTAATCCCATCATCTTTGTAAGCTGAGGATGTATGTTGCCTCAGGACCCTGTGATGATTGCGTTAACTGCACAAATTGTTTAAACAATATGAAATCTGGGCACCTTGAAAAAAGAACAGGATAACAGCAATGTTCAGGGAACAAGGGAGATAACCATTAGGTTTGGCTGCCGGAGAGCTGGGCGGAACAGAGCCATACTTCTCTTCTTTCAGAAGCAAATAGGGGAAATATTGCTGAATTCTTTCTCAGCAAGGAACATCCCTAAGAAACAGAATGTGTGCCTAGGGGTAGGCCTCTAAAATGACCGCTCTAGGGACGTCTGTTTTTTATGGTTGTAGATAAGGGGTAAAATAAGCCCCGGTCTCCTGTAGTACTCCCAGGCTTATTAGGATGAGGAAATTCCCGCCTAATAAATTTTGGTCAGACCGGTTGTCTGCTCTCAAACCCTGTCTCCTGATAAGATGTTATCAGTGACAATGCATGCCCTAAACTTCATTAGCAATTTTAATTTTGTCCTGATCCTGTGATCTCGCCCTGCCTCCATTTGCCTTGTGATATTTTATTACCTTGTGAAGCATGTGATCTCTGTGACACACACCCTATTTGTACACTCCCTCCCCTTTTGAAAATCACTAATAAAAACTTGCTGGTTTTGTGGCTTGGGGGGCATCACAGAACCTGTTGACATGTGATGTCTCCCCCAGACACCTAGCTTTAAAATTTCTCTCTTTTGTACTCTTTCCCTTTTTTTCTCAGACTGGCCAACACTTAGGGAAAATAGAAAAGGACTCATGTTGAAATATCAGGGGCTGAATTTCCCCCGATATCTGGCCAAAGCTTACATTAATAAGTAATAGGTGTTTTACTTAAATTTAGCTTTTAGTAAAAAAAAAAAAAAAAAAAGTTGGTAGGCCGAGGCAGGTGGATCATGAGGTCAGGAGATCGAGACCATGGTGAAACCCTTTCTTTACTAAAAATACAAAAAATTAGCTGGGTGTGGTGGCAGGCACCTGTAGTCCTAGCTACTCGGTAGGCTGAGGCCGGAGAATGGCGTGAACCTGGGAGGCGGAGCTTGCCATGAGCCAAGATTGTGCCACGGCACTCCAGCCTGGGCAACAGAGTGAGACTCTGTCTCCAAAAAAAAAAAAAAAAATAGAGTATACAATAGGAAAGCAGTGACTCTACTGAAACACATGCTGTCATGTATTAAGCGATGTTGTATTCTGTTATTACTCTGTTACTGCTCAGAAATGATCCTCTAAATACTCACTCATGCTTTCATTTACTTTTAGATTATAAATTTCATGAAATTAGGTATTTATTCTCATAGAATTTTAGTTTTCAATCATCTTTTTTAATGCTGGTATTTTTGTTAATTGGCCTAATGTCTACCTATACTAGTAGCTGTGATAAAAACTAGATTTGGGAAAAGGAAATATAACTTTATCCAAACTTTGTTTCCTTTTCAAAAACATATAACTTCATATGTTTTCCTTTCAAAAAATCTGTTTTTAGCAGCATTTGATACCAATGCAAAATTATAATTTTTATGATTTCTTAATGAACCCAGTAATCTTTTCATTGTCTATTGTTTAATACATATTTTGCACCATAGCACAAGCTCATTGAGATGGATGAAACAAGATAAAATATTTCTCTGCTAACAATTAGCCAGAACCTTCCTTTGCCAGGACACACTATTATACAAAAGATAATATCAGAGTATTAGACACTGATTTCACTACTGAAGAGAGTCTGAATAGGATTTTAAAGGCCAGAAAGGTCTAAGGTTGCCTTACCTTACTCCTGAAAATATTCATAAGAGTGCTTAGTAACAACGAATCAGAGAGGAAAAAGTAATTAACACAATCCATCATGTTCTGTTTATAGCATATGGATACAAATTTTTCATCTGTCTCCTGTTCATTTAAAAATATTTAATATAAAATACTCCACTAATATTAATAAAGAAAAATAAAAACTGTGCTCAAGATTATTTCAATTGTATGTCCTTAGTAATATTTCAATATTATAAAAGAATTACAGAAACAATTAAATTACTCTAGTTACAGACATGGGATGACATTAAAAGCAATATATCTTTTGTAGTGTAGTATAGATACAACTACCCATAGTTCAAAATTGATGAAAAAATCATAAGATGTGGGATGACTTTCAGAGTTATTGTCTTTTGTGCCATATACTGAGGAGATGATTAACATCAACAAACATACACACACAATATCCGTTAAGGATACTAGATATGTATACATGTGAATGTGTTAAGAATTAATTAGAAAAGGAAACTTTCCAAAAGTTGTCAGAGACATGAAGGATGTTGTTACTTCTATGTATGGTAAAACCAAAGAATACATCTTTCTACTGAAAAGAATAACAATTCTGAAAGTAGATTAATGATATTACTTAGAACATTAAGAAGCTCCAGTGTGCTGACCACATTTCCTTTGACCTCCAGATCTCCTTTCTGTTCATTTTCACCCAGCTCCGTGGAAACATGGCATTAATAGGTTCCTTTGCTTTCTGGCTTTCAGCTGAGTTTTTTTCAAGGGTTGTAAGAGAAGGGTCACCTGCAGAAGATCAGAGGGAAAGAGGAGTGATAGCCACATATTCATTCTCTTCGTTTTCTGCCTACATGGTCATCTTAAACTGGTTGTGTACCCCCATCAAAACTCTCAGCCTCATATCCTCTCCACCAAGCCTTCTTGTTCTGAATCTTATGCTAACTGTCCTTCCCCTTATCCTTCAGGTCAAAGAATGATACTGGCTTTTACTGTTGCTGCCCCAGTACTGAGCTGTCTTTTGTTTTCCTTTCCTCTTGCCTATGACTTTGCTAATATAGCCTCCATTAAACACTTCTGATATGACCTTGAATGTCCTACCTATTTCCTCCTAATATGTGGTCTGATACACCAGGTTTATGATCATATGTCCTTAAGTTCTCACGGTATTAAATTGTTTACCATAACTGTCTCAGAGTCACCAGAGCAGAAACATCCAAAAATAGAAATGAACTGGTGAAAATCTATTTCCGTTTCTTTATATAACTATTTCTACCTGTTTATAGCCTAAACAAAAATATTTACATAAATATAGTGTGACATATTTGCAAATATCCCAGAATTCCTGGCAATAATACAGGCTTCAACAGATATGCAAATTAGCTGTTGCACCAACCCTGAAATACAAGGATGGGCCCATACTGACAATTTGGTTCAGATGTTGAGACATGATATCACACACACACCCAAAGGGTATTATAAGGTTTATTTCTTACATAATTGATGTTTTTCTGGGGAGAGCAGTGCAGACCTCCCAAATAAGTCTAAAAATAGCTAGAGGTTTCTAGTATGGTTAGGGGTATGGCTTGGGGGAGAGCTCTGGTGCATTTCGACAAGGCGCTTACATGGTTTGAATCCCCTTGCCAGTGTCGAAGGATTTCTTATCAACTTGACAATTGTGGGGCAGGAGGAAGAGAGAGGGGTGAAATTTAAAAACTATTAGCCATTTAACATAAAAAGTGAAGTCAGACCTATTACATTAGCACGTAACTAATTTTAATCCAAACATTTTTTGCCTAAGCATTATTTCCTCAGCCCACTTTACAATACCTAACCTAGACCTCAAGATCTTTTGTTAAACAGTTTCTTTCCTTCAGAGAATGTCTGTTTGTAGACATGAATTATTTTAAGATTAATATAATTATTTTAACAGTTACATTCTTCATTAAATTGGAGAATTAGAGCTAGGGCTGTGCTTGCCAAATATTTTATTCAAATAATAGGGCTTGCATTTGGGATGCAGAAATCTAGGAAGGGCATCACTCCCACACACAAAATATCCACCAAAACAACAAACAAGAAATTCTAGATAACTTGCAAATTTCCAATTTTGCTGATTCTGATAACTGAGGCTATTGGACCAACTAACCCAAAATCCAAAGAAAGACATGAACTTTCAAGGAGAGACAGGACAGGAGCACTTGCTTCCCTGCACCAAATTCCTCTGTAGAACAGTAAGATGAATTCTACTAAAAAAAAAAATAAAAAAAAAAAAAAAAAAAACTAACACATTGGTAGAGATTAGGTATGGGCTAGTTAGATAATATAGAATGTTGAATGCCTGGGGTCCACGGATGTGATGGAAATGCACACCCACTTGCATGTGATTTGATCATTTACATTGAATGTGATCATTTGTTATGTTTTATTTAGGGATTCTATTATTTTATTTGCTTTCTATTTGTTTCATTTAGTTCCTACTTCCCTCCCTCATTTCCCGATTTATTTTATATCAATTTTATTATATTAATTGAATGATTTTTTAGTATTCTATTTTACCAATTGTGATTTTTGACTGTATATTTTTGGTTATCTTTTACTGGTTGCTTTAGAAATTAAATGTAACCTATCCAGCTTTTTATAGATTTTTACCATTGAAAGTAATGGAAAAAAAAACGCAATGACTTTTACAGCAACTTTATCTTTTGGTTTCTAAAAATGAAAATACATTGAAGGAAATTAATAGGAGAAAATAGTTTATTTTGTTTATCCATATATTTACAATTTCTCTTGCATTGCCAGCTTCCCCAGTGTTCTAGATTTCCTTTTGGTATCATTTTGTTTCCATCAAAAGGACTACTTTTAGTATTTTTTAGGGCAGAAAACAAAATGTCTTAATTTTCCTTAATCTGAGAATATCTGCATTTCACGTTCTTTCCTGAAGAATATTTTTACAGGATATGGAATTAAGCACTGATGGTGATTTTTTTGTGGGTCAACATTTAAATAATAGTTTCTCCTGTCTTCTGACCTCTATTGTTTCTGGTAAGAAATGTACTGTCTTTTGAGTTACTTTTTCCCACTATATAATGTGGCATTTATCTCTGGGTGGTCCCAAGACTTTTTATTTGCCTTTAGTTCTTAACAAACCTGCACGTTATGCACATGTACCCTAGAACTTAAAGTATAATAATAATAAAAAATAAATATTTTTAAGAAAAAGACTTAAATAATGATGTATCTGAGCATAGTTTTCTTTGTGTTTATCTGGTGTGGGGTACACCTTGTGTATTAGATCATTTCTGAATTGCTATAAAGACTATACATTGCTATTACGTGAGACTGGGCAAGTTATAAGGAAAAGAGGTTTAATTGACTCAGTTCTGCAGGCTGTAGAGGAAACATCGTCCTGGCATCTGCTTGGCCTCTGGTGAAGCCTCAGGACATTTTTACTCAGGGTGAAAGGTGAAGCAGAGAGCAGGCATGTCCCATGGCAAAAGCAGGAGCAAGAGAGGAAGTGAAGGGGAGGTGCCACATACTTTTAAATGACCAGATATCATATGAACTCAGAACAAGAGCTCACTTATTACGAAGGGGATGGCCTAACCCATTCATGAGGGATCTGCCCCTGTGATCCAGAAACCTCCGACCGGGTCCTACCTCAAGAATGGAGACTACATTTCAACATGAGATTTGGGCGGAAACAAATATCCAAATTATGTCACTTTGTTTCTTAGTTTATAAGATTTATATTTGTCTTTTCCCAAAATTTTACAAGTTTTTAGCTAAGAATTATTTCTCTGCATTTGTGACATTACAGCCTTCTTGAGGGGGTTAATCACAGTGACATTTTCATTGATGCATAATTGTTGTACATATTTTGGGGGTATATGTGATATTTTGATACATTCATACAAAGTGTAGTAATAAAACCAGGGCAATTGGGACATCATTACTCCAAATATTCACCCCCTTCTTATGTTGGGAAGTTGAAATAACTCTTCTCTAGATATTTTGAACTATGCAAAAATTATTTTTAACTGTAACCATCATACTCCGCTATTGAACACTTGATCTTATTCCTTCTATTTACTGTAATTTTGTACCTATTGACCAACCTCTTTTCATCTCCCTCTCCTGTCTACTGTTCCCAGCTTCTGCTTACCACCCATCAACTGTCTACCTCTATGAGGTCTACTTTATTTGTTCGCACATATGAGAACATCAGTATCTGTCTTTCTGTGCTCAGCTTATTTCACTTAACATGACCTTCAATTCCATCTATGTTGTTCCAAATGACAGGAGTTCAGTATTTTTAATAGCTGAATAAGATTCCATTGTGTATATGTACACTTTCTTTATTCGTTCATTGGTGGATACTTAGGTTGATTCCATATCTTGGTTAGTGTGAATAGTGCTACAATAAAAAATGGGAGTTAAATATCTCTCTGATATACTGATTTTCTTTCTTTTGGATATATACCTAGCAGTGGGATGGCTATTTAATATGATAGTTCTATTTTAAGTTTTGTAAGGAACCCCCATGCTGTTTTCTATAGCGGCTGTACTAATTTACATTCCCACCTACAGGTAGAAGTGTATCTCTCCACATATTTATCAGCAATTGTTACTTTTTCTCTTTTTTTATAAAATTCATTTTAGTGTGTGAGATGATTTGATTGTGGTTTTAATTTGCATCTCCCTGATGATTAGTGATGTTGAGCATTTTTTCATGTATCTGTTGGTCATTTGTGTGTCTTTTAAGAAATGTCTATTCAGATCTTTTGCTCATTTTTAATAGGGTTATTTTTTGCTATTAATTTGTATTTATTATATATTTTGGATTCTAATCCTTGTTGGGTGGACAGTTTGAAAATATTTTCTCCTAGTTTTTAGGATGTCTCTTCACAAAGTTGATTATGTCTTATGCTGTGCAGAAGTTTTTCAACTTGATGTGATCCCATCTGTCTTGTTTTACTTTTGTTTCCTGTGCTTTTAAGTCCTACTCAAGATATCTTTGCCCAGGCCAACATCCTGAAGTGTTTCCTTTATGTTTCTTTTTGGTAGTTATATAGTTTTAGGTCTTAGATCTAAGTCTTTAATCTACTTTGAGCTGAATTTTGTATATAGTGAGATAGGGGTCTATTTTTATCCTTCCACATATGGATACTCAGTTGCTCCAGCACCATTTATTGAAGAGACTGCTGTTCCCCAATGTATTTCCTTGGAGACTTTGTTTAAAATACTTTGGCTGTAAATGTATGGATTTATTTCCAGGTTCTCTATTCTGCTCCACTGGTTTATGTCTCTATTTACATGCCAGTACCACACTATTTGAGTTACTATAGCTTTGAAGTACATTTTGAAATCTGGTAGTGTGATGTCCTTTGTTTTGATCTTTAGCTCAGGATTGCTTTGACTATTCAGGGTCTTTTGTGGTTCTGTATACATTTTAAAGTGTGATTGTTTTTCTATTTGTGTGAAGAATGGCACTTGTATTTTAATGGGGATTGTTTTACATCTGTAGTTTACTTCAGGTAATATTTACATTTTGACAATATTAATCCAATCGATAAGCATGGAATATGTTTCTATTTTTTGTTTCCTCTTCCATTTCTTTCATTATTTCTTAATAATTTTCCTTGCAAAGATCTTTCATTTCTTTCGTTGAATTTATTCCTATGTTTTGATATTTTTTGTAGCTATTATAAAGAGGACAGTCTTCACTAGTATGATTTTGTTCAGATTCTGGTTTTCTTCCCCAGTACACACAGTGCCATATTTTTTCAGTGTCCACGGTTAGTTTCTTCATGCTTTACGTTCAGGGTTTTGAGAGACATTCACTGGAAAGATAGAAGATGCTTACTCCATCTACAGTGGAACTGGAGCATTTTGTTGTATACTTTAAGGATGTTCATGCAAATCAACCTAACTTAGCCTATGTGTAGGTAACAAAAAATTTTTCTTTTTAATGCTCAATAAATGTGGTTTTCTGGTTATCAGCATTATTACAAAATTAGAGTAAGCACATTTTTCTGTATGTATCTACTTTTTACAGTTACAAAGAACTTGCACATTCTCCATGTTATTTTGATTTTATTTTTAAGAACTCTGGACAGTAGTAGCGATTAAGCTTCTCTCCAAATAAGAAATCCAGTTTAGATAATGTATTTCCTCTCAAGTTTACCCAACCAGAAACTATCAAAGCCAGGTCATAAGCCAGGTTTTTCTGAACAAATGTTTAATGTTTTGCCTTTAGTACCACATGCCTGAATATCTTCTGAAATGTCAAAGAAACTGGAAAGTGACAATACTGATGGCATCTATAATACCAATCATAGTGAATAAAAGTCTTTCATTAATTATCAGTATTACAAGCTTTTCTGTAATCTAGTGCTCTGAGGTTAGTCCCTTTCATGAGCTAGATCCTCCAAAATACATCACAAATATTAAGCAGAGTTAATACAGGTTTTTAAGTAACTGAAAGTAATACTTAGTATATAATATTAATATTGTTAACATGTTAAGTACAATATTAATATGTAATGTTATAATATATGTAAATTATATACATGTGTACACATATCTATGTATACATGTGTATATATCTGTATATTCCAAATTATTCATGGGATTTGTTAAGCAATAACATTTCCACCACAGTATCTAAGAAAAACTCATAAATGCTTTTGTTAATATCTGGATATGCCCTTCTTTTTTTTTTTTTTTTTTTTTTGAGACGGAGTCTCCCTCTGTCGCCCAGTCTGGAGTCCAGTGGCACGATCTCTGCTCACTGCAGCTTCTGTCTCCCAGGTTCAAGTGATTCTCCTGCCTCAGCCTCCTCAGTAGCTGGGATTACAGGTGCACACCACCACTCCTGGCTAATTTTATTTTTTTGTATTTTTAGTAGGGACAGGGTTTCAGCATGTTGGTCAGGATGGTCTCGAACTCCTGACCTCGTGATCTGCCTGCCCCGGCCTCCCAAAGTGCTGGGAATATAGGTGTGTACCACCACGCCTGGCCTGGATGTGCCCTTCTCTATATCCCTTACATGGATTAAAAGGCTGAAAGTCACATAAACACAAATACAATAGGGAATTGAGGGCACACACTGCGTGCTAGTAGGTATACCGCTAACATATTAGATGTTGTATGGGCAGGTCGAGACAGCTGTGCAAGTAGTTTATTCTGGAGTTAATAGTCATGTCTGTACACCAATAGTTCAAAAAGAGGAACGCAATAAAAAAACTGTTCCTTACTCAAGAGGAAATGCACTGTATGAGCACTATGAGCACCTGTGAGGTGCTAACAGTGGAGGTAGGAATAAGCTGTACTCATCAGCTTCCCCTCCAGGAAGAAATCTGAAAAACCCCGGCAGCTCCTAGCTATGGGATTATCCATTGTCAGTACTTTAAACATAAACATCTAATAAACGAGGTGTTTGGACAATAAGAACATGGTATGACATGTATGTAAGCATTCCTCTTCTTATTATTAGCTTATGCCATATGGAATTGCACTGATTTGCTGCATAGATGAAAGAACATGAGCTTTCATGTTGTTTTTTTTTTTTTCTTAAATGATTCTAAGAGACCCGTGATCAAGTCCAAGGGCACATGTTCCTTATCCTATCTGTTAACAAAGAGACATATCTTGATAATTTCCCTATCACCATATACTGATAAATATCTCCTTATTTTTCAATTGTTATGGGCTTAATTGTGTCTCCCTGCAAAAAAAAGTGTGGAAGTCCTCGCCTAAGCAGAATATGTGCTTATTTGTAAATAGTGCCATTGCAGATTTAACTTTTTAAGATGAGGTCTTATTGGAGTACTGTGAGCCCTTAATCTACAGTGCCTGTGTTCTTACAAGAGGACTAAGTGAAGATGCAGAAACACACGAAAAGAATATCATATAACAGCAGAAACAGAGATGAGAGATGCACCCACAAGCCAGAGAACACCAAAGATTGCCAGTCACAGCCAGGAGCTAGGAAGTGGCAAGGAAGCATTCTGTTCAGTCTCAGAGGGAGCGTGGCCTTACCGATACCTTGATTTCTTACTTCTAACCTTCAGAATCATGAGGAAAAAAAAATAGATGTATTTCTATTGTTTCAAGTCACCTAACTGGTGGGACTTTGTTATAGTGCTTCTAGGAAGCTCATACAGAAGTGGAGAAGCAATATAGCACAGAACACAACACGGTATGTGAAAATTAATTCTAGGAAAAGGAAGCACTTTCAAAACTTCCAAAGAAAACGTACTCTAGGAATCATACTGAAATTAGGGATGAGGAAAATACATTTATTTTTTATCACGTATATCTTCAGTTGAGCTCAAGAGGATGTGGCTTCTAAAAATTAGGAAAGACATTTGTAAAAGAAAAATCCAAGTTCAAAACAAAAGCACAGAAGAAGAAAGTTGGTAAGAATACCAAGCCGTAGCAAAACCCAAATTTCAAAACAAAATTAAAATCTATTATGAAGTGAATTAGAAAAGAAATTGGTACTGCTGAAAACCAGTTCAGTGAAATCTTTGATAATTTAAAAATTCCCCAAGATTTAAGAAATAATGACAGAAGATAACAGATAAGAAAGATACTAAAAGAGAACAAACACAAAAACTGTTTTTTAACAATCTAGAAGCTTGAATAATGGAACTGAATCTATCATAAAGATATATTTGAAGAAAATCTTATGGAGATGAAGTAATGACTGTAGATACTAAAATAAAAACAATGCACAGAGGAAAATAACACATATTTGTCAACGTTAATTTCAGATAAGATAGGATTTTAAAGGAAAGCATTACTAATAGGGACCTGAAAAATACCTTTTACGTGGATACTAGGTTAAAAAAAATCACAAAACAATTGTAACAGCACAACATGGATATGGAAAATAATGCCAGAAAAATAAAGTTACCAGCCCAATTTCTCCTATTTTCCACTCCTTTCCCCCTAAGGAGGAAGGATTCCTCTTTGATGGGTATGTCAATCTAAATAATAAAACACTAAACAGAAGGAAATGGTGAGAAATGGAGATGAAAGAGGTAGAAGGAAGATAGAAAAGCAGAAAGGTTGAGGGTAAGTTGATTTTGTTGAGCATGTAAAAGTTCTGGTGAAAAGATCTAGAGTGTGAAGGAATATATGGGAGAGGAAAGGTATGTTTCAGTAACTTTTTTAAGGAAACTACATATATAAATCTTTCAAAATGACCTTTGGATATATGCATGAACATTGACATTTCTTTTTAAGTATGTCAGCCTTCTTATTCTTGAATGCAATATTGTTCTGAAACTGAATCACATGGATACCTTAAGATTCACATAAGAAACTGTCCACATTGGTGCTATTGACAAATAGGTTTGACTCAGTAGGTCTCAGTTTTGGCTTCTCACTAGAATCCTCTGGGAACACAAAAGATACTGAAGCCTGGGTTCCATCTCCAGATATTCTGATTGAATTGTTCTTGGTATAGTCAAGAATAATTTTTAAAAATTCTCCCAGTAATTCTAATATGTGCCCAAGACTGAGAACCACTGAGTACTAGGTAGATACAAAGCTGGCAATAACCAATACCCCATGTCTCCTTCCAAGTTTATTTGTTGTGGTTACCTGAAGTTAGATGCCATCCTCTGATTTCCTCTTAATGAAGTAGCTGCCATCCATGCAAACACGTGAAAGCAGTGTTAACAGAGCACATCTTTTAGATTGCCTTTCCTCCACCTATTAGACATTTCTGTTCACTCACTAATCCCACATTGCCACCATCAGGGTCACGCTGAGTAACACAAGTAAAGAGGATGCAGCAATCACAGGCAGCTCAGAATTCAGTATTGTGTGGATTGCCTAAATAAAGCTTTGTTTTACTCCACTGTACAAAGGAGCACTTTGCAATCAGTTTTAAGACTGTACTTAATGCATAAAACAAGGTTAAAACATAAATCATAATTTATTTCATTCCCTTAATATCGACTGGAAATATCCAATAGCATGTGATGTGATCTTTCAGGCTGTGCTTAAAGAGAAGCCATGAAACAGATGGATGTCCTGCTGACAACCACCCAGGAGGCCAGCTTCTGAGACATACGTGGGAAGCTGCAAGCAGTTCAAAGTGATGAGGGGGAGGCTGTAGCACAAACCCTATTAGCAAATAATGGGATTTGTACGTCTCCTGTACCTCCAAAGAGGAATTCTCTCGCATGCCTTTTCCTACTATTTGTTTTCACTTAAAAAGCTATTTAAAGCTTTCTCTACTCTTGGAATGGAGCACATCTTCTACTTTGCCCATTATCAACCACACTAAATAGATTTGAGCTGAGGGATCCAGGCACTTTAATTGCCACTGTGCACTTTTCTCAAGTAATAAAAAGAAAATATCCACTTTTATGTGTCCCCTTTGATATGGTCTATGTATAGTGCCAGCACTTTATTCCCCTAAAGACCCACTCTCTGCAAAAGAGAAACTAGTCTGATGGTATTGTTTGCCTTTAAAGAAAATCAATGGTCAAACTTAAAAGGTGATCTTACTTGAAGTAAAACATAGATGCTTCTTCAACATATTAAATAGATACACATGAGCAGCAGTTTGTGTCTTTTGGTCATAAGTGACCTAAAGAGGAAGTTCCTAAAACACGGTGGAGAATGGCCTAAATACAAGTGTTGAGTGACTTTATTGGCCTGCTCTAGCCATAGCCAGTCTTACAGTTTGGCTGTGCGACACAGCGAAAACAGCATGAACGTTCATGGGAAAAAATAAGGGTTTAAGTCTTGGCCCCGTCATTTACAAGTTATTTGTCATCAGGCAAGTTACCTAATCAATCTACGCCCCATTTCCGCAAACATAAATAAGAATAACAGTATTTATTGTATATTCTGTCATATTAATAAGAGGCATTATATGTATAATAGCTAACCTAGCATATTGTAGGCGCTCAACAAATGACAGGTACACTTTTCTGTCCTGAACCATTTCTTCTCCAAACTATAAAAGCAGTGTGAAAGACCATGGGACATTTTTGTGTCCTCAGTAAACTAGTTCTTAATGTTTTCTTTGTAAGTTATGAGTTTCTTTGGAAATGGGCTGAAAACTATTAATACTCCCTCCTACCCTCAGCTTTAAATATACATTACAATATACATACAAGTTAGTTAAAAAAAACTGTCATGTAGCAACTCTTCTGTCTTCCAAATCCCATAACAATAATTACTCATAAAGAACCCTGGGTCCTATTCCTACAGAAGATAATAAGGACTCAGTGAGGTTGCAAAGTCAATAGATGTGATTGCCATTCACTTTGAAGTGCTCGATAATATCCCTCTGATTCAAGACAAAAGGGCAATCCAGTGATTTTTCTAAGGCAGAACTGAAATGCAATTTGTTACCCTATATGGTATAATTTTGCAGTTTAAAATTAAAAGAGTGACAGAAACATTACTTGGAGTTACCAGCCTTCAAAATATGATCGTTATACTGGTAATATGTTGTTTTCAGTTGATCGATGTCTTTTTGGCACTACAGGCAACTTTAAAAATATTTAGTGCCATGGTGAAAGTCTTCATTTATGTGTAGTCACATTCATTTACCAGAATTTCACAACGATAAAGTTAAAAGCATTGGGATTATTTGGTCCACAAAAGACAGGAATGATTAATCATGATTAATCAACATATCTCTCTCTTCCTTTCTCTCTTTTCTTTCATATCTATGTATCTATCATTTCTATATCTATATGTGAATTTCTATATATGAATTCTATACATTTCTATATTTCTATATCAATAGAGATACATAGAGATATAGAGAGATGTAGAAATTCATATATATATGAAAAACATGGAGATATATATATCTATATCTCTACATATCTGTATCTCTATATCTCTATCGATATACAGATATAGAGAGATGTAGAAATTCATATATATATATATGAAAAACATGAAGGATGAACCAATAAACAGTAATTGAGACAAAGAAGCAAAATATAGTCTTTTTGGTTTCTATTGCCTGGGAAAAGAATATTTTCAATTTCAAATTTTTCTTAACTATAAAGGCCAAGGCTAGACCATACAATGGTATGCTAAGGCTGAGACTAAGTTCTGACAACTTATATCTTGCTTTTAATTACCACTGTTTTATTGCATTACTGTGTTTTCAATGTGGAGTTGGATTAAGTAAAGTAATGTGTGAGACATTTATCTATACTAAATGAACAATCTAATTTTCATCTAATCATTTAAAACTTTAAAATTTATATTCTTGTTTAGTCTCATGTCTAGCCAGTCTTGTATCATCTCTTTTGTTATGTTAATACAGTCTTAATAAGAGTTCATGTTTATTGATTTACTACTCAGTCCTTGAGAAAATAGGAACTGAAGTAAGTAGAAAGGAATTTCACTATTTTCTTTTAAGAAGATCTAAGTGTAGTACAAGATAGAAATACATACATATAATAAATGCTATTTATGCTCTTTCTAATATGCTATAGAGATCCTTTTTATATTTTTCCCTTTGCTTTTCATCCTGACTTCTAAACACATGCTTCTCTAAAATGAAGACAGTATTTTGTCGCCAAAAATTCTGTCAGTTCCAATTTTGTTTCCAAAGTGGCCCCGTCTGAGCAATTGTTATGTAGCATTTAAACCCTATGTATGTGACAAGGGAAGTATTGGTCTGACAATCTCTAGTTAAACATTTGGAATTAGAATGGGCAATATACCGAAGAAGAATAATTGCTTCCTCTTTATTACCAATTTATTTCTGGTTCTCTAAACTATAGTTTAACTAGTCTGCTATTACATTCAGTTCGGAGATTTGGATTCTTAATAACTCACTTATTATTTTAAAACCTCAATATTCTTCTATAATACCTTAGAGGAACCACAGTCATCTTCAGAATAAATTGCATTTGTGGAATAAATTCTTGTCTGTGTACCTAACCAGTCATTTGATGTGCAGATCAGGTCAGCCTTCATCAAGTCTGCTACTGTCTCTGTTTCATTAATAAAAACTGACATTCCAAATTTCAGCTGTTATGTACCTAAACAGATATGCATTATACAAAAGGAGAATAACCGCAGAAATATCTTGTTTCCATTCTGATATGTCTGAGTTTCTAAAATGATTGTATTTAGCTTCTCAACCATGATTGTGAAGTTTTTTTCCCCCACATCCTCACAGGCATATTAATAGCAAGAAGATGGTATTCATCTATAGATTTAAATTCTAGAGAAATATCAGCAGATGCTGTGATCAGTAATGTGTGATCCGTGCCTGACCTTTTGGCTCCCCTGTGGAATTTCATTAATTCTAATATTGATTGGGGAAAGATCTGTTTGCAAAAATTGACGCAACAGCTCAATGGAATTTCATTCTTCTGGGATGTGACTGACTTTGCAGAGGTGATATAGTGACAGTAGGTTCAGCTCACAAATAATGAATTCAAAGTATAATAAAGTTAGTACAGAATTGTTAGGGAGATTCAAAGCAAGAAGGTATAAAAGTCAATTTGGGATTAGAAATAATTCAATTCAACATTCGTTCACATGTTCATTCATTCCACAATACGGATTGCCTATAATATGCCTGGTAATAAGAAAGCTAGGAGGGGCATTTAATGTCAAATTCACATACTGTACAGTGTAGAGGAGCACTAGAAAGTAAACAGAAACACATTGTTCTGTGGTCTCTAAGGGTGAAAGGTGACATTCTATGGGGATATAAAAGGAACATGTAATTTATAATTTTTCCTGGGGGAACCAGAGAAAATGCCAACAAGAGATAACATTTATCCAGGGGAAGAAGTGGGCATATAAGGCATTAATTTGGAGACAAGAGAGTATATAGTATGCCACCGAAATAGAAATCAATTAGGATGGTTAGAACACATGTATGAGAAAGTATGGTGAAGATGAAAGTTAGGTGGTTTCATGGACCTGAATTCCACATTAAAACTTGTTATAAAGTACTTGGGAATTGGATAAGCTTTAAGCAAAGAAGGTCCATGATCAGATTAACATGAGAAAAATCATTCTGAGCACAGTATGAGCAGTTGACCAGTTGGAGAGGAAGACTAGTGATGCAAATTAGGAGGGTATCACAGAAATCTAGGTAAATGATGATATGAGATACAGTTATAGTAATGGCAAAATTAATAGACGAATCAAGAGATAAAGGACATAAAATTTGGTGACTTATGAAATGTAGCAATTGAGGTAGAAAAAATGTTAATCCTTATGATTTGGCAGAGTAACAGTGTAGGTGGTGGAATGAGTAAAAGAGGAAGAACTATAAGAATGAAGGGGAAATTATAATGAGTTTTTAGTAACAAGGCAAAAATCCAGAAGTGATGTCCAGTAGCAATTAGATATTAGAGTCAGGGGCTCAGAAATAGAGCCAGACGGAAAATATGGTTTTGAAAATCAGGAACGTGAAAATGATTGATTCTGCCAAGATAAAATGTGTAGTATGAAAAGGGAAACCAAAGGACACCAAGATTTAAGAGTCTGGCTTAAGAAGAATCACCCATGAAGGAAACTTAGTAGGATGCAGAGTCTCAAAAGCCAAGGGAATACTATTAGAGAAAAATTAACAATGCCCAATTATAATTAAAGTTTTTATAACATTAGGAACAAATTTGTCATTAGATTAACATCAAGAATATCAATAGTGGTTATTGTAAGAGCAGTTTTAGTGCAGAGAAGTACATGGCAAGTGGGAAATAATGACGGAAACCGTGGACAACACTTTCAAGAGTAGATAATAAAGAGTCTGGCTAATAAAGATGATAAGGAGGGCTGGCTAATACATTTGAAGGTGGATATGCCTAAGAGACTGAGACTGCCAAGTGGTCTAAGCAATGCAGACAGGCATGACCAGGTGTGTTAAATGAGTGGTGAGGATTCTTTGACTGGAACAGAGTCCATGAAGTGAGAGATTCAAAGTCTTTTATATCTACATACATGCAACTGCGTCTGCACTCTCCTCACCTTTGAATCCAACTGTTACAGAAGTGCATGTGATGGACAAAGTGCAGATCACATGACCACAAAGAGGACTGTATGGGGATATGAGTTTTCTAGCTTCTCTCTCTGAAAGCAGGAATCATAATACATGCAGTTGACCCAAATATAGAAAGGATGTTCAAACATGGTAACAAAAAATTGAAATGTCCACTGTCTCCCCTACATTTAAGAATAAATTTAGGAAGTAACAAAGCCAGCCAGAAGTAAAAGCTGGCTTAGGAACTGTGCTTACATAAGTTCAATTTAGTTTGGGAGATTTTGAATGTGAAAGTTGAAATCAATACAAAGATATTCTCAAATATAGGGAAATGTTAGGATATGGTACAGGATTAGGACTCTTCTGGTAGGAAGTTGTGGTTGAAAGTATGAGCAAGAGCCAGCACCAAGAAGAGAAAGAGCAGAGAAAGATAAGAAAAATACCTCACGACTGAAATATTGGAGAATTCCTTAGCTTAAGGGGTTAGGAAAAACAAAAATGGGTCTTAAGGAAATAATGCTGTGATAATTAAAGAGAGGATAAATTTATGTCCATCTGAAAGAAGACAGTATTTTAAGATGGATAAATGGTTTGTTAAAAGTGCAAGTAGAATAGTCAAAAGGATGAGGAGTCAGTTTGGCACTTGAGAAGTTATTGGTGACCTTACAGAGATAATCTTCACTGGAACACTAAAGAGTAAAGATCAGGTTTAATTGGAGTTTTAGCCGAGGTCTCCCAAGAAGTAGATACCAAGACATGATTAAACATGCATGGCTTTTGTCAAAGGAATTGCCTGTGAGAGAGAATGAGGAGGGAGCAGGAGAAAACTGGGAGAGTCACAAGGCAGTAATGCAAGTCTTACCCAAGGGAGGAAGAAAGGGAGGGGAGGAGAGTGGAAGTTCTCAGACTCCTCTGCAGTCAAATTAAATTTCAGCAAAGCCCTCAGGATATCTTCAAGTCAAAACTGGCCATCAGAAAAATCTTATGGTTTCCAAGAATGAACCGGTCTTAGTATCCCTATTACACTCAGTCATTGCCTAAAAGCAGTTCATGGGAAACTTGCTGTTTGAGCCACTGTGGCTTTGAATTCAGAGCATGGCACCCGGGGCCCTTGATCAGTTTTGCTTCATGTAGTTGGACGTCTTCAAGGACAATTTTCATGGACACATAGCAGAGGAGAATGAGGGCAGGAGGAGAAATTGACAAGAAGGCATGTCTAAAGTAAAGGGGAAAGATGAGAAGGCTATTTTAGAAGGACGAGCAGGCAAACTTTATTATAATGCATAAGATGATAGGTTGCCATATTATTTATGTTATTTATTAGGATACTGAGGATGCTAGAATGATAACAGGTGCTTCTGTATTGTTAGAGAGTTTACTAATTGCACAGATAAATGCTAGCAGATAATTGATAAACTGTAGTCTCAAAATTGATGGCAGAACAGGAAACCAAAGACGCATATGGAGAAGATAGTCTTAGGTGAGGAACAGGTAAGATAGTTTTACCTCAAAAACCAAAGCGAGAGAAATATGCAAGGGAAATACTGAGAAGTTTTAAAAGAAGAGAAAGGAAAATAAATTGACTTAAGTTAGGAAGCAAATTTGTTGGCATGATGAGGTTAAGGCTTGAGCCAAGAGAATGAAATTTGTTCCTTGCAATGTTAGGGACATTACTTGGTACCAACACTGAGTTAATGGAGGGGTTTCTGTGAAGTCATGTGTATAGAGCTAGCAAATGTCCTTCAAATGGTGTGTAATTCTCTGGCATAGTTCAGCAGCTTGGGGATTCAAAGCAGAGGATTAAAAAGTTGGAAAGAGCACATAATTGGGGAAGTGATTCTAAAATGATATTGAGATTAGAAGCATAAATGATTCTAAATATAAGAAGACAAGTGGACGTGCAACCATAGGAGTGGACTCTCATACTACAAATTTTACAGCTTAGACCACACATAATTATTCATTTACAAAAAGTTCTTTTACTTTTTAGTTTTTCTCTATGGTATTCTTCAATATATTATTTTGTCTTGGATAAGGTCAACTTTAATAGGCACAAATGATTATAAAATTGATGTTTGAGATCCTTAATATCATTTACAACAAATACAGATTTTGCTTCTCTTAGAATCAGAATTAATAAACTTTATGATTCATGGATCTAAGTGAAACACACATGCCATCTGTTCACCTTCTATCTTTTCATTAGATTACCTACAAATCGCTCATGTGTAGTTAAGAAGAAAATATGGCCACTGGAGTCTAGAAAAGCAGTTTACAATGTATCATATGGCTACAGCTATCCAGGCAGCAGCCGTCATCCTGTTGACAGAACCAAAGAGTAGTTTCACATACATTAAAAACAATATAGAACAGATTTTTCTCACATAGTCATGATCAGAACATGGAACCCAAATTCCTCATAAATTAATATTGATCCTCAATTTCAACGATTGGTTACGTCGAGATCGTGAATCGTGTCCTACATGATTCATTCCTACATTGATATACCATATACTTACTGAGCATGTACTCTATGGCGGCCACCTTACTAGGTGACAGTGATAGAACAGTTAAGAAGAAATCACCTAGGCAGATAGTGAGGGTAGGAGAGTCCTCAGTGAGGTTTTCCTTTTAATGTAAAGCTGCCCCAAAATGTCATGTTCAAAATGGCACCACTCACTTCCCTTCTCTGCCATTCACGTGTACAGCAAGGAGCAGACAAGAGGTGCTAGCCCAGGGAAAGTTCATTTGCTTAATAAGAGTAGGGTGGGGCAACCAGCCTTCCCCAGGTGCTTTGTGAATATCATATCTGATAGAACCAATCTGTGAACCTTACGTAAATCAGACACTGCCTCCTCAAGCCTGACTATAAGATCTAGTGCATCCACGACTGGCAGGTCTTTCCTTTCTGACGTCCCCTCTGTCTCACTAGAAAGAGAGCTGTTTTCCTTTCTCTTTCTTTTGTCTATTAAACCTCTACTCCTAAACTCCTCATATGTGTCCCTGTCCTAAAGTTTCCTGGAGAGAGAGAGAGAGAGACAAACCTTGGATATTTACCCCAGACCTTGTAGCTGCTTCAGCAGAGCTACAGGGGTAATCAGAATAGCCTCAGCTTCTACCTTTGTGAATTTTGCCTTTTATTCAGGCCTCATTGCCCAAAGTGTGGTCACCAACTTGCAGCATCTGTATCACCTGGAAAGAACTTGTTGAAATGCAGAATCTGAAGCCCAGCCCAGATCCCCTGAATCTGAATCTGCATTTTAATGAAAGTCCCGATTCAAATTCAGAGAATGTTTGAAAAAGCACTATGTAGTAAATACTAGCAGACTAAAAACATTACAGTGTTATAGCACTGCAATAGGAATACACAGAGCACCAGGGACATGCACAGAAAGGCCACCTGACCCAGACGGAAGTGTCAGAAAAAAGTCTTATTAATCCTTTATGCAACTTGTATCAAATTAGAAGTCTCTGATGATTCAAAATACTCATCAAGAAGAAGGTTCTGACTAGACAAACTACCCCTACTCCATTGTGGCTCTCTCTAGCCTCCTTGGGAGGTTATTCAACGAACGCTAAAACATTGTGACTTTTAAACATTTTCTAGATTGCATATTGATCTCTCATCCTGCTTTTTATTTACAAATACACTTTACCTCATTGCTTTGTCACTCTGTAACTTTTTTTTTCAGTTTATGAAACTTGTTAGAAGCTACTTTTAAGAGGTTATCTTCCAATTGTCTTTAGAATGCATCTTTTATGTCCCTCGGACAAATTAATGAGTACTGTACTGAAGGCCAACTTACATGCTTCTCCCTGTTCCCATTTCACTTAATCCCTGACCACATTAAGGTTCAGAGTCACCTCTGGCAATAATCAATTTTGTATTTAATTTTCTCCAGATTCTTTGAAATCTCCACTAAAGGATGTCATTAAAAATGGTTTAGTGCAGTTCAGTGCTTTGATTAAAAGAAAAAAAAAAACTAATCATAGCAATAACAATTATTACTATTCCTTACATTTATGGGGTATATTTTTGTATGCCAGGCCCTACAATAAGTTCCTTACATGCATTTCAATCTCCTGACCAAATAAATTATGTACAATTATTAGCACAAGTTTATCACTGTGAAACTCAAGAGAAAGACCAAATACATTGCTTAATACCTTAGAACTGGCAATCCAGAAACCACATCCAGATAGGCTGAATTTCACAACCTGAACTTGATGGCCCTATTATCTTGAGGAGGACATTTAAAAAAGCGAGCATCAGTAAAGATGCTAACATGTGTTGTGCTGGGAAGAAATAACTCAAGAAAAAGCATCTTTCTTATACCTCTTCAAATCTCTGTATTTGCTGAAATATTAGATCTTGGGAACTCTAATTATAAGTTTTTGAAAGGTAAGACTATGTTTAGGGAAAATAGTTCTTATAATGTATGTTAATTACTCCTAGAAAAGAGAGGGTTTCTAGCTCCTGTGTTTTAGCTTGTTGGTCTTCCAGCAAACCCGAGGGTTGCTGTACTATGGAAATATCCTATCTCACCTCACCCACTCCAAATTATTTGTTTGGAAAATGTACCACCTTCACTCCTACACTTTTCTGAATTCTCAGCTATGAAAGCATGATGCGATTTTTCTCCTTTCCCTCCAAAACTTCTAATAGTGCGTTGATTGCAGCTGGTAAATGGTACGATGTGCCCCAACCAAACATAGTTTTGTTGATTTATTTGGCTGTTGATTTTCCAAATAGTTTTCAATCTCCATGCTCTATTTAAGCAATAAAGTTTGAAAAAGTAGTGGTGAGTGTGACTCTCAGGGAATAACAAAGATTCATGAAAAAATAAAATCCGGGTATGCCTTACTTCCCAGGGAGCACAACAATAACTTTCCTGCACAGAATGGAGAGTTTCACATTATTATTATTGAGTGAATTCCTACTGACAAAGTGGCCAGTGAGAAAAAAATGCTTGGCTGGATTCCATTTATGTGACCCTGACATCCTGGAGGACCAAACTGAGAGTTATTTCTAACCTAAATGCTCAAGTGAATTTGCCTCAATCTGTTAAAAATTCAGACTAATGAAACAGCTCTATCTGATACGTTTTCTACAAATATGGAAAATTATGCCTGTTTTATTTCTGATTTTCACTAATGTTTTTCATAGCATTAATAGCCATGAAAGAGATGAAGACCCAGCTGTGATTTGTTTTTTCTCTGTATTACTCAGTTTTTGTTTTTTCTCTATCTTATCCAGTTCCACAGGAAAATATCTTGTAAGTATAAGTCTGTGATGTCTAGGGTCTGGAAAACAAATAATAGGTTGAAAATAAAGATTCGTGAAAGAAAAGCAATATTGACCTTGAACTGTTTTGAGAAAAAAAAAAAATTCTTAGAAGTTTATTCATTTAAACTATTGTTTAAAAAAAAAAAAAAAAAAACTTGAAAAAACTTCTCCCTTAATCCTATTATTAGAATTCATGTGTGTGCACTTTACAAATCTTCTGGAATTTTATAGAGTGCACCTCACAGCCAGGATCAGGCCCAGCAGGTGTGTCAACATGGTCTTAGTTCCAACAAAAGCCATGGGAAATTAACTTAGAACTTCAAATGTGGCACTCAATTTTAGCTTTGAAAACAGACATGTAAATAGATGCACAACTTGTGAATTAAGTAACTATCCTGTCATATAAAGATTGAGCTTTGAGTCCCTTAATGTTAATATTAAAATCAAGAATGAAGTAAAAATATAAAATTCAAAAGCAATAAAATATTTAGCTAAGAACAGTGTATTTGCAATGTGACTTTTTTTTTTCTAGTAGGTACTTTTAGTTTAGTTTTTTTTTTTTTGTAAAATTTTGAAGTCAAGGACAAAGGATGCACATTTTCTTTCAAGAAGAATAGCATCAAAGTCATGTAAAGTTGTTTAATTTCAGTAAGACACCTGGAGGAAGGTTAGGAGTGGCCTAGGATTCCACCACTGCAAATAAAATTGCAAACCCATTTTTTCTAACTTGACCCATTTGGGTCTTCTATATCCTGACCACTTCACAAAGTGTTTTTGTTTTATTTTTTAATTCTTCAGAGTCTAAATAGCTGAGTTTGCTTGGCGCGGTGGGGGGGGGGGGGGGGGGGGGGGGGGGGGGCGGAGAGGGAGGCGGGAAGGAAGAAGTGGGGAAGAAAAAGAACTAAAAAAATTCTTTGAATCTCCCCAGAACCTACTCTACTTTCAGAAACTGAATAACTTCAAGTAATGTTATAACTAGTTTGGTTGGTGTTTTTGTTCTTATTTGGATTAGCCATGCATTCTACATAAATAATATTTATTTTTGTCAAAACTTACCTATGGATTTGGTAGGAAATATGCAGACCAATGAGAAATATAGACAAAGTTTCTCCTTTTAGGAACTTACAGCTAGTGAATAAAAGGCATAATAAATCCACAGTGGTACATAATCATTGATAGAAAATGCCACAAGTGGGTACACAGACAATGCTCTTGGTGTTTAGAGGAAGAAAAAAGATTAAACAGATTAAGAATTTCTAGGTTACATCATGGGATTGAATACAGTGAAATAATTTTAAAGAGTGCTGTGTTTGTATGTTTACAGCAGATAGATTTCCATGATATGTTGTCAAATAAAACAAACAGATGCAAACATAGCATTTAGGATATAATTAGATCAATTTACACTGCATATCCAATGTGGATTTATGTATAAAAAAGTTCCAGGTCTTAGATGACTGTTCTCCAAAAGTTTAATAGATGTTTCTGAACAGTGGGGCTGTACCAAATTGGTGTTAAATTTCCCCTGAGCTTGATTATTCCTTATACAGGTTTCTTCCTGATTACAGCCTGACCTCCCTCCCTTTGCTCAGAGAATTTACTTCAGAAAACTTGCAATTATAAATGACTAATGGGTACTAGGCTTAATACCTTGGTGATGAGATGATCTCTACAACAAACCCCTGTGACATATGTTTACCTATGTAAGAAACCTGCACATGTACCCTAAACTTACAGTAAAAGCTAAAACATAAATAAATTATTCCCTCATTCATTCATTCATTCATTCATTCATTCTCTGGCCCTTTGAGATATAAATATCGTCCCAGTCTCTTGCCAGCTCTGCAACCCAGGAACCCTCCCTTAATTATCAAAAGAGATAAGGACTCTGTATTTATCTCAGTCTCTGTGAGAAGCAGGAGCTTAATTTCTGTAATGGACAATTAGCAAACACAGGTGGCCTAATCACATCCACCACCTCCCTTTGTAGCCTCTAGTACTTTTCCACCAGCTCACCCCAGTGCTTACAATTTCTCTCTCCTTGTGTTTCAATAAAATTGAGTTCAATCTCTTTCCAAAATGTAGTAGCCTTGACCTCTATTGCAATAGTCTTGAATAAGGTCTTCCTTGCCTGTGTAGCCCTGTCTGGTGCAAATTTTCTTTGACAGCCTCCAAATATGTTTGCTTTTTTTTTTTTTTCCCTGTAACTTAAAAAATATTATAAGTGAGGACTAAGCTCCCATTTTTTATCTTGCCCAAATTCCTACCTAAGGGATCTAGGGAATCATGCCCTACAAACCATACATTCTCAAGAGATGGGTTTTATTTGACCCTATATATCATAACTTACTTTTCAATCTGACTCTAGCATAGTATTATGAGACAAGGAAAGAGTATTTAACCCCAAAATATATTTCACTGCCATACCTTGAAATTGCCCCGCAAAGTGTCTTGTGGGAAAAATCCACATCCTATAGAGAATCCCCTTTCCTCTTTGTTTTCCTTCCTTTCTTTCCAGATCCAGGAGATAATCAACTAAGCGCCAGGTGCCCTTTTAGGTCCCATAAGAAACATTTTACAACCTACTCTCTCTCTCTCAACTCTGCTATCTGAGAGATTCCTCTGCATAATAAAGCTTGGTCTCCACACTCCTTTATCTTAACCTGAACATTCCTTTCTATTGATCCCAGGTCTTCAGATAAACTCAACCAATTGTCAACCAGAAAATATTTAAATCTACCTGTAAGCTGGAAGCCTCCCCGCTCCTCCCCTCGCCACTTTTGAGTTGTCCCGCCTTTCTGAACCAAACCAATGTATTTCTTAAACATATGTGATTGATGTTTCATGCCTCCCTAAAAATATATAAAACCAAGCTGTACCCCAACCACCTGGGGCACATGTTCTCAGGACCTCCTGAGGTCTATGTCACAGGCCATGGTCATTCATATTTGGCTTAGAATAAATCTCTTAAAATATTTTACAGAGTTTGACTCTTAGATAATAATCTGACACGCAAACATGTGAGGCCTCAGAGAAGACTCAGTACCCGGAAGGAGTTGCCTGAAACCAGAACTAAGATACTAGCAGGGGCCCATTGAAGCCCCGCCGAGTTCAAGCTTCTCCTCCAGTGGAATGGGTAAGTCCTCCTGAGCCCTGGACCTCCCTTTGCTTTGAGGGTCCTTGATTTATTCTGAGCTGGTTTTCTTTTAGGGAGTTGTTGTTTTAAGGAACCTCATTCTAGTTGGGAGATGCATTCTAAAGGGAATTCTGTATTGCTTTTTCTCCTAAAATGTATCCTGATTTGATTTGTCTGTGCACATTTGTGTGAGGAACTGAACTGTTGTTTTCATAGATAAATGAGAGACTGAGTTTTTCAGCTCAGAAGAGGAAGAGCATTTGCTCCTTCTTGCTGAAAGGTGCCCTTGGGTGGCCCAGGGCCTCATGGGAGTGTCTGGGGGGTTGACCCGCCCCCCAACAACGTGCAGTGGCCCTGCAGGGAAATCCCTTAAAAATCAATTTTAAAAATGGCTCGTCCAGGAAACGCATATAAGAGCTAATAATCCAGCATTTTGAACCCTCTCGAAGGTCATGGACTTCTGGAGAGAAACTGAGACATGTACGAGGTGACACACTGTGGAGTCCTGCCCGTAAGGAGCATGCATATCGGTCCACCACACAAAAACCCTAGGCTATAGCTCAGTTCCTCCTTTTAACAAAAAAAGAAAAAAGAAAGAAAAAAAGGAGAAAACAAGGTGAAGTACTCCCTTTTGAGCACTCCCTAGGTTTTATGGCAGCTGTTCGGGCTGGGGTTTATATCAAATGGAAGTAATATGGTCTTTGTGCACGCTTACATTAAGGAAAGAGTCCTAAGGTCGACCTGCAAACTATAGAGTACCTAGGTTCTATTTTCTTTTCTGCCTGCTTTAATCTGCTGTTACTTTTTTACTGAGCTCAAAACCACCATTTGGATCTAACAGTGTTTTTTGCAAGCTGGCAAAGTTGTATTTATCTCATGGTTATAGTACTGAAGTAATAGCTATGGGAACTTTGTGTGTGCACGTGTGTGTGCATATATTTAAAGGCCTTTATAATAGACTTCTATAATTTTATGTTCAATTGGCAATGGAATCCATTTTAATTTCCCTCCAGCACACCAGACTTTCTCTTTGTATCTTATAATGTAAATTTTGCTATCTGATTTTCACCTGAGTTGCCTTAATATGCAAATATAACGCTATTTAGCTAACACCTGCCTGCGGTAAGATTTTAAAAAAATTCCGGGGGGGAGCGGATAAAAAATAGGTCTTTATAAGTCTATATGATGTGCGATATGCTTCTATCGCAATGCCTAATATGTCTATATATTTATGTGCATTTACACAATCTTTTCACCAGTAAAAATATATAAAGAACTTGAATTAATTGGCTTTTTAAAAGCACTTAAATCAGATACTTTTTTAAAAAACCACTCAAATGCTTTTTCAAGTTCATGTGACTTAAGTAAAATCTTTATGAAATAAGCTGGCTTTAAATTATTGGTAAAATAATATCAGCAATGTCTTTAAAATTGTTACATTTTGTCTGCATTTATTAAGCAAGTAGTTCCATGTTTATTCCTGCAAAATACAATGAGATTTGCCATAAGGGTTATAAACTATGAAACCCAGCCCAAGACAAAATAATCTGTGTTTATATATATTTACAAAACATTGTTGGCTTTATAAGTAGAAAGCTGAAACTGGATCCTTTCCTTACTCCTTATGTGAAAATCAATTCAAGATGGATTAGAGACTTAAATGTTAGACCTAAAACCATACAAACCCTAGAAGAACACCTAGGTAATACTATTCAGGACATAGGCATGGGCAAGGACTTCATGTCTAAAACACCAAAAGCAATGGCAACAAAAGCCTAAATTGACAGACGGGATCTAATTAAACTAAAGAGCTTCTGCACAGCAAAGAAACTACCATCAGAGTGAACAGGCAACCTACAGAATGGGAGAAAATTTTTGCAATCTACCCATCTGACAAAGGGCTAATATCCAGAACCTACAAAGAACTCAAACAAATTTACGAGAAGAAAACAACCCCATCAAAAAGTGGGCAAATGATATGAATAGACATTTCTCAAAAAAAGACATGCATACAGCCAACAGGCACATGAAAAAATGCTCGTCATCACTGGCCATCAGAGAAATGCAAATCAAAACCACAATGAGATACTATCTCACACCAGTTAGAACGGCAATCATTAGAAAGTCAGGGAACAACAGGTGCTGGAGAGAATGTGGAGAAATAGGAACACTTTTACACTGTTGGTGGGATTGTAAACTGGTTCAACCATTGTGGAAAACAGTATGGCAATTCCTCAAGGATCTAGAACTAGAAATATCATATGACCCAGCCATCCCATTACTGGGTATATACCCAAAGGATTATAAATCATGCTGCTATAAAAACACATGCACATGTATGTTTATTGCGGCACTATTCACAATAGCAAAGACTTGGAATCAACCCAAATGTCCATCAGTGACAGACTGGATTAAGAAAATGTGGCACATATACACCATGGAATACTATGCAGCCATAAAAAAGGATGAGTTCATGTCCTTTGTAGGGACATGGATGCAGCTGGAAACCATCATTCTCAGAAAACTATTGCAAGAACAGAAAACCAAACACCGCATGTTCTCACTCATAGGTGGGAACTGAACAATGAGATCACTTGGACTCGGGAAGGGGAACATCACACACCAGGGCCTATTAAGGGGAGGGCGGAGGGGACAGGCATGGCATTGGGAGTTATACGTGATGTAAATGATGAGTTTATGGGTGCTGACGAGGTGATGGGTGCAGCACAGCAACATGGCACAAGTATACATATGTAACAAACCTGCATGTTGTGCACATGTACCCTACAACTTAAAGTATAATAAAAAAAATATTGTTGGCTTAAATGAAAACAGCTAAATACTGAGTTATTGGTATAAATACCCTTAAAATTAACCATAAGTTTTATTACTTAAGTAAATACCTGAAACAGCTATAAAAATGATTAATAAAAAAATAAGTTTAAATATTGGCTATCAATAAATAATCTATGTAGCTACTAAATCAGGTAAATGTAATGGAATAAATACTTGTAAACAAACTCATCATAATTTAGGATCTAATGTTATGATTGATATGAAGTATCTGGGCAATTCCAATTTAAGAATTACAGGAAAGCTTTTTAAAAAATACTCTTATTAGAGGTAAAATATCTTTGTCTAATTCAAGGCTTATTAAAGTGTTATGTATAAATTAAGGTACAGGAATCAGGAAATAAGAGATGTAAAGAAAGTTCAAGATATAAGGAAGTATTTTTGGTTTTAAAAAAAAAGGAAAATAATCTTATATAAGAATGTGTTTTAAATTTTTGTCCTAAAACAAAAATGATGGGATTGTACAAGAAAGGGATATTTAAGACAAAACAGCCAAAATTTGTTGTGACTGAACTATGAAAGTCATAATAAGGTTAGTAAAATAAATTTTTAAAGAGGTTGTATAATTCAGTTGGCTATAATCAAAAAGAAATCATAATAATCTTTCTAGAGATGGGTCTTTAATATTAAAAAATGCACTATTACAAAACTAAATAATTGGTTAAAACAAGATTGTATTACAAATATTAACTTATTTGTAATGCAAGAAGTTTTTAAATTGTTAAATGCTGTTTAACATTCTTTAACATTCTTCAGATAGATATCTTAAAAGGGCCACTCTTTCTCTTTTGAAAAGGCCTTAAATGATGGCTCTCTCCTTCACCTTTCCTTGGTTCCTGTAACTTTTACTAATTATCTAAAGTAAGGGAGAAAAATTGTTTTGAAAACAGGCAAATGAAGTATCTTTTGAACATGCCTTTTATTCTGCATGCCTGTAATACCTCTGTCTTTATTTGTGTCATGTGGAAGTGATATTTCACTTCCAGATTACATGAAAGAGCTCTAATCAAGTAACTTAAAAAAATGTAAGTGCTTATCAGATTGGTAAAAGCTAGCTCAAATGCCTTTTAATTTACATAACCTTGGTAATCTTTGGTAAAAATTAATTTAGTAATGTAATCTCAAAACTCTCCAGAAATTTAAAAATTTTAAAGTCATATTTAACCCCTAGGAGATTTTTCCTGCTGAAAATTTGCGTTACTAAAATGTTAAAATATATGTTTGTTAAAATTTTATAAACACAAGAATGTCAATTCTCAAAAAAAAGTAAGTTTAAGAGTTGCTTTATAATGAAGGAAATTATACAGATAAAACTAAATAAATTTTAAAAAAATCAAGCCAGGGCAACAAAACTCTGAGCCCTATAAGGTTACCAAGAAAATAGTCAATATGGAGGAAGGGTAAAACCAAGTAACTATTTAAGACCAAAGGGTGTAATGTAAAGGAATTGTTCCATTTTGTAGATTGGTATCATTCAGTTTATTTAAAAAAAAAAATCTTTAGTGGATTGTAACAATAACCACTTTAAGAACAAAATTATTAATTTTAAATGCTACAGAATTTAAGAGCTTGTTTGAATCAATGCAGGACACACAGCTTATTACTGAAGAAACACTAAGTATATGTGATCCAAATGTACAGGGGGTTATTCCTGAGAAAGCAGTCAGCCTAGTGGGCCAGATAATGCCATTTTAAGGTCTGTTTTGCCCCAAGAAGGGGACTGCCTAACTCTCCCTATAAAATACCAAGTGAAATACCCCAGATGAAGCAGTTAATATCTTTCTTATGCAAGCCATGTTGGACTAGTTTTATGATAACTTAGATATCTTCCCACCTAATATATCTATTACCCAGGTCATGGTAAATTTGGGGATTAAGGAGGCCCCTTTTTCATGGTACCCCTTCCACAGAATCATTGGTCTGTTTAAGAAGCCTTATCAATCTGCCGTCCCTCATAAGTCTTAAAGATGCAACTCCCTGCTGGAAGCCCAAACCCTTTTCACCAGAAAAGGTAAAATGGTCTGGGGGTAAAAAAAAAAAAAAAAAAAAAAAAAACAGTCTCCCTGGAACCAGAACATGAAAACATGCAGGTTAATAGAATTATAAAATGTAAGATGTTTAAACAAGCTTTTATGTAAGGTAGTTGTACCCCTTTTACCTAAATGTCTTATGAAAACGTGTACTATATCTAACTAGGGGATGTTTTCCCCTTTGTAGTACTGTGACACTGAAGACATGTAACTCTGCTCACGTACATTCTCCACTGCATAGCCTTTTGTGTGGATCATTTATTGGGGCTGATGGAAAAAACTGTGAGCACTTCTCAATAACAACCACCGAGCTAGAGAATTTCTACTTGATGGGGCATTTACTGCCTTGCTATGGAATATTTACTGAAGCTACCCCTATACTAATAGAAATAATGTTTCCCAAAAAGTTCCATGATAAAATACAAGTGGTTTACATAAAATCTTATGTTATCTTGGCTACCTAATAAGCCAAGAGCCCTTTTCCCTAGGACTAATTGTAAGAAGCTGCTAAATTCTGTAGTGCCAAATAGCTCCTATGAGCTGTTTGGTTCGTAAATGGCATTTGCAAGGTAAACAAATGTCTTGTTTTAAAAGCTGCTGCTCTGGTTAAAGGAGGGTCAAGAAAATCTTTTTCTTTTAAGTCATTTGGGTAAAGTATGCTTTTGTAGGCAAATTTACCTTCCTGAGTTCTCCAAAATTCAGATTGTAATTTTCTAACAGTATAGTTGTCTGTGTGAGTACAATAATAGTTTTAAAAAATGCTTTTTCAGGGAAAGCATGACACTTAATACTAGATTTCAGCCCTAACTTTTTAAGTGAAGATTAAATCATTATATCTTGGCTACAGTAATCCTCTAGGAAGTACCAGATTATAATTTCCTTCATATATTTAGTTGCTGCCCTGATGGAATAGGTTCCTTTTTCTGTTCTAACATATGAATTACACTCATAACTCTCAAACTATAAATGTTATTTATCTCTACTTGTTTTACTTCCAAGGAAACCAAAATCATGGTATTCTGAAGACCAAAGATAGGACTCTGCCTAATTTGGCATCCTGCTGGCCCAGGATCTGTTTCACTGCTAATGCTCAGCTGCTAAAACTATATAAGCTGCCTCCCTCTAGGCCCAGGGACTTATCGCGGAAACAGTGGGTGCGTAAGATTGTAAGGACCAGTTGTGAGGGATAAAATTAGGACAAAAGCAAACCCTCCACATCATGAATGGGATGCATAAAATTCCTAAACAGCTGGTAAAACACATTTAGTTGCCTTCTAAACCATTTTGTATCATTTGTGCATACACCCCAACTATTAGGGGAACCAGCCCCCAATATTTCAACGTACATTCTTTTCTATTTTCCTTGTGTCAGCTGGTCTGAGAAATAAAGAGAAAGAGTACAAAAGTGAGAAATTTTACAGCTGGACCTCTGAGGGTGACATCACATGTCGGTAGGTTCCATGATGCCCACCTGAGCCGCAAAACCAGCAAGTTTTTATTAGGGATTTCAAAAGGGGAGGGGTGTACAAATAGGGAGTGGGTCACAGAGATCACATGCTTTAGGGGCAATAAAAGATCACAAGCATGGAAGGGCAGGGCAAGTTCACAAGGCCAGAGCAAAATTAGAATTACTGATGATGGTCCATGTCCCGCTGTGCACGCATTGTCATTGATAAACATCTTAACAGGAAACAGGGTTCAAGAGCAGAGAACCGGTCTGACTAGAATTCGCCAGGCTGGAATTTCCAAATCCTAGCAAGCCTGAGGGTGCTGCAGGAGACCAGGGTGTATTTCATCCCTAATGTTCAACTGCATAACACAGACACTCCCAGAGTGGCCATTTTAGAGACCTTCCCCTGGGAATGCATTCTTTTCTCAGGGCTATTCCTTGCTGAGAAAAAGAATTCAGTGATATTTCTCCTATTCACTTTCTGTAAGAAGAGAAATATGACTCTGTTCTGCCCAGTCCCTTAGGCAGTCAGACCTTATGGTTATCTCCCTTGTTCCCTGAACATCGCTATTATACTGTTCTTTTTCAGGGTGCCCAGATTTCATATCGTTCAAACACACATGCTTTACAAACAATTTGTGCAGATAATGCAATCATCACAGGGTCCTGAGGCAACATACATCCTCAGCTTACGAAGATGATGGGATTAAGAGATTAAAGTAAAGACAGGCACAGGAAATTATAAGAGTATTGATTGGGGAAGTGATAAATGTCCATGAAATCTTCACAATTTATGTTCAGAGATTGCAGTAAAGACAGGCGTAAGAAATTATGAAAGTATTAATTTGGGGAACTAATGAATGTCCGTGAAATCTTTACAATTTATGTTCTTCTGCCATGGCTTCAGCAGGTCCCTCTGTTCGGGGTCCCTGACTTCCCTCAACACCCAACCATAAAAATTTTCTGCTTACTATAAAAGGAAAATATTTACTAACAGGATAAAATGCCTTGTAGCAAAGCCTCCTGGGTATAATACTCCCAATTATAGGTTGTCAAGATAAATATATCTATACATATATGCATATTTTCAATTACTTTTCAGAACAATGCTTTTTTGTATAGCTAATTGCTGTAAGTCTGTAACAGAAACCAAGCTTACTGTAGCTTAATACATAAAAATAAGTCAGTGTTGTAACTTTACCTTTTGGTTTTATTGTCAGCTTTTGTTTTTTTTAACTCAAATAATCTTAAGAAGTCATAAATGCTTGTTCACATCCATTTCTGTATATCCTAAAATAATTAATTGGCTATAAGTTTCTTGATTCTTAAGACCCTCAGCCATAGGGAGTCCTGCCAAGGGAAAAAATGACACTGTAGAATTATGACTTCTCCTGTGACAAAAGCTTTTCTCTCCCATATACTAGTATATGGTGCAATACAGAAGTGGTGGCAAAAATAGATTTATCTACTGTTAGCAAGTCTATAATGATTTAAACACTAAGGACCAGGTGTTTCCTGCATTTAATTTATACCCTTTTCAAGATGCTATACCTGTGGAGATAAATTGGATGAGAGAGAGATTAAATGTATTAAATTCTAATTTAATGTTGGTTGTACAGTTTTCAAAAAAGATTTATTGTAGGGTTCAAATAACCCTTAATAAGGAGGGTAAACATATTATATGTTTAATCAAAGAATATGATGTTGCATGCAAGGTTTTTTCCTGGCTAATTGGGTTGTTTACTGCCCTCTGATTCTACCTGTAATCTTGGGTGCCCAAATCTTTACTATATTTATGGTATTTGTTACTATATTAACCCTAGACATTCCTTGTAAATGTTATGCCAGATACAGCAGCAGATAAAGGCACAATTAAAAACCCAGGTCATGATAGCTCAGAAAATAGATCTGATCTGGGAATTTATTTTTTTTTATTTTATTTTATTTTATTTTTTTTTTGTAGACTAAAGGTTAGGCCTGACTCCATATCACCCCTTAAACAATTGGCTATTACATCAGGTTAGACCATGTCCTCCCCCAGTTATGCAAATCACTAATATTTAAAACTATGGCCATCAAATCAGAGGACTCTAGAAATAAGCCTTCCTAGCTCCATGGGACACTGCCAGAGGGCCAAATCAGACAACTCTAGGAGTAAGCCTTCCTAGTGCCATGGGACGTGTTGCTGTTTTGTTGGCCTGCATATGCATTTTGTGGAATGCTTTTTGGCCAAGAAGTGGGACTAAGGGCTAAGCTCTGATTTTTTATCTTGCCCAAATTCCTACTTAAGGGATCTAGGGAGTCATGCCCTACAAACCGTACATACTCATCAGACGAGTTTTGTTTGACCCTGTGTACATCATGACTGACTTTTCAGTCTAACTCTGGCATCACATTATGAGACAAGGAAAAAATATTTAACCCCAAAATATATTTTCTTTGCCATACCTTGAAATTTCCCTGCAAAGTCTCTTGTGGGAAGAATCCACATCCTGTAGAGAATTCCCTTTCCCCTTTGTTTTCCTTCCTTTGTGTCCATATCCAGGAGATAGCCAACTAAGAGCCAGGCACCCTTTTAGGTCTGATAAGAAACATTTTACAACCTACTCTCTCTCTCTCTGAAGTTTGCTATCTGAGAGATTCCTCTGCATAATAAAACTTGGTCTCCACAATCCTTTATCTTAACCTGAACATTCCTTTCCATTGACCCCAGGTCTTCAGATAAACTCAACCAATTGTCAACCAGAAAATGTTTAAGTTTACCTATAGCCTGGAAGCCCCTGCTTTGAGTTGTCCCGCCTTTCTGAACCAAACCAATGTATTTCTTAAATGTATTTGATTGATGTGTCATGCTTCCCTAAAATATATATAAAACCAAGCTGCATCCCAACCACCTGGGGCACATATTCTCAGGACCTCCTGAGGGCTGTGTCATGGGCCATGGTCTCACATATTTGGCTCAGAATAAATCTCTTAAAGTATTTTACGGAGTTTGACTCTTTTTGTCGACATAAGCATCATAAGATATCATTTGGAGCAACCTCAAAACCTCAAAACCAAACCA
Organism: Papio anubis; assembly: GCF_008728515.1. Classification (NCBI taxonomy): domain Eukaryota; kingdom Metazoa; phylum Chordata; class Mammalia; order Primates; family Cercopithecidae; genus Papio; species Papio anubis. Next base: position 140,395,478 of record NC_044982.1, read on the forward strand.
AAACAAAGCCCTCTTGTTGTTGGTGATATCAGCATTGTAATTCATCTGAAAATTTTTGCCTTATGAACTTAAAATGTTTCTGTTTAGATTATTCCAATAATGTAGCATTTGTCTACCTAGAAAATATATTTTCTCTCTTAGCAACTCCTGTATTACTTAATTTTCAAAATCCTTTTAGCAATTACTCCTTCTCATAGTGTTCTCTTTTCCTTGTGTTCTCATCTTGTTTTGCTATAAAAATTGTCCCTTGATAAATACTATAAACCCACGATAATGCCTTTCCTACTTTCTACTTAATTTGAACAAAAAAAATATCCTGTGATATGTATCCTAAAGGTAGAATGAATGATAGCAAATTTTATGCATTATTTTGATAGAATTCTAGCCTCTAAATATAACCCCCAAATCTCAATTGTTTAAGGCAGATTCATTCTCCTAAACAATGAAACCTTCATGTCTCCCATTGGCCCATGCTCATAAAAATATCCTTCAATTACTGCTTTTCTTCCCTCGTCCACGTTGCTCACTTTGTAGTTGATAATACTGCAAATCAAATAGCAGTCAGAATAATGAGCTGCCGCCAGTTGGAGTCATAGTTGGAGCTACATATTGTCAAAGATTGTTCATACTAATCAACTAATAATGGCATTGCTGCTTCCATCCTGCTAAACAAAATTCCCTCCGTTATGCAACACAATTACTACTAATAACCTCTGAAACCTTTGCGTGCTTAAGGAGACTGTTTCAGAGATCATCTGGAGACCTATCAGAGAATAAGCCAGGGAAGACAGAATCTACCAGATGGAGATTACTCTTTAGTAATTAACTAGACATGGTTCCTTTGGGTCCATAACATTTTCTAACATCATGAGGTATTTCCTTTAGCATATTGATGCGTCTGTATTAATATATTAGATTGTGAGCAGCTAGGAGGTAGTGTTAAATATTAAACATTTCATACATGAATTATACTATTAATATCCTTTCTTTAGTTTTTAAAATAGGTGTGCTAAAATGACAATAAACAAATTTAGAGACATTAATATTAAAGGAGAACCAATGAATTCAGACTCATGACAAAACGTGTATTTGTTCATTTCTCAAGGGAGACATGGCTTCATGATTATTAATATAGTAGTTAAAGATTTACTTTGAAATGGAAAAGCTGAAAATACCTTAAGTAGAGTTAGACAATAAGACATCCTTTGAAAGCGCTGGAATTCACTACCTTAGGGAGCTGTTCTCTTCCCATGTGGGTACCAGGCTTCTCAGAGGTGCAGGATTAGATGACTAATGAGCTGTGACATCCTCTGTGACACACACATTGTACATCTTCTTTTAGGAAACATTTAAAATGAGAGAGAGGGACTCTCTCAGAGGTGGTGAAAGTTTCATTGGGTTAAAGAAGCCATCTCTCCATTTGTCACTGTTAGAATTTGTGGTGAAAAGCATAAAAACACATTTAGGTTGGAGCTGAATGATGTCAGACAGGCTGACAGACAGCTGTGTTTTGCTGGTTTTGAAATGCAGATTTGGTGTTGATACAATGTGGTGTCATTATTTCAAGCCTTATAAAGCATTTTATCTAGGTGATAGCTGGTTACCTCAAGGTTATTTCATTAATAGCTCAAGGTGAGTGCTTTAATAATGCTTGAAGTTATACATTGCCAATTAACCCTTTAATACTGGCAAAGAATTTGCAATACCCTAATCACAATTATTTGTAATAGTTTACAGGAATTGCTAACTTAACTGTCAGAACTACCTCTCAAAAGGAAAATTTAGATTCAAGCAAACTTTCTCCAAGGACAATCATATTAAAGATGGTAGTAAGATGTGTGTAAGTTACCTGTTGCACCAAAGGCATTTATGGAAGATCTACTGCACCCCAGACAATGGTGCTAATCATCACATTTACATATTTGCGGGAAACCTCAAAGGAGATAATATCTTCTGAACAGAGTAGAATGTGAGCCTTGGCAATCTTATGTGGCTTGCTATAGGACCTTGCAACTAGGTGTATGGTCCTTGTTCTAACAGCATAAATATCACTGGGAGCTTGTTAGAAATGTAGAATCTTAGATACCCCCAAACCTGCTGGGTTAGAAGCTGCATTTTAACAAAATTCCCAAGAGACTGGTATGTACCCAGGCTTGATAATAACTCTCCTGGGACACATAGCTAATTAAATGGTGGAACCTACTTCCAAATCCAGGTTCGTTTAGCAACATACTCAGTAAATAAGTCATACTCAGTAAATAAGTTATGTTATTTGTTATCACATGTTACTATTATTTTGTTTACTTTATTTTTAAAAATTTGTTCTTCAATGAAGCATGATTGTGGCAGGCCAGGTCTCATTAACAGCTGAACAGGTAGGCCTCCATGACAACCGCTTCAGCACTGAGTAGTTAGGTTAAATATTAAAAGCTGAAAGAACCAGTGCCCTTATACAAAAGCTGGAATGTAACAAACGCTCATGAATAGTCTTGCCTAGGCCTTTCTTGAGTGTCGAAGCATGACAAGAAAATGAAGAAATTCTTAACAGGACCCATTTAGGATTAAACAAGTTTTATTGGTGGTCTGAAGAAACTCCCCAGACCTCCACAAACAAGTTTTACTGGGGTTCTAAAGAAACTCCCCAAACCTTCATGATTTAGCAGGAGACAAGATAAGGGTAATCACTCCCCACACCTGAACCCATCTAGATTAAGTAAATGTACTATATTAGTCCGTTTTGGTACTGCTGATAAAGACTTGCCTGAGACTAGGAAGAAAAAGAGGTTTAATTGGACTTTTAAATGTCTTTGAATTCCACATGGCTCGGGAGGTCTCAGAATCATGGTGGGAGGCAAAAGACACTTATTACTTAGTGGCGGCGAGAGAAAATGAGGAAGAAGCAAAAGCGGAAACCTGATAAACCCATCAGATCTGGTGAGACTTATTAACTATCATGAGAACAGCATGAGAAAGACTGGCCCCATGATTCAATTACCTTGCCCGGGTCCCTCCTGCAACATGTAGGAATTCTGGGATATACAATTCAGGTTGAGATTTGGATGGGTACACAGCGAAACCATATCATTTGCTGGGGCTCCAGAGGAAGGTCTTCAGGACTCAGACCTTAGCTATAGATTAGAAGAAGTTAGTAACTTACGTCTTTAGACAAATGCACACTTACACATAGACATATAGCTTAGAAGATATATAATTTCTGGAAAACTTTGTAATTTTGTGTTGGTCTGGTGATATTTTCCCAGTCTTCTCCCTGTACCTAATTACAGAACCAAATTCTCTTCTTTCCCAGTTTGTCTGCATCTTGTTATTGGGCCATGAGAATAAGCAGCCCAACCCTCAGTTTGGTCCAGGAACATGATCGGGGATTCAATGAAGCACTTAATGCAAGGTCAAGAAAAGTTCAAAGTCACGTCTTTTCAAGTCCTTTTTTTTTTGTCCAACACTAAATTTTGATGCTACTGATATCTCATCAATGAAAAAGAATTAGACTTAGGAACTAGAGGTTTAAAGTACAAGTTTAGAGGTTTAATCTACTAAGTTATTTGCACATTCATAAGATTGTATGTGTAGGTGTCATTCTGTAGAGCAGGGACATGATCATAAACACAAATAAATAAAATGCTAGCTTTAATATTGTAGTGCATTCTTTTATGGACTACAGAAGACAATTTACAGTTGAAACCATTGAAAAATTTCTGACAATTCAACAGAGCTTACTGTGTGCTTCATGTGTTTTACTACCAGTTACAGTATCTTTTTTCCTTTGTCCCCCTTTTTCATCTTCCTTCTTTCTCCCATTCTGATTTGTTTAAAAATTTCAGAAACATTCTCCTTACCTATTTACATACTGGCCCTAAGAATTTAGGGGCTGTTAAAAGTCAGGCCTGAAGATGTTATACATTTTTAAATTGTGGCTTTTACTTAAAACAAATGTGTGTAAAACTAATGAAATACTGTATTAAAAAAAGTTATGTTTGGAAAATCTTATTAGTTACAGATAAATGTGAATTTAAAAATATATGGGCAGGATTATTCTCAATATTCTAATTATTTGACTCGAAATACACTTCAGCATAAAATTTATCTTTTTAGTGGAATAAATACTCTCAACTTGTTATCTTAGGTTATAGCCCAAACATGATTGCGTGCTGTGTCAGTACACTCAGTACAGTTTTTTCTGTGTTTTTTTTTTAATAAAAACACAACTCAGCTTTATTCAGCTAAAAGTTTATACTTTTTTATGATGTCATGTGTAATTCTATTATCTCAATAATTCTAAGAACTGATAATTTTTATATATAAAACCACATTGGGATTCCATCTAAATAGATTCAGAATGAAACACTCTGACCTGTCACAAACTTGAACCCGGAGTGTGTCTGATCCTTTTGCTCTCCTTCTCCTCTATAAGAGCCTGCTGCTTTTGATCAGGCTCTCTGAAGCCCTCTCATTCTCTCAGGCCCACCTCAAACTCACCTTCTACTTTTCTTTCTTGCTAAAACTCTACCTCAGACAAGTACTTCTTTGCATTTTCCTTCCTTATCACTCACTCACTCCTTCTGCCACATTTGATTACAGTTAAATTTTATCCAGTTGTATCTCATCTTATTTTCCAAAGAAGGGACTAAATCCCTTCAGAGCAGAAACATCATATTTTTTTGGTCACTCAGAGTTCTGTATATGGGGCTGGAGACTCAGAACCCTGACATATTTATTGAAAAAATATGTCCACAGGCATAAGAGGTGCTTATAACACATGAAATAAAATTATTTCATGCTGTATCTTTTCAGAAAACAGTTGCATCGTTCTTCTATCCTTTGTTAGACACTTTGAGAGAACATCTATTAAAATGATTATTAATTGCTTGGAGATACTGGAAAGATGTCTCAGTCATGTAGTATGGAGAAGAGGATTAGAATTATGGCTTTGCTTCTAACTAGCTCTGTGATTTGAGCAAGTTTTTTAAACATCTCTCACTCTCAAAATGCATTAAATACCATGGTACAAATGCCAATAATTTTATATGGACTTTTTTGGGTGGTAGATGAAAAACTAGTAAAAATTACTTAGTAATTACTTAATGCTTTGTGAAAAGCAAATACTCAATGAATGTTTGTTGTCGAGCAGTGTGAAGGCAGTATCTCTATTCAAGTCCAGTGAGTATTGCAAAATATATCTTCTTCATAGGTGAAATGTCCAAGTAAGCTAGGAAAAACATAGTAGATACTATTTATTTGTTATTATGGATTAGATACAGTGTTAGATAATTTAAATAATTCTTGAAACTTTTTAAAAAAATGTTTGAACCTTTGTAGCAACATTACAAAGTTTTAATAGTTAACTTTACAGATGAGGCATTGAGAGTTTCCATAACTTGCTCAAGGCTATAAACATAATAGAATTAATCAAGCAAGACTTATGGAGTTTAAACATAAAAGCAATTTTATTTCTATTTCCTATTGTCCCTTTAAACCATCTCAGTGGATGCAGTTCTTCCATTGCCCCTGGACAGCAACAAGATTATTTGGACACTGGTAAGTAGTAGACAGTCCAGGTGAATTTGCTTCAAAGACAGTTTCATTTATTAATTAAAACTGCCTACTCCCATATAATCATCAAAGCTTCCAATTTGATGGAAGGTAAAGCTTATTTCTGCATCCTCTAGCTAGAGCCAGTTGCCTCAGAAAAGGGCTATGGTCTGCTTTATCCCTCTTGTTCACTTTTCTCACTGTGTAGCTATAGCTTTGTACTCCTACAAGGTAGTGCTCTATTCTGGAGGTTGCTTGATCCTTCTTCAGCCCTAAGAAAGCCAGTCATTTAACTCATTATTAGCTCTGTCAACCCTAGGTTTTTCAAACTGAATCCTAGTGCATTGGCAGCTCTCCTTTACATTGCCATCAAAGTTCCTAGCTAGCTCATTCCTTATGCTAAAAGATTTCCTACACAGGAGCAAGATACCAATTTAGTGTACCTTATAAACACTTGGGACACATATCAAACCTCTGAATGGTGCTGTTGAATAGTCTCTCACTAGGCTTAAGGTGAAAAATTGGTCTCAACCCAATCTTCTCTCTCTCTCTCTCTCTGTGTGTGTGTGTGTGTGTGTGTGTGTGCGCGCGCGCATGTGCGTGTCTGTGATGGGAGTGGCGTGAGGAGGAGGTGTTAAGAGCATATTGGTAACCTTATCTAAAATTACCCTCATAAGAATCCACCGTACATGATCAACCCCTCCATCCCACCCAATCTACAACATTGCAATGCTTCTGTAATCTTGATGTAACTGTACTGTTAAAAAGTTGGTAAGCTATTTTAGGCTAAGTCTTTGCAAAAATTATATATGGTTAATCACTTCCTTTGAAATGTAAAATTTAAGATATGGAGTTTGAATTGAACTCACGTCTATCTATGGCCATGTGCCTTCCACTTTATAGAAGAAATTAGGTCAAAGGATAGTTTGAGTCAATTACTCAGTTTAGGTTCAGAAGTATTTCAGAGTGATTTCTGAAATACATGTATTATTCAGCCAGTTAGAGGAGGCAGCAATGATTCTTTTTTTGTATCTCCATTGGTCAAATCCAATTATACTTTCTTGTTTTCAGGCTCATTATATAACTAGAAACAATGCTTTCTTTAAAGAGATGAAAAACAGAAATTGTCCCCAAACACATGATTTCAGAAGTATAAGAACTTCAAAATAACAAAAGTCACAACGCTTCTAAATTAGACAATGATACAGGAAAATTGGCTGCATTCTTGAGAAGGTGACATATGGATGAATCCGTAGCTGTGGCTGAAAAAAAATAGAGAAAAAAAGTGAAAGAAAATATACAACAATACATTTAGGATAGATTTTTAAACTGTTCAAGGAAACATTTCTTCTCTTCTGATGAAATCTAATATGGCAGATGCCAGAAGACATTAAGAATAAGGATGAGGAATTATATTAGAACTCCTGAAAGCTGCCAATTTACAAAGACAGCAGGTGAAAGGATGGATAATGGAAATAAAGTATTTTGGAATATGAGGAAGAAAAAAAGTGGTACTTTTGTACACTTATGCGCAATTGAGAACAAAGAGTGGCACCATTTGAACTTCAAAATTTTGGAGAGTTTGATCACCATTTAGTCCAGCACACTCTTCAATATGTTTTCCTTTGGCATGCTTATGGCATTCACTGTCTGGAACTAAGCAAATGAAAAAAGCTTCATTTAAGTTTCTGTTATAATTTTAGAATCATTAATTGAATATTTCTTTAAGATCTATTTTTCTTCTTATTCCTTTTCCTCATCTTTATTTTAATTGTTAAGAAAGATATATGTAAGGGAGATATATACATAGATTTCATATCCAGGATCACATTTTAAAAATATTTACATGAGAATAACTTTCTATTTTTACAGTTAAATCCTTTACATTGTTCCTTGAAAATATAAAATTCCCATTCATTCAGAAGATACTTGTGATTCAAAAGCTGTGTTAGGTAGTAAGGAAACAGGATCAATATTATCACTGCCCTCAATGGATACAACATTTAATACACTTACAAAATGGAATGTCTTTTTCCCTCAATCCATTATCATCATGTATTTATTCTATATTTTATTTAAAGAATGTTGAATGACCATCTTATTTAAAACATTTGTATTGAAGTTATTATTAGAGTACCTACCCACAGCAAATATTCAGTAAATGCTAACAATTATCATAATTGCCAATAGATAATACATTTCCTACAAGTGGCATCTGTTGTGGAAGAAAAGAGATATCTAATAATTGTAACACTACAGACAATAAATATATAGGATCAAGTCTAGATTATCTGCATTTTTTCCCTCAAGGATAGGTGTTCTGCTCATATTTTTAATATATTTACCATAGTGCTTATCTTGCAGACTTATCATGCTTTATTACCACATAATTAAAATTTCATCTACTCCACATGGCATTTATTAAGCAATTGCAATTATAGGCATTTCTTTCTTGGCATCAGTAGTCTGTTCTTAAAAATCAGTCAAAATGAAAACTAGAATGTATTTCCCATAATTTGTTATTGCTTAACTAAACCAGAAAAATCAAAGAGAGAGAAATTAAGAACAAATACAATAAATAGAAAGCAGTTAACAAACATGGTAGACATTAATTTGTGTGAATTACTGAAAGAACCAATTAAAAGACAGAATATTATACTGGATAAAAAACAGACCCAACTATATTGCCATCTATAGAACACCATATTAAGCTTAAAGACTAAAACAGGTTAAAAACCTAAGAAAGATATGCTATGCTGACCCTAATCAAAAGAAATTTCGTATACCTGTTGGGTGAACCAGCCCCCAAAATTTCAACATAGGTTCTTTTCTATTTTCCCTATGTGTCAGCTGGTCTGGGAAATAAAGGGAAAGATTACAAAAGAGAGAAATTTTAAAGCTGTGTGTCCAAGGGAGACATCACATGTTGGCAGGTTCCGTGATGCCCCCTGAGCCGTAAAACCAGCAGGTTTTTATTAGCAATTTTCAAAGAGGAGGGAGTGTACAAATAGGGTGTGGATCACAGATACCCCATGCTTCAAGGGCAACAAAATATCACAAGGTAAATGGGCACGGCAAGGTTACAAGGCCAGGGTGAAACTAGAATTACTAATGAGGTTCCCAGTCCCGCTGTGCATGCATTGTATTGATAAACATCAGGAAACAGGGTTTGAGAGCAGACAACCCGTCTGACTAAAATTTACTTAGGCAGAAATTTCCTAATCCTAATAAGTCTGAGGGTGCTGCAGGAGATTAGGGCGTGTTTCCTCCCTATCTACAACTGCATAAGGCAGACACTCCCAGAGCGGCCATTTTAGAGGCCCCCCTGGGAATGCATTCTTTCCCCAGGGCTGTTAATTACTAATATTTCTTACAGGGGAAAGAATTAAATGATATTTCTCTTACCCATTTTCAGCAATAAGAGAAATATGGCTCTGTCCTGCCTGGCTCCCCAGAAGCCAAGCAGATGCTGGTACTGTGCTTCTATATAGCCTGTGGAAACATGAGCCAATTAAATTGTATCTAGGAAGTAACTAGGAAATATCTAGGAAGTAACTAGAAAGTAACTAACTTGTATCTAGGAAGTAACTAAATTGCTTTTGGTTTTACAGTCTTATAGGCAGACAAGAGACTTGCCTTGTCCCAGATGAGATGTTGGATTGTGGACTTTTGAGTTAATGCTGAAATGAGTTCAGACTTTGGGGGACTGTTGGGAAGGCATGACTGGTTTTGAAATGTGAGGACATGAGACTTGGGAGGGGCCAGGGGCAGAATGATATGGTTTGGCTGCCCAAATCTCATCTTGAATTTTCACTTCTTGTGGGAAGGACCCGGTGGGAGGTAATTGAATCGTGGGGGCTGGTCTTTCCCGTGCTGTTCTCATGATAGTGAATAAGTGTCACGAGATCTGATGGTATCATAAGGAGGGGTTTCCCTGCTAAACCTCTCTGCCTGCTGCCATCCACTCAAGATGTGACTTGCTCCTCCTTGCTTTCCACATGATTTTGAGACTTCCCTAGCCACATGGAACGGTAAGTCCAATTAAACCTCTTTTTTTAATGTAAATTGCCCATTCTCAGGTATGTCTTTATCAGCAGTGTGAAAATGGACTAATATACAAGGACATTAAAATGATAATATATAAACACTTTGAATATATTTTTCCATCTATTTGATGACTTACATGACATAGACCAATTTCTTGAAAGGCACAAACAGCCAGCTCTCACAGGAGAAAGAGATAATATAAATAAGACTATAAATATTAAGGACTTTCATCAGTAACAATTTACCAATATCAGTTTATTAGTTATAACAAATGTATTATAGTAATGTGAGCAGTTAATAATAAGAGAAACTGGGTGTGGGGTAAATGGAAACTCTGGGGATCATCTTTGCAACTTTTCTGTAAACCTAAAACTGTTCTAAAATAAAACATTTATTAGAAATATCAAATACAAATGACAAAGGAAAATCAAGGGGTCAGGATTCTTGTGTTCTAAATTATATTAAGACTTGGTTTAGGTCCATAGTAGAAACTGGAACCATTTTTATATCCTATACTTATCCTATTCATATATTAAACTGTATGATATTTTTAAAGTGCTTGCCTTAATTTTTTCACACTTCACTTAAAATTATAAAACCATCCCAATAGTTTAAGAAGATACAAGTAAGCCATAAAATTCAAAAAAATTGATAAATATATTTTACTACGTCACAAAATTTTACTTATCCTAAGAAATATCATTTTCAAAATAGTTGAATTAAATCGCACAACCTGTGTAATTCTAAGCTACCGAACTTGAGAATCCTTGCAAGCATTTTTAAGTGGGGCGGATTGGCTTTGGCATTGTTCCATAAGCGTTTCCATTCCTTTTCCCACATTGATCATGTCTTGCTCTCCAGAACCATTTGATGCTACAACCAAATCAACCCTCCTGTCCCCATGTCCTTCTCAGTCTCTTGCTGGCTCCTCTTTCTCTAATGACATCATGGACATTTATGTTTTTAAGGCTTTACAAGAAGTCGAAACCTCAAAGCAGCCAAGTACAAAAACATGTGAAGTAAGCAAGTCTTCAGGGACTGTGACAGCAGAGACTGGTACAATTAGAAAGGGCTCCAAGTCCTAACAAAAGGAAACAAACCTTTATTCAGTGCCAGCCAATTATTTCCATCCTGGGATGTGGACCTGAAATGGAGACCCTTTTCAAGAGAAGCTGGATATCAGTTTTTCAAGTGAAGTTGGATATCAGTATTTCTTAGGTGAAATCTGTTGAAATTTTAATGTTGGCAACAAATAACTGCATGCTGATTTGGCAAATGATCTCCACATTTGACACCCAGCTCTTCACCTTATTCCTAAAGCAGTTTCAATCATTCCTGTAGCTCCAATGTGATGATTCTCAAATGCATGTCTCCTGCCAAGACCTCTTTCAAGATTTACATGCCTGTATATCTAATTGCTAGGTACATATTTTCAAATTTACACTTAAACTCTATGCTCCAATTGTGTGGTATAGGTTACAGTTTTTGTTTTGTTTTCAACGCATCAATATTTTTCATATTTATGCAACTTTATCAGCATTATTTATTCCACCTGAAATGTAAGTCCCACCTACTCTCCCTCTAATCAACACCTACTTTTCTTCCAAAATTAGCTCAAACATCGCTTTCTCTATGAAGAGTTTCCTTATCCCAGGAGTAAATTTTACCATTACCTTGTTTATACTTAATGTAAAACCTCACCTCTACAACTGAACTTACATCATTTTTCCAGATGTGAATGGTTGATAAAGGTATGGAATTTATTCCTGGTCATGGACCCACAGACTTAACACACATGAGTTTATATATAAGCCTACAGCAATGAGCTCTATTGCTAAAATACTAAGTTAAATGTACCACTATAAACTCCTCTTTAACCCTTTATTGTACTTTTTTTTAATACCTGTTTCATCCATTAGTTATAAATCCCTTGTGATGGATAATTTTATGGGTCAATTTGACTGTGATAAGGGATGATCAGATAGCCAGTAAAATCCTATTTCTAGGTTTGTTCTTAAGGGTATTTCCAGAAGAGATTAGTATTTGAATCAATAGATGATGTAAAGAAGATTGCCCTCACCACTGTGGATGGGCATCATCCAATTACTTGAAACTCAAAAAGAAAAAAAAAAATGGTGAAGGAATGGAGAATTTGCTGTCTCTGTTTGAGCTAGGACACCTATCTTCTCCTACTCTGGGATATTTGGACTCCTTCCTGATTCTCAGGCATTCAGACTTGGACTGAATTATGATACTAGTTTTCCTAGCTTTCCAGCTTGCATAGGGCAGATCATGGAACTTCTCAGCTTCCATAATTGTGTGTGCTAATTCTCATAATAAATACATAAATAAATTCTGTTGATTCTATTTCTCTGGAGAATAACCCTGACTACTGCTACATGCCTTGAGAGTAAAGGATCTGAATTCATCCTCCGTCTCCTGAGCCTGATAAAGTGCTGAATATATAATGTTTACTGGTCGAATATATACGTGCATAAAGATTTTCTTTTCCTGGTACCATGTTAAAGTTTGGGGATATGAAGACTGAAGAATCAAAATCAGCAGTTTGAAAGAACATAACTTACATATATGTTATTGTATTTTTGTAGACCTTGTTTTCTCCTCCTTGTATCTTGTATATTGGTGGCTCTTTGTATTAAAAATAACTTCTGCTCTTTCTTTTTTTTTTTTTTTTCTTTTTTTGAGACGGAATCTCGCTCTGTCGCCCAGGCTGGAGTGCAGTGGCCGGATCTCAGCTCACTGCAAGCTCCGCCTCCCGGGTTCACGCCATTCTCCGGCCTCAGCCTCCCGAGTAGCTGGGACTACAGGCGCCCGCCACCTCGCCCGGCTAGTTTTTTGTATTTCTTAATAGAGACGGGGTTTCACCGTGTTAGCCAGGATGGTCTCGATCTCCTGACCTCGTGATCCGCCCGTCTCGGCCTCCCAAAGTGCTGGGATTACAGGCTTGAGCCACCGCGCCCGGCCAACTTCTGCTCTTTCTTATTTACAGTTCCAAAAGTTCTATAAATACCATCAAATATTCACTTTAGATACCAGGAAATAAAATTTTCACAGACTCTGATGCTAAGCCAAAGACTTTCCTTTCTAAAGACTTTCATGAAAAGACATAAGCCGATGCTTCTGTGACAGGAACTTATGCAGGTAATTTGCTCCTTTGACTCCGTACTAATTGGAGCTTTAGTTTCCAGCCAACGAAAAGAACTGCCTAATTAAGAAAACACCGTTCAATTCATTACGGGTATATATTCACTCAGAAATGGCATTTTGAACTTGCAGAAGGGGATAGAGGGAACGAAGGATAAAATACAACAAAGAGGTATTACTTGGATACTATTCAACTGACTTTTAAAGATATTCATTAGCAATGCATTCAGATTTTAAAATACCTGCTTAAAATGCTCCAAAACAATAGACAATTCTCTCCTACCTCTCTCATTTACTACTTACCTCTTATGTAGTAAGAAGACTTGTTAGATAAATAATTATCAAGAAACCATATTGCTTGTGCTTGTACAGCTACAATAATACCTTAGAAAATTGTCCAAAGTTATTTTTGAGCTCCCTCTTAAAAGTTTACCTCATGTCTCATTATAAATTAGAAAACGAGGAAAATAAATAATAAATGCTGTCAACAATTGTATACTTATTTGGAAAACTACTAGCTCTTTACTAATATGTTTCATTTTTTAAAGGTCCTCCAAAGTTTATCATGATTTAAAAACTAAATTAGACTTCCAGTTTTCATCCCAAAATGTAAAGAACTTGGAAATCATCAGTCCCAACTTCTACAGAGGAAAAACCTGAAAATCAACAGTTGTTAGATCTATGGAAATACTGAGATTGCAGGGCAAACTGCTGTCCTGAGAACTGGAGAGACAGACAGGCAGATACAGAGAATCACAGCTTAACTGGAGTAGAAGCCTAGAAGCAGAAGCGCACAGCTGCAGCTGGTAGGAACCCTTCAGCTGTTATTGATGAATGTCTGGAGTTTCAGTGTGTACTACTTCAAATATAAGATAAAAACTCTGGCAACCTCAGTCTTGGAGGAATCCCCACACTTTACTGAGTTTTACGTCCAGGAGCTTCAACAAGTTCTTACCATGAAGACTGGAGAAAAACTTCCCATGCTTCTGGCAAGGGGACAAGAAAATAAAGCATTTAAGATAATAAAATAAGTTTATATGAAACTGGGATCTAAAATTTTTTTCTAAATATAAAGCTATGAGAAAATAGATTTTAACACAAAATTCCTTATGCTTTTAAAAATGCCATAAATAGGATTTTTAAAAGGGAGAAATATTTAGAACAAATATGATAAAGGATTATTGTCTTAATAATCAACATTTACAGATCAATAGGAAAACGGTGCAACCTCAATGGAATATGAATAAGATGTGTTTAAAGAATAGATACAGGCCGGGCGCGGTGGCTCAAGCCTGTAATCCCAGCACTTTGGGAGGCCAAGACGGGCAGATCACGAGGTCAGGAGATCGAGACCAACCTGGCTAACACGGTGAAACCCTGTCTCTACTAAAAAATACAAAAAATTAGCCGGGCATGGTGGCGGGCACCTGTAGTCCCAGTCACTTAGGAGGCTGAGGCAGGAGAATGGCGTAAACCCGGGAGGCAGAGGTTGCAGTGAGCTGAGATCCGGCCATTGCACTCCAGCCTGGGCGACAGAGCAAGACTCCGTCTCAAAAAAAAAAAAAAAAAAAAAAAAATAGATACAAATGTTCAAGATATAGTGAATTCATGTTTATTTATAAATAATGAAATAAATGAAAATGTAAACATAAATTAGTACTCTTTGCTCAGAAGTTTAGTAGAGGTATAAAAGAATGATGATACCTACTGTTGTCAACGATCAGGAGAAATAATCACCATTCATTGTTCTAAAAGATACTTTGGCAATATATTTCAAAAGCCTCCAAAATCTGCCAACCTATTGTCCCAAGAATTCTATTACTAGGAGCTTAACTTTAAAAGTAATCAAACAAATACATAAAAACACATTAAAACTTCATAGCGCTATTTCTTATAATATTCACGTTTTGGAAATACCTACATAATATAGGTTCATTTAAAAGAATCATAGATATTCATAAACTGAAATGTTACGCAGCCAATAAGAAATAGATGTTTCAGTTATGTGAAACTTTTTTTATTATTATTATACTTTAAGTTGTGGGATACATGTGCAGAATGTGCAGTTTTGTTACATAGGTATACACGTGCCATGGTGGTTTGCTGCACCCATCAACCCATCATCTACATTAGGTATTTCTCCTAATGCTATCCCTCCCCTAGGCCCCTAGCCCAGGACCCATTGTGTGAAATTCCCCTCCCTGTGTCCATGTGTTCTGATTGTTCAACTACCACTTATAAGTGAGAACATATGGTGTTTGGTTTTCTGTTCTTGTGTTAGTTTGCTGAGAATTATGGTTTCCAGCTTCATCCATGTTCCTGCAAAGGACAGGAACTCATCCTTTTTTATGGCTGCATAGTATTCCATGGTGCCTATATAACACATATTCTTTATCCAATCTATCATTTATGGGCATTTGGGTTGGTTCCAAGTCTTTGCTGTTGTAAACAGTGCCACAATAAACATGTGTGTGCATGTGTCTTTGTAGTAGAATGATTTATAATCCTTTGGGTATACAGCCAGTAATGGGAATGCTGGGTCAAATGATATTTCTGGTTCTAGATCCTTGGGGAATCGCCATAGTGTCTTCCATCAACAGTGTAAAAGCGTTCCTATTTCTCCACATCCTCTACAGCATATGTTGTTTCCTGACATTTTAATGATCACCATTCCAACTGGCATAAGATGGTATCTCATGGTGGTTTTGATTTGCATTTCTCTAATGACCGGTGATGACCGTTTATCATATGTTTGTTGGCTGCATAAATGTCCTTTTTTGAGAAGTGTCAGTTCATATCCTTTGCCCACTTTTTGAGGGGGTTGTTTTTTTCTTGTAAATTTAAGTTCTTCATGGATCGTGGATATTAGCCCTTTGTTAGATGGATAGATTGCAAACATTTTCCCCCATTTTGTACATTGCCTATTCACTCTGATGATAGTTTCTTTTGCTGTGCAGAAGCTCTTTAGTTTAATTAGATCCCATTTGTCAATTTTGCCTTTTGTTGCCATTGCTTTTGGTATTTTAGTCATGAAGTCTTTGCCTATGCCTATGTCCCGAATGATATTGCCTAAGTTTTTTCTAGGGTTTTTATGGTTTTAGGTCTTATGTTTAAGTCTTTAATCCATCTTGAGTTAATTTTTGCATAAGGTGTAAGGAAGGGGTCCAGATTCAGTTTTCTGCATATGGCTAGCCAGTTTTCCCAACACCATTTATTAAATAGGGAATCTTTTCCCCATTGCTTGTTTTTGTCAGGTTTGTCAAAGATTAGATGGCTGTAGATGTGTGGTGCTATTTCTGAGACCTCTGTTCTATTCCATTGGTCTATATATCTGTTTTGTTACCAGTACCATGCTGTTTTGGTTACTGTAGCCTTGTAGTATAGTTTGAAGTCAGGTAGCGTGATGCCTCCAGCTTTGTTCTCTTTTATTAGAATTATCTTGGCTGTGTGGGCTCTTTTTTGGTTCCATATGAAATTTAAAGTATTTTTTTTCTAATTCTGTGGAGAAAGTGAATGGTAGCTTGATGGGGATAGCTTTGAATCTATAAATTACTTTAGGCAGTATGGCCATTTTCACAATATTGATTCTTCCTATCCATGAGCATGGAATGCTTTTCCATTTGTGTGCTCTGTTATTTCCTTCAGCAGTGGTTTGTAGTTCTATTTGAAGTGGTCTTTCACATCTCTTGTAAGTTGTATTCCTAGGTATTTTATTCTCTTTGTAGCAATTGTAAATGGGAGTTCACTCACGATTTGGCTCTGTCTATTATTGGTGTACAGGAATGCTTGTGACTTTTGCACATTGATTTTGTATCCTGAGACTTTGCTGAAGCTGCTTCTCAGCTTAAGATTTTGGGTTCAGACTATGGGGCTTTCTAAATATACAATCATGTCATCTGCAAACAGAGACGATTTGACTTACACTCTTCTTATTTGAATACCCTTTATTTCTTTGTCTTGCCTGATTGCCCTGGCCAGAACTTCCAATACTATTTTGAATAGGAGTGGTGAGAGAGGGCATCCTTGTCTTATGCTGGTTTTCAAAGGGAATGCTTCCAGCTTTTGCCCATTCAGTATGATATTGGCTGTAGCTTTTTCATAAATAGTGCTTATTATTTTGAGATACATTCCATCAATACCTAGTTTATTGAGTTTCTAGCATAAAAGAGTGAATTTTATAGAAGCCCTTTTCTGAATCTATTGAGATAATCGTGGGTTTTGTGATTGGTTCTGTTTATGTGATGGATTACGTTTATTCATTTGCATATGTTGAACCAGCTTTGCATCTCAGAGATGAAGCTGACTTGATTGTGGTGGATAAGCTTTTTGATTTGCTGCTGGATTCGGTTTGTGAGTATTTTATTAAGGATTTTCACATTGATGTTCATCAGGGATATTGGCCTGAAACTTTCTTTTTTTGTTGTGTTTTGGTATCAGGATGATATCAGGATGATGCTGGCCTCATAAAATGAGTAGGGAGGAAGTCCCTGTTTTTATGTTGTTTGGAATAGTTTCAGAAGGAATGGTAGCAGCTTCTCTTTGTGCCTGTGGTAAAATTCGGCTGTGACTCCATCGGTCCTGGATGTTTTTTGGTTGGTAGGCTATTAATTACTGCCTTAATTTCAGAGCCTCTAATTGGTCTATTCAGGGATTTGACTTCTTCCTGGTTTAGATTTGGGAGGGTGTATGTGTCCAGGAATTCATTCATTTCTATGTTTTCTAGCTTATTTGAGCAGAAGTGTTTATAATATTCTCTGATGGTAGTTTGCATTTCTGTGGGGTCAGTGGTGATATCCCCTTTATCATTTTTTATTGTGTCTATTTGAGTCTTCTCTCTTTTCTTCCTTATTAATCTAGCTAGCGGTCTATTTTGTTGATCTTTTCAAAGAAGCAACTCCTGGGTTCATTGATTTTTTGAAGGGTTTTTCATGTCTTCAGTTCTGCTCTGATCTTAGTTATTTCTAGTTCTTGAATTTGTTTTCTCTTTCTTCTCTAGTTCTTTTAATTGTGATGTTAGGGTGTCGATTTTAGATCTTTCCTGCTTTCTCCCGAGGGCATTTAGTACTATAAATTTCCCTCTAAACACTGCTTTAGCTATGTCCCAGAGATTCTGGTATGTTGTGTCTTTGTTCTCATTGGTTTTAGAGAACTTCTTTATTTCTGCCTTCACTTTGTTATTTACCCAGTAGTCATTCAGGAGCAGGTTGTTCAGCTTCCATGTAGTTGTGTGGTTTTGAGTGAGTTTCTTAATCCTGATATTTAATGTGATTGCTCTGTGGTTGGAGAGACTGTTTGTTATGATATTCCTTCTTTTGCATTTGCTGAGGAGTGTTTTACCTCCAATCATGTGGTCAATTTTAGAATGAGTGTGATGTGGTGCTGAGAAGAATGTATATTCTGTTGATTTGGGGTGGAGAGTTCTGTAGATGTCTAATAGGTCCACTTGGTCCAGAGCTGAATTCAAGTCCTGAGTATCTTTGTTAATTTTCTGTCTTGTTGATCTGTCTAATATTGACAGTGGGGTGTCAAAATCTCCCACTATTACTGTGCAGGAATCTAAATCTCTTTTTAGTTCTCTAAGAATATGCTTTATGAATCTTGGTGCCCCTGTATTGGGTGCATATATATTTAGGATAGTTAGCTGTTATTTTTGATGCTTTTACCATTATGTAATGCCCTTCTTTGTTTCTTTTGACCTTTGTTGGTTTAAAGTCTGTTTTATCAGAGACTAGGATTGTAACTCATGCTTTTTTTTGTTTTCTTTCCATTGGTTTGGTAAATATTCCTCCATCCTTTTATTTTAAGCCTATATGTGTCTTTGCACATGAGATGGGTCTCCTGAATACCGAAGGGTCTTGACTCTTTATCCAGTTTGCCAGTATGTGTCTTTTAATTGGGACATTTAGCCCATTTATATTTAAGGTTAATATTGTTATGTTTGAATTTGATCCTGACATTATGATTCTAGCTGGTTATTTTGCCCATTAGTTGATGCAGTTTCCTCATAGTGTTGATGGTCTTTACCATTTGTTATGTTTTTGCAGTGGCTGGTACTGGTTGTTCCTTTCCATATTTAGTGGTTCCTCCAGGAGCTCTTGTAAGGCAGGCCTGGTGGTGACAAAATATCTCAATTTTTTTTCTTTTTTTTTTGTTTGTAAAGGATATTTTTTCTCCTTCGCTTATGAAGCTTAGTTTAGCTGGATATGAAATTCTGGGTTGAAAATTCGTTAATAATGTTGAATATTGGCCCCCACTATCTTCTGGCTTGTAGGGTTTCTGCAGAGAGATCCACTGTTAGTCTGATGGGCTTCCCTTTGTGGGTAACCCAGCCTTTCTCTCTGGCTTCCCTTAAGTTTGTTTGTTTGTTTGTTTTTTCCCCCTTAATTTCAGCCTTGGTGAATCTGACAATTATGTGTCTTGGGATTGATCTTCTCGAGGAGTATCTTTGTGGTGGTCTCTGTATTTGAACGTTGGCCTATCTTGCTAGGTTGGGCAAGTTCTCCTGGATAATATCCTGAAGGGTGTTTTCCAACGTGATTCCATTCTACCCATCACTTTCAAGCACACCCATCAAACGTAGAATTGGTCTTTTCACATAGTCCCATATTTTTTGTAGGCTTTGTTCATTCCTATTCATTCCTTCTCTCTCTAATCTTGTCTTCATGCCTTATTTCATTAAGTTGATCTTCAGTATCTGATATCCTTTCTTCCGCTTGATTGATTCTGCTATTGATACTTGTGTATGCTTCATGAACTTCTCGTGTTGTATTTTTCAGCTCCATCAGGTCATTTATGTTCTTCTCTAAACTGGTTATTCTAGTTAGCAATTACTTTACCCCATTTTCAAGGGTCTTAGCTTTCTTACATTGGGTTATAACATGCTCCTTTAGCTTGGAGGAGTTTGTTATTACCTACCTTCTGAAGCCTACTTCTGTCAATTCATCAAACTCATTCTCCATTCAGTTTTGTTCCCTAGCTGGTGAGGAGTTGTGATCCTTTGGAAGACAAGAGGCATTCTGGTTTTGGGAATTTTCAGCCTCTTTGTGTGGGTTTTTCCTCATCTTCATGGATTTATCCACCTTTGGCCTTCGATGTTGGTGACCTTCAGATGGGGTTTCTGAGTGGATGTCCTTTTTGTTGATGTCGATGCTATTCCTTTCTATTTGTTAGTTTTCCTTCTAATAGGCCCCTCTGCTGCAGGTCTGCTGTAGTTTGCTGGAGGTTCACTCCAGATCTTGTTTGCCTGGGTATCACCAGTGGAGGCTGTGGAATAGCAAAGATTGCTGCCTTGTCCTTCCTCTGGAAGCTTCGTCCCAGAGGGGCACCCACACGACACCAGCCAGAGCTCTCCTGTATGAGGTGTCTGTTAACCCCTACTGGGAGGTGTCTACCAGTCATGAGGCACGAGGGTCAGGAACCCACTTGAGAAGGCAGTCTGTCCCTTAGCAGAGCTCAAATGCTGTGCTGGGAGATCTGCTGACACATTTTTATAATATATTGTTAAGCAGTTAACAATACATGTCTTTAGACTATAGTTATTACTTCTTTATTATAATGGGTGACAACATTTACAAGCTTTTCTTTCTCATATAACCACCCATTTTAATTTATCTCATCACTTTTCTTAATATTCACCTTGGTACTATAAATTATGAGTAAACTTACACAGTTTTCAGCTCCAATTCATACCCTCTCGACTATGAAGTCAGCTACAGAAGTGACAGATAACAGCTTATTGCAGGTCCCACTTTCTTTACCCCTTGCAAAATATGTATTTGTTATATGATTTCTTTGGTATCAGGGCATATAACACTTTCATTCCATTCTCTTCATTGTAATCTTTGCATTTATTTTACTCTTTGTTATAAAGTTAAATATAATTTATGCATGCCACTCATCCTTCCTGGTAGCTTTTGAAATCTTTCTTACTTTTCTGAGGTTCATTCTTCAATAATTTCCTTAAAGAAGAACTCATAGGAAAACTTTTCCTTGATTTGTGGCAAATTCCAAAACACTTTATCTTCTCTCTTCTTACCTGAAGGTTGTCTTGGCTGAATATAAAACCCTTGGTTCACACGTCCTTTTGATAAGTATCTCCCCATTATATTCTGGCATTTAATATTGCTGTAGGGAAATCTGAAGGTAGGCTGATATGTTTTTCCCTAAAATGTGACTTGAACTCTCTGCTAATTAACCAGAAAATTGTTTTTCCTATAAATACAAAAAGTTTACTAGGATATGTGAGATGTTCTGTGTTGATTTTACTAAGATACGCTTTCAGGGTTTTCACTTTTAATTTGAATACTCAACATTGTGTTTTCTTAGGAAAGCTTAAAAAATCTTAAAACATTTGTATTACATTGTTTTGATTTTAAGTGTTATGTCCTTTGCATTATCATTTTCTGTCTAGCCTTTTAAAAATCTTTATTTCCATTTTACTTAATCTCCTTGTATCACTTTATCCGTCAAGTTTATCTCATTTTATCCTCCAGGTTTGTGTGCATGTGTGTATACACATGTCTCCTCCAGGATATGTTACTCTTTTTGTTTCCTTCAGTTTTGTTTTTCTCTCTATGATTATATTTTTCTACTTCTTTCTTACATATGGCCACGTTATAGTTTTTCATATTTTGTTGTCTTGCCATCTTACTCCTAAATTGAGTTCCGTTAGTGTGTGTAGACTGTCTTCATAGAAGCAGGCAGTTGTTTTTATAAAAACACTTTTAAAAATTTCATGGTGAGATATATGCTCATAATTTTTACCTGCTCCTAGAAATGTTTCTTACTGCAGGATTTTGTCTGTTTTAAAATTATAATGCTCTTTTCTATACTTTTTTCTTAAAATGTCTTTGTGTTAGTACTGGAACAGTTTTTTATTACTCATCCTTAATAAATTATGTATGTCTGGGAAGTTATATACAGGAAGTTTCTATTTATAGGAGGACACTTTTGTAGTCTTGCAGGCTTCACCTCCAAAGGGATCTTTCCTTTACTACCAGGGAAACAAAGACCATCCTCCAAAGAGGGCTTTTTTAAAGTCTTTGTAAACTCTCCTCCGCTTTACTCAATAAAATTGAATCCCTGACAGCTTGTGTTTAGTCCTTCTCACCCTGACAGGAGGGTTTCCAGGTAACATGGATTATGATTATTTCTTTAGCGTCTCAACATCAAATTTCTTTTAAAACTTCCCACCATTTATCCTTATCTTCTAGCTAATTGAGCATCCCAAATCATGTTTTTTCCATGGCTCTCATACACTTCCATCTATTGTTATAATGAGGGGGGAAAATTTGCAATCCAAAGTGAGTCTCACTTTCAAGAAATGTAATTTTCCCTGGGGTTTTCTGAAGTCTGCCACGAGTGGACTCTGACCTGCATATTATCTCTTCATTTCTTCACCATAGCTTTTGTCTAGTCTCAACACTTCCGTGCATTTGTAATTTATAGATAAAATATGTCTCTGAATTTTTCTGAAAATAAAGTTTTCTAACTTACTGTCCCTGGGAGATTTTTAATATGATTTCTAGAAGAAGAGGAAAGATGCTGACTTACCCACCAGTATTTGTATCAGAATCCCTGGTAACTTTCTGTTTAACAAGGATTTAACCAGCTAGTTATTTAAATTTGCATTTGCTAGATTTAACATGGTTGACTCACAAAAAGTAATTAGATACCGATTAGTCTTATATTTCATGAGAGATGAAATTAAAAATGTGAAGTTCAGGCATTCTATGTGGGACTGCTAACAACCTAGCACAAACATTTATGATGACAAGATACAGATATCACAATAGATAGAGGTGCAAATGTGACAGGAGGGTTCCCAAGTAACATGGATTATGATTGTTTCTTTAGCATCTCAACATCAAATTTCTTTAAAGACTTCCCACCATATATCCTTATCTAATAATCTTCTAGCTGACTGAGCAGCTCCAAATCATGTTTCCCCATGGTTCTCATACACCCCCAAAAGATTTCACTAACAACCGATAATTGGAGGGTTTTAGTCATGATCTAACAGGAAAAATACATAGTTTTTAGATATGAAAGCTTGAACCAAAGAATGTGGGGTTTAAAATAAAGAATTAAATTATGTTTCCACCTTGTTATTAAATACAGTAGGGAATGTAAAACTGTATTACTGGTCTGGCACACACAAAAAAGAGCATGATAGTTAATCTTCTTTTTATTACATACTATCATCACCGTTACTGTTGTTCCATTGAGAATAAATAATGGGTTCTTTCTCAAACTAAATTATTTAGGCTGAAAATACAAATATGGTAAAAATAATCCATGCCAAATATTCAGTGTTTTATCAAGAAAAAAAAAAACTACATATGGTTGGTGCAATTTTTGGTTTTACTTCCAAAATTGATGAAATGGAAGAGCCTGATAAGGATAGAATATTGACTGAAGAAAGCAACATCTGAGTCACTATATTCTTGGCTCTTATTTATTCATTTCCAGCACATATGACATAAAGTTTAAAAGTACCATTAGCAAACATAAGTAAATTTGGAATACAAATGTCTTCTTCAAACAGACAAAGCATATAGTAAACTGAAATTTGTGTGACTATTTAGGCGAGCATAAATGTTGACAATTTGTCTGCACAGGAATTTGGCAAATTATGTTAGGAATATTTGAAATCACCATCATTTCAACTAATAATGTCATTGAAATAAATAAATGCAAACAAAATTTATGAAGATGCTTAATGAAAAATATCGTCATAAAAATGGAAAGAAAACCTAAATGCTAAGTAATAAGAGAATTATTAAAAAGCTAGAGCATATCCATGTGATAGAATGTCATCCAGTCATTGAAATATTGAAAATTTCTTCAGGGTTTTGAAAAATGTTTCACATTAAAATTTTAAGCAAAAATGCAGGATATATAATGATTATTGCATAGTATCCATTGTGTAAAATTTATGCACACAAAGAGAAAGCATATTAAAGGAAATCCAGTAAATATAAATGACAGTTATTTTTAGATTGTGAGAATAATAGTTTCTGTTATGTACTTTTTCTAAATTTTCTATAGCCTATATATTTACAATTATAATTTTAACTTTTATTATAGTAATATAACAAATGTAATTTAAAGTATTTCAGGGTAAAAAGAAATATTTGTCCCTGTGTTAAGTCTATTCTCTCAGTAAATGTTAAGATATTTAATATTATCAAACATCTGTATTCAATGTCTTCTACAGAATTTATATCTTTCAAATGTCTAATTTAACTCTAAGAAGCAAATATTCCCCATTCTTTGAATTATCAGGCTATAATTACTGTGATCAGATTCTGAGCATTAAAGGCTATTAAAGCCGTGACATAACTTCCTCTCCTGTGACATTTAAACAGATTCCTCCTTTTGAGAATTATCTTTGAGGTATAATTCACCTTGTCTGAAGAACTAAGCAGAATCTCACATCAAATGATTCCATTAATTAGTATACTTAAAGCTACGTTTAATATAAGGAGACTTTGACTCATTTCATGTCCAATTATGCATCTTTTAACCTGCTTATCAGTGTGAGTAAAGTCTTTGCTCTAATATTTTCAACGTTTTTGTGATTCTAAAGAGTTATTTTAAAAAATCTAGATATATCCAGTAAGTTATACCAAACTTTATTTCTGTAAGTACCTAGAACCTTCTGACCCTTGACCTTCAAATTTTGAACTGCTTTAATTCCTTCTCTTAAAACTGTCAATATTGTTAGTAACTTATTGTTTTAAACTTTAAAAATTGATTACAATGTATAAGTACCGGTAAGTCCTGTGGGAGGTAAAACGTGAATAAGACCCAGAAGTAGCTTTTTTCTTTGTTTTTCTTTTTTTTTTTTTTTTGGATGAAAGGTGTTTTTTTTTTTTTTTTTTATTATTATTTATTTATTTTTTATTATTATTATACTCTAAGTTCTAGGGTACATGTGCATAACGTACAGGTTTGTTACATATGTATACTTGTGCCATGTTGCTGTGCTGCACCCATCAACTCGTCAGCACTCGTCAACTCGTCATTTACATCAGGTATAACTCCCAATGCAATCCCTCCCCCCTCCCCCCACCCCCTGATAGGCCCCGGTGTTTGACCTCCCCCTTCCCGAGTCCAAGTGATCTCATTGTTCAGTTCCCACCTATGAGTGAGAACATGCAGTGTTTGGTTTTCTGTTCTTGTGATAGTTTGCTAAGAATGATGGTTTCCAGCTGCATCCATGTCCCTACAAAGGACACAAACTCATCCTTTTTTATGGCTGCATAGTATTCCATGGTGTATATGTGCCACATTTTCTTAATCCAATCTGTCACTGATAGACATTTGGGTTGATTCCAAGTCTTTGCTATTGTAAATAGTGCCACAATAAACATACGTGTGCATGTATCTTTATAGCAGCATGATTTATACTCCTTTGGGTATATACCCAGTAATGGGATGGCTGGGTCATATGGTACATCTAGTTCTAGATCCTTGAGGAATTGCCATACTTTCCATAATGGTTGAACTAGTTTACAATCCCATCAACAGTGTAAAAGTGTTCCTGTTTCTCCACATCCTCTCCAGCACCTGTTGTTTCCTGACTTTTTAATGATCGCCATTCTAACTGGTGTGAGATGGTATCTCATTGTGGTTTTGATTTGCATTTCTCTGATGGCCAGTGATGATGAGCATTTTTTCATGTGTCTGTTGGCTGTATGAATGTCTTCTTTTGAGAAATGTCTGTTCATATCCTTTGCCCACTTTTTGATGGGGTTGTTTGTTTTTTTCTTGTAAATTTGTTGGAGTTCTTTGTAGGTTCTGGATATTAGCCCTTTGTCAGATGAGTAGATTGCAAAACTTTTCTCCCATTCTGTAGGTTGCCTGTTCACTCTGATGGTAGTTTCTTTTGCTGTGCAGAAGCTCTTTAGTTTAATGAGATCCCATTTGTCAATTTTGGCTTTTGCTGCCGTTGCTTTTGGTGTTTTAGACATGAAGTCTTTGCCCATGCCTATGTCCTGAATGATACTACCTAGGTTTTCCTCTAGGGTTTTTATGGTATTAGGTCTAACATTTAAGTCTCTAATCCATCTTGAATTAATTTTCGTATAAGGAGTAAGGAAAGGATCCAGTTTCAGCTTTCTACTTATGGCTAGCCAATTTTCCCAGCACCATTTATTAAATAGGGAATCCTTTCCCCATTTCTTGTTTCTCTCAGGTTTGTCAAAGATCAGCTGGCTGTAGATGTGTGGTATTATTTCTGAGGACTCTGTTCTGTTCCATTGGTCTATATCTCTGTTTTGGTACCAGTATTATGCTGTTTTGGTTACTGTAGCCTTGTAGTATAGTTTGAAGTCAGGTAGTATGATGCCTCCAGCTTTGTTCTTTTGACTTAGGATTGTCTTGGAGATGCGGGCTCTTTTTTGGTTCCATATGAACTTTAAAGCAGTTTTTTCCAATTCTGTGAAGAAACTCATTGGTAGCTTGATGGGGATGGCATTGAATCTATAAATAACCTTGGGCAGTATGACCATTTTCACGATATTGATTGTTTCTATCCATGAGCCTGGTATGTTCTTCCATTTGTTTGTGTCCTCTTTTATTTCACTGAGCAGTGGTTTGTAGTTCTCCTTTTCTTTTTTGAGATGGAGTTTTGCTCTTGTTGCCCAGGCTGGAGTGCAATGGCCTGGTCTCAGCTCACTGCAACCTCTGCCTCCCGAGTTCAAGCTATTCTCCTGTCTCAGCCTCCCAAGTAGCTGGGATTACAGGCACCCGCCACCACGCCTGGCTAATTTTTGTATTTTTAGTAGAGACCAGGTTTCACCATGTTGGTTAGGCTGGTCTCAAACTCCTGGCCTCAGGCAGTCCACCTTCCTCAGCCTCCCAAAGTGCTGGGATTAGACGTGATCCACCATGCCTGACCAGAAGTAACTTTTTAAAGTACGCAATCTAGGAGAAATATACAACTAACAAATATGAAGCAAACTGTGATGAGAGCTATAATAAAGGAACCAGAAGTTCCTTTTTTATAGGGATGGGAGAGATTATTTCTAACTGGATAAGTGCACTCAGACTTCTTTAGTGGCCAAAATGCTTATTAAAAGGGAAGGATTCCCCATACCTTCGTGCAGGTGAAGACATTCACAACACAGTAGGAATTGGATTACATTAGAGGATTCACATGTGTATACCAGTTAGTTTTGCTGTGTTCAGCAACCCACAGCCTAATCCTAACAATCCCTTTGGCAAAGGATGCTTCTAGCCACAATGAAATAGCACAAAGCTATTTCCATCACGGGAACACAGCAGAAAGATTGTCTTCTCGTAATTCAGGGATAGCAGCCACAACTTCATAGATAAAGGACACAAGTTTCCTCACTGGGTTGATTATTTCGTTTGTCTTGCTCTATTGATAATTTTACATTGACCCAATTGTGATCATTTATAATTACATGATCATCATGACTTAAAAGTCATCATGACTTCATTGGAGTTTTCTAAAAATTAAACAAGACAATATTTGGTAATCAATATTATACTTTAAGAACAGTATCCAACTAAATTATCCTTGCTGAATAGAGGATGTCTTTGTACTGTTTAGATCAGTTGAATTCCTCAGCTAACTATTACATTAACACTGAGCAAGGAAGCCTGTGGTTGATGACTTCTTGCCAAATTTCTGAAATTTATTGGCCAATGATGCATGTTCAGGTCTACATTTCAATTTTTCTTTTATTTTGCCTTAAACTTAGCTATACCAAGAGAGATGTGCTTAAGAGCCCTACTCATGCCTCCTAACTGTGTTGTAATCAGTTAATATAACCTGACCAGAGCCAGTTAAATGAAAGTTCCAGAAAAATGGAAAAATGGGTTTCAGAAAATAGCTGACTCCAGGAAAGCTAAGGTTAAAGTAAATGCATTTATTCTGAAAAGCATCTATTAATCAGGACTCTCTATTTGATTAAAAGCTCTTTCGGTAAAAAGCAACAGAAATCCATTTAAACTAACTTATGTATAAAAGGGAATTTATTATAAGAACAGTGAAGTATATGCCCTGGCTCCCAAGGGAAGAAGTAGAGTTAGTCACACTAGGACTGATACCAGGAAAAGGGAAAGTCAGGCACCATGGCAGGTATTCTCAATGTCAATCTGTCTCTCTCTACCTCTTTCTAATTATCTCTTGCCTTTGCCTTTTGTATTCAATTTCAGTCTGCTGTCATTTTGTGTATAAAATTGGATGGGCAAGCAATGAAAACTGACCATACTATAGACAACCTTGATTATAAGTTTGCTTTTCTTCCAAGTTCAAGTGTTATTAGACACTGATGTGTATGACCTAATCTCAAATTTCTGGAAGAAAAATTCTCATTGGCACAGTGTAAGTCAGGCATCCATCCCACGTGCTTTCCACTGTGCAGAAACACAGCTGTATGTATAGGGAGTTTCCCTGAAAATCTCTACTCCTTGAGAAACTGTGCTTGAAAGTCTCTACCATATTGTCCCAGTAAGTACTTTTCTTGAGGAAGCAGGATGAGAGTTTACATGAGTTATTTAATATACAGTCAATGTGCTAAAACTAGGATGAGCCTCTGGTCTGTTTCCCAATTCCCTTTTCCATTGCCCAGTTCACAGATTAAAGACATGTACTCGTGTTTGTTTTTCTTTGATAATTTTAAGGGAAAGGCAATTCACAGAAGTGCAGGTAATAGAATAATTTCAGAAGAGATTTCAGTTTGAGAAAAATTTTCAGAACATCTTGGAAAGAGATATGAAGGTTAGCCTTGTAGTTAGACTGTAGAGATCATGGAAACATGTGGCCCAGAATCTTGCTGATGAGACCATAGTGGTATCTCTGAGCTTTCAAGAAAGCCACAATTTTTCCTCACTGTTCCCAACCAATGACTGCACATGGCAGGCAGGGAACTAGCAGTGTCCATTCCTGTAGAAGAGGGTTGCCTCTCACAGGCAACATTGACTTGATATATCCCATCGGGTGAAAGACCCTGAGAACTATGCTACGGTCTGGGACTTTTCCCACCTGGCACTATTTCCTGACTTCTCCTTCCAGTTGTTAAAACTACATCACTTAGTCTGAAAGATTCCCCGCCTACTTCTGCCCTTCCTCTTCATCTTTCAACAGGTGTTTCCTTCTCTTAATTTCCTGTATATCTAAGCTTATCTTGGCAGGTGCCTATTAAGGAATATGATGTCACAAAATTTTAGAGTAATTTTTTTTAATAAAAGGAAGAGAAAGTTGTGTTTAAATTAAAGATAGATGCAGTTGGAAAGGGGCTTAAAATATATTTATTTTCATATTGTTTGTGGGATGTTTATAGGACTTTCCATTGAGCTAATTTGATTTTTTAAATGGCATTTTTGTTCCCCCCACTCCCCAGGAAAACACATATAAAGCATATATACACTGATATTAAAAGAATAAAAATGCAGGACTTAAAAGTTACAAAATAAAATTAACCCATTATTAACATTAAATTTTTCTACATTTTCAAGTCTTTTGCTTATGACTTTGAATTTTTTTCTAAACTAGGATTAAATTGTTTTTGATCTTTTCCATTAATTTTACATTCTTAACATTTTCCAATGTCACTAAATAATGGCACATATTTTTAATTGATGACATATTTATACTTAGGATCTTCTAACAATTTGTCCTTTTATCCCTGTTTTCATTCCTAGTTACCACTCTGGACAAAAGGTGGAAGTAGAAGGGGATTGTAAAATTAATACAAATTATTAGAATACGACACACTGATTTATTTTTGGTGTTGGAGGAAGAAAGCTTCAGGGGTACTTCTGAAAGACAAAAGATCTTCAAAGTCCTTCCCTCCTTTATATTTCCAGTGATCCTAAGAGGCTCAACCTCCCCTCCCCCACACCCATGATGCCAAGTTTTTGCTGGCATTGATGATATTTTGTCTTTCAGAGCTACCCCTGAAGCTTTCCTCCCCAAGGAAAATGCCCTGGTGACACACTTTCAAATTGTAGCAAGTATCTTAAATATACCTGATTGCTGTGTCTGCTGTCCCCCAGCAGATTGCTCTGATCATGATTTGATTACTGTTTTCCTTAACTTTACTGAGAAGGCTATCAGAAACAGCAGAAATGACTTCAGTTTCTTTATCTGTCATGCAGATCACTTCTGGATGTTTCTTTGCCATCTTTAAACTCAGTAATTATATGAGCAAACAAATGTCACCCAACTGGTGGTGTGATGAAACGGCACAGACTAAACCAGCTGCTGTCAGGAAGTCCCTCCAAAAACAAAACCTAGCCTCAATTATTTGAACTGAATTGGGAACCCTGAGACCTACCAGTCAGTTGGGACACCATATTGGAGATGCTATCAACTTGTACATCTCTCAACTGATGTAGAAACCACTTGGGAGAATGATAAACAACATTTTCTTTCCAGGGGGAATGCATGTGCCCTTGAGGTTTTACTTTTTTGTAAATCCAAGGAGCAATTCCCTTCAAAGAATACAGTGATTTGTTCTTTGCTTGTCCCCAGGAGGCGCCGAGGGCAGCCTATTGGTTGGGCTTAGGTGATAAGAATTGCCCTAGACTTCCTCTTGTAGCCTAATATAAATTCCATGCAATTCTCAAAACTTCTTACTGTATTTAGATTAATGTCCCAGGCCAAGAGGAAAAGTCAGTACAGAAATATAAGGAGAAAGACCCTTGGTTTTCCAAGATTAATGGTTTATGGGATTCGTTCAGCTAGGACCCTCGGAGATATGCTTGAGGTCAATACTATTTCACTTCTTATCATAAGTTATTCCCAAATATTAAAGTATTTGACAGGTGCACATTTATATACACAGCTTAGAGTATAACAACTTAAGGGTGTTCGATAGCCTGAACATAATCTTTTGAGTTGTTTATAATACCATCTCTTGGGATTATAAGATTTAATTTTCTTCTATTGGAAGATACCACTGTATCTGGGCTGGGTGTTGGCTGACATCCTTCTGTGTGATGTAGATCCTGAACTGAGTTGTGCTATGACTGTGTCTGGATATCTTCCTGGCAACGGTGCTCACATGGCAAGGAAATCACAATTACCTCAAAAGATGATAGCTTTTTGTTTGGAATAGTAACTCCTTAAAATTAGGGACTTCATAGATGAAGATGTACTCTCAAATAGTACAAATCTCTAGCTTTCAAAGTGCTTCTAAGTGATGAATTATGCTTTCAAGCTTTTTTATTTTTTGCTATCCTTTCCCTGTAAAATGAAGCCTTGTCAGTTGGGTTCTGCCAATATTTCATGGAGCTGCTTTTTTGAGGACTACGTTTTTGGGTCTTCAAAATTTTCTCCATTTTTTTCAATTCCATAATAATTCATATGGGGTTCTAGAGGTGAGAAAGGGATTATCAAGTTGTTTGTTATTAAATGATTGTCTTAACCAGAACTGTGGTGCTCCCCTATGAATCACACCATGTCTCTGCATATTACAGTGGATGTGAAAGAAGCAGGTGGAATATAAAGTCCTGTGAAGTGGTATCATATGTGTGTAAAGACCCTGCCAACATAATGACTCTTCACTTATTCTGTTAATGGTGTGCTATTCCAGATCTCTAGAGGGCTGCTGAAGCAAGATTTATCAGTGTCGTGACCAGATTCAGTGAACCAAAAACCACAACACATGTTCTATTGAAAGAGTGTTGTACCATTTCCAGATGTTCGCCATTTTCATAACTACTTATTGAGCACTTCATCCTTGTCTGCTTCTATAATAATCATAGTACCTATCATAATTTTTCACTCTCCATAACACTTTGTAGTACACATATTTCGGTCTGTGTTTTTTACATAAAGAAGCAAGCTCAGAAATAAGTCACTTATTCAAATCATGCAGCTTGGAAGGGGTAGAACTAAGACTTGAATCAGAAATTCTCTGGCTTTCAAATCAATTCAATTTCTACAACATTATTTGATGAAATACACAAGCTATTAATAAGGTAGTCACAGATCTCACTTTACAGTTCATACCCATTGTGGCAAGTATTTGTATTATGACTAAGAAAACTACCAAATACACATACCCATACCCTGAAAAAAAGACAAAAAGAGTGCAGTAAATGATAAAAATGAAACAAAAAAGATCAAATTGTAGGATATGTGTTCATTAATCCAAATATCTGTAAACTGATTATTCTAGAGGCACACGATCAGTTAGGAGCTTCATAAATCTTAAGTAATGGCAACATAATTTTTATAGTTTGGGAAACAAGTTTAAAAATCACTAGCATATAGTAGTTTACCATTATGTTAGTGATTTAAAAGACTAAATAAACTAAATGAAGCTATGGTTTGAATGTGTCTCTCCAAAATTCATGTTGAAACTTAATACTCAATGCAATAGTATTAAGAGGTGGGGCATTTAGGTGGTTATTAGGTTGTGAGGACTTTGCCCTTATGAATTGAATTAGCATCATTGTAAAAGGGCATGAGGGAATCTGTTAGTTCCTTTTGCCCTTTTTGCCCTTCTGTTCGTTTTGCCATGTGAGGACACAGTGTTTGAGACTTCTGCCATATGGGGATGCAGCTGGAGGTGCCATATTGGAAGCAGAGAGCAAGCCTCACCTGATGTGAAATCTCCTGGTGCCTTGATCTTGCACTTCCCAGTCTCCAGAACTGCAAGAAATAAAATGTCTGTTCTTTATAAGTTACTCAGCCTAAGATATTTTATAGCATCAGGGATAGGTTATGACAGTTATTAAAAGCAGAAGTAGTAGAATGAGTAGGCAACAGCAAGAATAGCAAAAAAACTAGACGAGTGTTTTGTAGTCTTGGATGTCCAACTAAACATTATAATTAATTTTTTTTTAACTTTTCTGGTTCAGATTCCCAGAGTCTGAACCCTCCTTCAGTCTTTTATTTGTAGTATTCATGGAAATTTCTGCTGCTTAAGGTATGTAAATATTGACATTCTGAGGTGAAGACAAAACTCTTTCATTAATTTTGCATGACAGGTAAAAAGACTCTTGAACTTCAAGACTAGACTTCAGCAATTTTTATTTGAATTAAAGAGAGTAGAAGCATAATATGTAAAATAATTAATAAGATTTTTTTGTAAGACAAAGAACACTAATATAAGGTACATAAAATTAAAGATTTGGTGACTAAGAAACACAGAGTGAAAGGATCCCACCAGGGATGTAAATCAGAAATCTGTACCTGCACCTTCCAAAACTTTGAATGCTGCCAAAAATTGATCACATGAAAATCAACTAAGTAACAGTATCAGTTTAATCCTGTGTAAGTTGTGCACTTTAATAATTGATCAGTTTGGATTTAAAGTTCTAGGCTTTTCATAGGGGAGAGTGGCTAAGTGTATTTCTACATTTGGTACTATGGTAATTGCTTGATACAATAATATTTGGGTATATTACTAACCTAATTCAAATAGTAAAAATATAAATTTATGCTTTCAGAACAATTTTTAGAACATTGAGCCTTCATAATCTTATACAATGTTTATTTTTCATTTTATGGATGAGGATAGTGTGATTCAGAAAGAACTAACATTTTATATCTTGAAAAGGAAAAATCAAATTTGCCAATTTTAGTTGCCAGCCCAAAATTTCTTCTAATTCGCCTAATTGACCAACAAATATTATTCTATCATTGTTTTCATATTTTTATGAGGAATATCTTATGAAATGCTCATAATGTGTTCTTAAGCAAGTTTCTAAATTGGAAGTACATTGATAAGACCACAAGAGTAACTTCAGACTGGAAAACCTGACCAACCAGAGGGTATTTTAATTTATATTATGAGTTAAAGCATTATCTCTTTACAAACTTATGCTTCTGAGAGAGTCATAGGATGACATCAGAAAGATGGCAGAATATGAAGTCTCAGGCTTCACTTTCCCCAGCAACAGAAAGTTAAACCACCAACTATAAACAGACCAGAACATCCTTCTGAAAACTTCAATGCTTGGAAACAGACCTGAGAACTTGTGTGGTCTACAGAACTGAAGGAAATTTAAATTAATAGAGTAGAAAGAATGGTCTCACTCATATAATGCCACCCTTCTTCCTCCCTCAAGTTAGCATAACACCAGACGGAGAGGATTTTCTTGGGCCCATGGTTTTCCCTACAGGGGAAAAAGAAACCCAGAGGTAGTCATCCAGCTTTCTTTGCACTAAAAGATACTTCTTTGGAATCCCATTCTGATCTCACCACATGGGGAATTGTAGGGAAAATGGCATAACTCGACTGCCTGGGGACAAGGAGGAAAAAAAAAAAGGACACAGAGGTAATAGTAACCAGTGCATAGATCTTGGTGGTACCTCTCTGTTTCTGCCAGTGGTGGCACCTGATCATATTTACCAGCCAACCTCATGGCCTGCTTGCAAAGCTGAGCTGGTTGCCTTCAGAAACATGGCGGGGAGTTCAACCTAGCTTGAGTCCCAAGACTGCTAGTGTCCATATACAGTCTAAGACCTCACCCCAATGACACCTCCCATTTAGGAGGATGTCTGCCTCTACCCATTTCAGAAAAGCATAGGGGCTAGACCTACTTGACTTTCTAAGTCAAGCAGGAGGTTCACTGAGCCAAAAAGCCTATGCAGTGACCCTGCAGGCAGGGAGACACGTACTTTCAATCACTTGGAGGCCAGGCTTGACAAAGGAAGTCAAGCAGAGGCTCCATTCAGTCAAAAAGCCCTCCCAACAACCACTCCCAGGCAGGGACATTCCCACCTCTGTGCACTTTGAAAAAAATGTAGAGTCTAAGCCTGCTTTACCTAGGAATTCAAACAGCCAATCAACTCAACCAAAAGCTCACCCCACAGCTCTACCCTGATAGGGAGTCAATTTTCAATTATGCATTCCCTGGGAAGATAATATCTGGTTCTTCCTGTCCCAAGCAGGAACTCTGCCCAACTTTGGAGTCCAGTTGACAGACCTGCCCAACTGTAGATCCCAAATAGTGGAATTGCCTGGCCAGGGAATACATCCTTTGGCCTGACCAGAAGCCATCACAGTACTGAGTCAGCCACTCTGCCTTACAGCAGAACACAGCCAGTGGTCTCACCAGACACTGAAGCCCAGTTAGCAGTTCTGCCCAACATCATATCAAAGGCAGCATCCCAGGCAACTAGAGGACTCACAACAAGCTGTGCCTGCTTGGAGTTGTCATCAGCTGTCTCTTCCCAAATCACAAGCTAAATTAAATAGTGAAGATCTATCCCTGTCCAAAAAAAAAAAAAAACACCTGTAAAGGCCACAAGAAAGGGTGGTTTCCTAAAATGCACAAACAATGCAAGGACACAAAGATTACAAAGAATAAGGGAACATGACATCCCCAAAAGAAATAAAGCTTCAATAATAGAACCCAAAGAAATGGAAATCTATGAAATGACTGAGGAATAAGAATAATACTCAAAAAGAAGTTGAGTGAACTACAAAGATATAAGTATCATATGTTAATAAAATTTGGAAAACAATACATGAACAAAGCAAGAAGTTTGACAAATAAGTAGAAACTATAAAAAAGAACCAGATGGAAATCCTAGAGAGGAAGAATATAGTAATTGAACTGAAAAATTCAACAGAAAGCTTCAATAGCAGACTTAATCAAGCAGAAGGTAGAAGGCAGAATATTTGAAATTATCCATTCAGGGGAACAAAAGGACAAAAGTGAAAAAGAATAAAGAAACCCTATAGGAATTATAAGACAATATCAAGAAACTGAACCTTCACATAATAATAGTTTCAGAAGAAACAGAAAAGGTCTAGAAAGCATATTTAAAGAAATAATGACTGAAAACTTCTCTAATTTGGGAAAAGATGCCAACATCTGTGCACAGGAAGCAGGTTTCCAATCAGATTCAACCTAAAGAGTTCACCAAGACACATAATAAGCAAAATATCAAAAATCAAAAACAAAAAATTCTGAGAAGAGCAGATAAGAAACACATTATCTGTAAAGAAACATCAATACAACTATAAGTGGAGTTCTTAGCAAAAAAGAAAAAAAAGTCTTGACAACTAAGAATACTTTATCCAGTAAATCAGCCTTTTGGAAATGAGAAAAAAAATAGAAACTTCCTTAGACAAATAAAAGCTGAGGGAATTCATTAACACTAAACCTGTCTTACAGCAATTGCTAAAGGGAGTTATTCAAACTGAAAAAAAAAAGTTGTGAATTAATAACATAAAACATATGAAAGTGAAAAAATCAATGGTATAAGTTAAACAGATACACACCCAGAATACTCTAGGACTGTCATGATGGTGACTAAGACAATTTTATCCCTTGTAAGAGGTTTAAAGACAAAATTGTTAATAACAACTATAGCTAAACTAAATCATCAAGGGATACACAGTACATGATATAAATTCTGAAAACAAAACATAAAATATGGAGAAGGGCAGTGTAAAATGTCAAGTTTTTGTATTCTATGAAAGTTAAGATGTTATCAGCTGGAAATAGACTATTATAAGATGTTCTATAAAAGCCACAACTATAAAGCAAAAATCTTTAGTAAAAGCACAAACAATAATAGAGAAGATTCAAAGCATATTACTAAAAACTCCATCAAACCACAAAGGAAGAAACAGAAGAGAAAACAAGGAGCAAAATATCTACAAAACAACCAAAAAACAACTAACAATATGGCAGTAGTCTTTACCTATAAATAACTACCTTGAATGGATTAAATTATCCAGTATAAAACACAGAAGTACTGAATTGATAAACAAAAATAAGACTCAATTAAATGCTGCCTACAGGAAACTCACCTCACTTTTAATAAGATACAAACTAAAAGTGAAGAAATGGAAAAAGATATTTTATGCAAATAAAAACTAAAAGAGATGAGGGTTAGCTCTGCTTATTTTCAACAAAATGACTTTAAGTCAAAAACTGTTTAAAAAAAAGACAAAGAAGAACATTATATATGAAGTGTCAATTCAGCAAGAGAACATAACAATTGTAAATAGAGAGAGAGAGTAAATCACTTTACATTGTTGAAAAGTTCTCAAATTGTCATGCTAATGAAACAATGTGTAATGAAAATAATTTTACCATATGTTAATTTACATAAACAAGAGTTAAGTTCCCATGGCATATTTCTGGTCAAAAGCACACCAACAAGCTTCTAAATAAAGACCCAAAGCATTTCTAATGTTAAATATTGAAGTAAATGTAAGCCACACAAATAGTCATGAAATATCATTAAATCAGGTAATAAAATTATTACCCAATTTTTAGTGCATCAGTGAGTGACAGTGTTTATAGTAGTGGTGTGTTAATTTAAGGAACAAATGTTTACAAAGAAAAAATCATAAGTACCTCTTATAAGAAAAATAAAATCATAAGTACCTCTTCTGGGTCCCCATATATCTTTGATTTAGTACATATTTGCACATGTATGGTAAGAAATTATTCAAAGTCCTGAAAAAAACATGATATGCAAGAAATCAAAGAATTTCTGAAGCTTGAATGGGTAAACAATTGCTCATGTTAGCACCAGACAGAATGGAAAGACCTTATAAAATATGCGACATTGGGTGGAGCTCCCAGAAAAGTTTTCATGACTCAACTTTTCCACTTCCAGGTATATACCTCCCCAAAACTGAAAACGTAAGTTCACATAAACACTGTATATTAATGTATCAGCATTATTCATAACAACCAAAAAGTAGAAACAGCCTATATGTCCGTCACCTGACAAATGGATAAACAAGATGTGGTTTATACATGTGATGAAATATTCATAAAAAGGGATAACTTTCCAATATATGCTGCAATACAGATGAACCTTGAACATATGCTATATGAAAGAAGCCAGAAATAAAAGCCCACATATTCTGTGCTTATTACATGCAGTATCCAAAGCAGTCAAATCTGCTTAGACAGAAAATAGGTAAATAGTTGCCTGAGGCTAGGAATAAAGAGACGTGTGGGATATTTCATGATATGGGGTATTCAGTTTCTTTTTGGGAGGGTGAAAATTTTACTGAATGAGACAGTAGTGGTGGTTGTATAAGCTTGTGAATAAAAACCATGGAATTGTGTACCTTAGAGAATAAATTTTATAGTACATAAATTATCTCAATAAAAAGAAAAGATACTGCATGAATAGTTGGACTAGATTAGCTCTAGACTAAAGGAACCACTGGTTCACCCTAATAAAGCTTAACAATAGCCTTGGATTATGGTCTAGCAAGGAGATCAGAAAATTGCTTTTCCACAAAAACAAACTTGGGCAACATCAACGAGAACAATGATTTTAGTGCTCAAGAAAAATCAATGAAAGGAATCAATAATGTAAAAAGTGTTTATGCATCAACAGCTGTTTCAGTAGAGAAGAATGAAACACTATAATATTCTGGCCTTTGGTTGCTTCCCGTTTCTGGCTGATTGGTACAGAGGTTCACCCAGGGTCGAGCAGGACATGAGTGTGGCAGATCTCTTCTGCCTTCAAAGAACTGACCTGATTTAGAGCAGTGGACAATGCTCATGTTCTGTGAAATTATCAGTGAAAGTGTCAATCAGTAGAGTCAGCTAAATTCAGAGCAGCCAATGCGTCAGATCTATTAGCCTGAGATTGTGGGAGTAGTTGGGCTATGCATACACAGCCCAGAAATAAAAAAACCGAGCTATTCAAACACACCCCTATCGAATACTGAAACTGAAGACATGTGATAAGAGACTCACAAAAGCCCAGCTTCAAGAAAAACTCAGAGCATATTTCAAGATAGGCTGAAGTTTAAATGCAAACCTTTGACTAAAGACAGCTCCATTAACAGAGAAGCCTTACTGGTTCAAGGCATTTAAGAAGAATTTTTGTCCAGTTATTGGCTGAACATTAAATGACACAGATGTGGAGAAAATGCTTAGGAAGACTTAGGTCTTAGGAAGCTTTAAAAGTAAAAACTAGAAAGTAAACAGAGCAGAAATACCAGAGATCACAGAATGTAGGATATACAGATTTTCACAGATTTATTTCATGCAAGCAATTAAGCAAAACAAGAAAAAGC
The DNA here is from genome assembly GCF_008728515.1 of Papio anubis. Lineage (NCBI taxonomy): Eukaryota > Metazoa > Chordata > Mammalia > Primates > Cercopithecidae > Papio > Papio anubis. The sequence goes on from NC_044982.1 coordinate 140,434,240, forward strand.
AACAATAGTCTTTGAGGGGTTGGGGAATCAGAATCCATAGTTGCTATAATATGTTACCTAAAATGTTCAAGTTTAAACAAAAAATATGAGACGGGTAAAATATCAGGAAAATATGATCTATAGTATGGGGGAAAAAAAGACCATAAAATCCATATCTGAGTATGTCCAGATGTTAAATTTGACAGACAAAACTTCTAAGCAACTATTATAAAAATATTCAAAGAACTGAAGGAAATCATGTTTGAAGTATTAAAAGAAGGTATAAGAATAAGTAATAAAGGATCTCAATAAGTATATAGAAAATATGAAAAGGAACAATGGAAATTTGAGAGTGGAAGAGTAAAATAACTAAAACAAAGAATAAGCTAGAGGAACTCAATAGCAGAGTAAAGGTAGCAGAGGAAAAAAATAATCAGTGAACCCGAGGATAAATCAATAGAAATCATCTCCAATCTAAATAAGAGAGATAACAGATTTTGAAAATATCTCAACTTGATCTGTACATGTAATGCAATTCCTATAAAAAACTCATTCTGAACTCTTTATGAAAAGTCCGTCTTTAGAATAGCTAAAACAGTCTTCACAATTGAATAATAAAGTGAAGAGAATCACATTCATCTATATTAAAGGCTTATGATATAGTTACAGCAATTAAGAGTGTGATACAGGCAAAGAGACAGAGATAGGTCAACTGAGCTGATTAGAGAACCTAGAAATAGATCCAAACAAATAAGCCCAGCTGATTTTTGAAAGAGATGAAAAAAATAAATTCAATGGAACAAGGATAGACTTTTCAACAAATAATACCAGAGCATTAGACATCAATAGACACCCCCATGCCCTGCCCAAATAAAATAAACCTCAACATGATCCTTATACTTTAAATAAAAATTTAACTCAAAAGGATAATAGACTGAAGTGTAAAATATAAGGCTATAATTTTAAAAAACATGAGAGTAAATCTTCAGGACTAGGCTAGGCAAATAATTCTTAATATCAAAACTATGACCCATAAAATTAAAATTTGACGACTTGAACTTTGTAAAAATGAAAAATTTGTGCCCCGTGAAACCAGGTGAAGAGGGAAATAAAGACAACTCATAAGCTGGAAGGCAATATTTGCAACCTGAATACCTGGAAATATCTAAAACATATAAAAACTCTTAAGAACTCAATAGGAATAAAACTAATAATCCAATTAGAAAATGGCCTAAAGATATGAAGAGAGATTTTACTGATGAAGATATACAGATGGCAAGTGAGCACACAAATAGATGTTCAGCATCATTAGTCATAAGGAAAATGCAAATTAAAACCACAATGAGATACTACTACATATTGTTAGAATAAAAAAAGATAGTGACAACACCAGATGCTGTCAAGGATTTGGAGAAAATGTATCATTTGTACATTGCTGGTGTGAATGTAAAATGGTATAGCTAATCTTAGAAATAGTTTGGCAGTTTCTTATACAGTTAAACCCGCAATTACTATATGACATAACTATTACATTCTTGGGCATTTATCTGAGAGTAATGAAAACTTAGGTTCATACCTAAGTATGTAATGAATGTTTATAGCAGCTTTATTAGTAAGAACTGAAAACTGAAATCATACCACGTATCCTTCAATAGCTGACTGGTTAAACAAACTATTTGCAGTAAATCCAAACTATGGAATACTACTCAGTAATAACAAGGAACACACTATTAATACATGCAACAAGTGGAGTGATTCTCTAGGGAATTACACCAAGTGAAAAAAGCCAATCTCAAAGCATTACGCACTTTGTAATTCAATTTTAATAACATTTTTCAAGTGGCAGAATTTGAGGAATGGCGAATGGATTAACGGTTGCCAGGGACTAAAGTGGGAGCGGGAGTGGAAATGGGAGAAAAATGAGTGTGGAGTAACAGGGCAACATGAGATATTCTGTGGTAATGAGAACATTTGCATCTTGACTGTATTATCAGTATCAATATGTTGCTTGTAATATTATAATATAGTTTTGCAAGATGTTAGCATTGCAAGAAACTGAATAAAGGATATATGTGATCTCAGGCTGCACATTGTAAGGGAAATGGACTTCATTGAACTAGTCCAGTCAAGTCACTAAACAAACACACAATAACCACAGTCTTTAGGGGAGTGTGGTTTATATTAAGAAAACAATAGCAAAAGAATTGAGATTTCAAAAATGATTTTGTGGCATGAAGAAAAATATTAGTAGCATATATCCTGTAACACAGAAAAAAATCAAGGAATGAAAACATCTTTTGAGAAGGTTCACATTTTGAGCTTGGCGAACCATGACTTCAAAGTAGATATTACAAATGAGTTAAAAGAACTAATAGCATACATAAAAATTAAAGGGAAGTATGATAACCATGTCTCACTATAAAAACATTAATGAATAGGTTAAAAATTATATAAATGAGCTAAATAGAAATTCTAGAGTTGAAAATTACCATAATGGAAATAAAAAAAATAAGAGGGACTCAATAGCAGATTTGAAGTGGCAGAAAAAAAATCAGTGAGCTTGAAGGCAGGTCAATTAAGATGATCTAGTCTAAAAAACACCAAAAAGAAGGAAAAAAATGTGAACACTTCAGACCTTTGGGACCTGTCAAGTGTAGCTGTATATACATAAACAGGTTTAAAAAAAAGAGAAAAAGAGACAAAAAATTTTTGAAAAAATGACCAAAACCTTTACAACTTTTTGGGAAAATCTTAGTATGCATATCCAAGAAACTCAAGGAACTCCAAAAGATAAATTCAAAGAGACTGACACCTAGATGCATCATAATGAAACTGCCAAAAGTCAGAGACAAAGAAGGTACCTTGAAATAGCAAAAGGAAAATAACTAATTGTGTACCAGTTTTTCCTAATAAAATTAGCAACTCACTTCTCATCAGAAATGTATGTGAGAAGTTCATAGGTTGATATATTGAGTGATGAAAGACTGTCAACCAAGAATTGTATATCTGTTACAACTATTCATCAAAAACAAAGTTAAATTTAAGATGTCTATAGATAAAAACAAAAACAAGATAATCTGTTATTAGCAGACCTCCCCTATAAGAAATAATAAAATCTTTCAGGCTGAAATGTAGGGCTATTAATAATTCAAACCCCCAAGAAGAAATAACACTGGTAAGAGTAAATACACATTTAATTTTTGTAGCATATTTCTTCTCCTACCTTACTTAAAATACAAGTGCATTAAGCAATAGCTATAACACAGTTATAAACCATCCAGGCTTATAATGTGTAAATATTTAATTTGCATAAAATGATAGTACAAAAAAGAAATGGACAGAGCTATAGTCAAAGTTTCTACATACCATTGAAATTAAGTTGGTACTGTTTTAAGAAAAGTTGTTAGTTGTAATCTACCATCCAATAAATTAGAAAATACCTCAAAACAAATAGTAAAAGAAGAAACAAGAGAATTAAGATGATCTATAAGAGCATATCTCTTTGACACAACAGAAGGCAGTAATGAAAGAACAGAGATCAAGAAAGAAGGCACACAGAAAGCAAGTAGCAAGGTGAAAGATGCAAATCCTACTGTATCAGTAATTACATTAATGTAAATGGACTAAACTCTTAAAGCAGATTGGAAAAATGAATTAAATAAGACCCTATAATTAAAATACATGCTGTCTATAAGAGAAATGCCATAGATTCAGAGACACATAGGTAGAAAGAAAAAGGAAGGAAAAAAGCATACCATGTAAACAGTACACAGAGAATTTGATTGTATGTAGACAAAATAGATTTTTAGATAATATTTTTGTCTTGAAAAAATAATTTATGATAGTAAAATATTTAATTCATCAAATAGGCATAACAATTATAAATATGTATACATCTAACAGCAAAGCCCCAAATATAGGAGACAAAAAATGAAATAATTTAGTGATTCAAAAATATTAATAAAATAATTTCATTTATAATACAATAAAATATAAATTTTTATGAATACATTTAGCAAACTACTGCAAGATTTTGCATTGTTTATTATAAAACATTGCTGAAAGAAATTTAGAACTAAATAATTAGACAAGTCATATTCATGGCTTGGAAGAGTAAATATTTTAGAATTGTAATGCTCTCCAAATTGATGTAGAGAATTATTGCAATCCCTGTCAAGATGCCAAATGCCTTTCTTTGTTTGCAGAAGTAGACAAGTACATATTGAATTCATCTGAAACTGCAAGAGACCCAGAATAGTCAAAAAACAAACAAACAAACAAAAAAACAAAACTCAGAAAGAAAGAACAAAGTTGAATCACTTAGATGTGAGGGTGACCTGCATGTGACATCTGTCACCTAATTGATGTCTAAGGTTAATTCAACTGACAGAGGTGGTTAGGTAGGTGTTCCCTTCCTCCCACACCACTCCATGTGTGCCCCTCCCAAAGCTGAAGCCTTGGTCAAAGAGAACGACCTTCCCCAATAGAGGAAAATCATTCTGTTGAAGGTATACAAGTAGCTGAACTCCCAGCTAGAATCTCCAAAAAAAGCTCTCAAAATTGGAGGACTGACACTTCCTGATATCAAAACTTAATACAAAGCCACAGTAATCACTATAGTGTAGAACTGGCTTACAGATATACATATAGATCTTTGGAATATAATTAAAAATTCTGAAGTAAACCCTGACATTATGGTCATTTGATTTCAACAAAGGTACTTATATAATACAGTGGAGAAAGAATAGTTTTCAACAAATCATGCCAGGAAAAGTAAACGTTCAAAAAGAATGAAGTTGGACCCCTGCCTCAAACTACATACAAAATTTAACTCACCACACATTAGAGAACTAAACTTAAGAGCTTAAATTATAAAACTCTTCGAATAAAAAAGGAGTAGATTATTGCGGGCTTGGATTATGGAATGGATTCTCAGCTATGATCACAAAACTAAATCAACAAATAAAAATTAATAAATTATAATTTCCTAAATTAAAAAAAGCTTTCTTTATATAAAGCACATCATCAAAAAAGTAAAAATACAACCCTTAAAGTGGAAGAATATTTGCAAATCAAATGTGTTATAAGGTACTCATACCCGCTTAAAGAACTATTATAACAATAAAAATACATAAAACACAGTAACTGGGCAAATGATTTGGATAAACACTTCTCCAAAGAAGATAAAACATGTTAATAAACACATAAAATTTATGTTCAATATTAGTCTTTATGGAAGTGCAAATTAATACTACAATGAAATGTTAACTTCATACTCCCTAGGATTGTTACATCAAGAAGATGGCCAATAATAAGTGTTGAGGAGGATCTAGAGAAATCCAAACACTCTTAGAGTGCTTATGGGAATATACAATGTGTAGTCACTTGGGAAAGCAATTTGAGAAATTCCTCAACCTGTTAAACACGGAGTTACCACATTCCCCAGCAACTCCATAATTAGATATATACCCAATAGCATTGAAAACTTTTTTATACAAAAACTTGTATACAAATATTCATATCAGTCTCATATATTATAGTTAAGTAGAAACCAACCCAAACATCCACAAACTAATAAATGAATAAGCAAAATGACTCATCCATACAAAGGAATATTATTCAGCCTTAATAAGGAATAAAACACTTACATGTGTTACAGAGTGAAAGAATATAGACAGGAGTTAGATTGATAGTTGCCAAGGCCTAAGGTAAAGGTATAGGGTTTCTTTTTAGAATGTTTTAGGTAGGGACTGGTTGAAAGTGTTCTGAAATCAGATATTATTGATGGTTGTACAAACTTATGAATATACTAAAACAATTGAAGTTCATACTTTTAAAAGGTGAATAATATGTGTGTGAATTATATCTCAATTAGGCTATTTTTAAAAGTGTAAATGCAGTAAACAATTTAATCGAGACAGTTTGTCAGACTGTATTAAAAACAAGATCCAACAATATGCTGCCTACAGCAGATACATGTTAGCTACAAAACATACGAATAGGTTCAAAGTAATGGCATGAAGAAAAGACCCTGTAAATAGTACCCTATTTCATAGACTTAAATGTAAGGACTGCTTTATAGTTCTAAAAGTGAGGACTAAAGAAAAAAATGGGATGAAATTACATGGTTAACTGATAGCTCTATGGTCATAGAACTAATGCTGATGCATTACTTAGTGAGAATGCAAAGTGCTTCTTTACTGATTTTTAAAAGCACTTGAAAATTATGGCCCTAGTGACAGACAACATACATATTTGTAATCTCCAAAATGTCACATACACAAGGTCTATTTATAAATGTTCCATAAGGGGAAGACTCATATTCTAGCCACTCTATTATTCCCTATTGTGTTGTCTTTAGGTCAGTCTTTTGTAGACTTTTCCCATATAAAAATTTTAATGAAATCATTTGGGAAGTGTTTCATGAAAGTGTCATGTGGATTATAACTCTTCCTGAGCCTGTATCAGCAGGAGAAATGCTTTTAGAAACAGCTGAAATATTGACTGCCAGTTTTTCAATATATACGTACTGAGTGTCTGATTTGTGCTTATGAAACTCGTGATAGGAAGGTTTAAAGTAAATTAGCCTGGCAAAGGAACCCTGCGAATCTAAGTAGAATAAGATAAATAGTAGAATGAGTAAAATATCCAGGCAATGCAGAAGGAACATAATATACTGTCTTTCATTTACAAACATGATGTTCTTGACCCATCTTTGATAGACTTATGGATACGGAAAACAACAACAAAAAAGACTGAGTGCTAAATGGAGGTAGAATTGTTAGGTTTCAGCAGATAATCCTGTTTCAGACCCTGGCCCTGGATAAAATTTCCTGTGTCTAAATCTTAATGACCTTGAGCAAGTGTCTAACTCTTCAAACCTCATCTGTGGAATAGGGTTGATAAAGGTAGCTGGCAGAGTTGTGAGAGAGGATTGAAGTGATCTAACATATAAAATACAACACAAAGCCTGTCCCTTGATAAATACTTTTAAATATTGGATATTGTTGTTGCTATTTTTATTATTTGAGATCTATAATCCCTAATTTGAAATTCTGAAATCCAATGGCTCTGGAAACCAAAATTTTTTGCAGAAACTCATTTGGTAGGAAAGCCTGAGCTGAAAGCGAGCCAGTGAGGCTATTCGTAGATTTATTCCCATTTGGTGTGTATATCCATTTGTTTAGCAGTAGAAATATTAAAGTATTTGATTATTAAATGCTGCCCCAGCCCTTACTGGGAATGTCCTAAAATATGTATCATATCACGTTTTTAAACTTTGAAAAATTCTGAACTTAAAAGTCCACTTAAGTGTTTTAGATAGAGACACGTTGACTTGTATCTTGATTATAATTAACATCACCAAAGGTCGCAAAGCTAATAATATTTTCTTTACAGACAGAATGGGGAGATTAGAGAGGACACAGTTCTATGGGGAAATTGGTGTTACCAATACGTGACAGGTGAACAGTTACCACTGAACTTAATTACACACCTTGTAACATTGAAATTAATTACACTGGGATATTCTGACTCAAATGTCTAAGGCAGAATTAAAGATAGAAATGTGAAGGGATGCTGAATTTTTCTGTGTTGAGATAATCACATGGTTTTTGTTTTTAGTTCTGTTTGTGTGGTGGACCACATTTATTTATTTGTATATGTTGAACCAACCTTGCATCCCAGGAATAAAGGCTACCTGATCATGGTGAATTACCTTTTTGATGTGCTGCTGGATTTGGTTTGCTAGTATTTTGTTGAGGAATTTCGCATCTATCTTCATCAAGGATATTGACCTGTAGTTTTCTTTTTTTTTCTTTTGGTTATGTCTTTGCCAGATTTTGGTATCAGCATGATGTTGGGAGCTAAATATTGAGTTCATATGGACCCAATGATGGGAAAAATACTCCAACAGTGGGGCAGGGGTTGCAAATGAGGGAGGCAAGGGCTGAAAAACTATGTATTAGGCACTATGTTTGCTACCTGAGTGATGGGATCAGTTGTTCCCCAAACTTCAGCATCATGCAATATACCCATAAAACTGCAAGGTACCCCCGGACTCTAAAATAAAAGTTGAAATTTAAAACAATAAAATAAAAAACAGAGATAGAAACAGAGTGACAGTGTAAAAAAGAGGACGAAAAATGGCTACTCACAATTTACTATATCCTTTGAAAAACTGGTAATTTTTGGCAAAGATATAATCAAGTTACTTTTTTTCCTACCCAACTAATGATGGAACATATTAAGTAGCAGAGCTGAACAGAAAACCAGTAGTGTGAGCTGGTAATAGAAGTACACCTTAAAATCATTCCTAATTAAGAATCACTACCTTAGAGAGTGAAATAAAATAGCTGAGTCAAAAGACACTGGAGCAAAGGTACAAGCCCAGTACTGCACTGAAAGAAGATTCATTAATCTTTTCTGCCTATTTTGAAGTTTTTTACCTCTGTAAAACAACTTCTGTTTTCTTTTCAGGAGGCATAGGACAACGTCTCGACATATTTTTTTTTTTTATGTTTTCTTTTATATATATATATGTTTTTTGAACTGGGTTCCTGCTATGTTGCTATGGCTGGCCTAAAACTCCTGGACTCAAGTCATCCTCCCACCTCAGCCTCCTGAATACTTAGAATTACAGATGCTCAGCACTACACCCAGCTGGGATACAGGTTTTGTTGTCACCACTGTGGGGTGGGGGCATGTATGCTACTGGCTGAGAATGCTTCTAAACATCCTACAATGCACAAGACAGACCACCAAATAAAATCTTGATAGTGCCAATTTGAGAAACGCTGTTCTAGGGAGTATGGTTAACTTAAAAATGTTCATCCAACAGAGGTGAAAAAAAATTCTCACCAGTGGGAAAAACAATTCCAAAATCACAATTTAGTGCCCTGTTAGACATTAACTGGTTTTACATCCAATACCACAATCTCATCCTTACAGTCCTTTCTTAAGTTACCTACAAATCTCTAGCTTCTCAAATGTATCCTTAACTGTTTTCTTGCTGCTTTTTTTCTTCAGTATGTAACACCTTTGACATACATTCATTGAACACTTGCATGTTTGTTTTGCTTTTAAACTTTTGAAAATGATATTTTAATAACTGCTTGGGGAAATAGCTAGGAGGATGTATAATTTTGGAACACTTAATATTTGAAGTTAATTCATCTCTGGCTTTAATATAAAGGGTGAGATGCCAGATACCACCTTAGCGCAGCAGGTACTCCATCAGTTTAAGATTGATCTTCCCCAGTCATTTCTGGGACCTCAGAGATATCATTTATCGCTAGATTCTATAATCCTTTCACCTTGAGTAAGCTCATCTTCATATACAGCTAAGCACCCCATCCGCTATAGTGTGGAGCTGTCTTATTTTAGGGTAAGTGGGGGAATGCTTTTCTTCCTAACGAAACCTAATGCTCTACTAAAATTGTATTGTATTTTCTATATTCTGTCTTCCCTTCATCCTGGTGTCACCCCAAAATAATAATCTTTGCAAAGATATAAGATTCCTTCTGCTGTGAGAAAGACCCATTTTCCCATGTATGGACAGGTTTTGAAGCTGTCTGAGGCCTTTATCTCAGTCTGCAGAGGAAGAGTGTCAACACACAATAGGCCTTAATTAGGAGCCAATCTGCTGAGCAGAGAGCTTCTGCCACCTGGAAGCTGCAGCGGTTTCACATGATGAAATTAACAAAAGGAAACCATATAAAGACGGTTGGATATTTGGAGCAGTGGAAAGAGCTTGATTGTTGTGCCAAATTGTTTTCTGTCCTGGATCCACCCTTTATTAGGTGTCAGACGTTAGGTAAGCTGTAGAAGATCTCTGAATCGCTGCTGCTTGTCTGTAAAACTTTCCAGCAGGGTTGCTATGAAGATAAATAAGATCAAATGTGAATTTTTGTTCACAATATTCTTGATATTCATTAAGAATAATAGACTTTCAGAAATGCAACAAACATGGCTACACTACAGTATATAATTCTTGTCATATAACATAATAAGTGTTTGAAGAGTCATATTAAATGTAGACATTAAATATAGAGTAAATTGTAAGTGTACATACCTGTGGTATATAGAATAATGGCTCACAGCCCCTCAGAAAAAGAAGCGCATGTTCGAATCCCCAGAATCTATGAATGTTACCTTACTATAACTACAACAGTGGAAGTCAGAATGATTTGAGGTAGGAAGGGCTCAACCTGTCTCTGCCGGCTGTAAAGTTGGAGGAAGAGGGCCATGAGTTAAGGAATGCGGGCAGCCTCTAGAAGCTGGAAAGGGGCAAGGAAACAGATTCTCCCCTAGAGTCTCCAGAAGTAACACAATTTTAGCCCATGGAAATATATTTTAGACTCCTGGCCTCTGGAACTACAAAATAATAATTTTATGTTTAAAACACCAAGTTTGTGACAATTTGTTACAGCATCGATAGGAAGCTAATACTGCAGGAAATATTATTTGTTCATGGAATACATAAGCATAGAACAGACACATCTCCTTTAATAATCTCTAAGGGTTAAAAGAGGAAGGGAAACCTGGTATGCATAAATTACAGAGAGTAGAGGCCTGGATGGAGGAACACAGATGATAAGAAAGTCTTCAAAGGAGGTGAGGTTCCAGATAATAGGTTAGGGCAGAGATGAAAGACACCTAGATATATATCTTATTCATTAATGGCAACAGGGACATTTTGTTTCATATGTTGGAGTGGGGGAAGAAATTACAGAAATTGACTGATGCATTCATTCATTCATTTGTCATCTATTTAAAATGGCTCACTATGTTTTGGGCACTGAGTAAGAGACTCAATACTGAACTAGTGGGCACTATCCCTGTCCTTAGGGAGCCTGCAGTCTTCCAGGAGAAAAAGACAGCTAACAAAACCATTAGATATAAATAACCAACATCAATGATGGTATAAAGAAAATAATAAAACGTTACAGAAAGAAGTGTTTATTAGGAACCTTATTTAGATTGAGAGAGTCAGGAAAAGCTTTCCTGGGAGAGTAGCATTTGTACTGAGAAGAGAAGGCTAGTCAGGCTAAGGACTGTGCAAGAATCTCACAGAAGGAAGAGACAGCAAAGGCAAAGACTGTGTTGGGGAAAAACAGACTATGGAGAGTGCATTGAACAAGGAGGAGAATGTCAAGGTCTGGGCAGGCAGAGACAAGATTACATAAGAATTTTGGGATATATTCTAAGACTTGGATTTCCTGATTCATGATTATTCTGATTTCCCACATTTAAACTTGAGCTTTAAATGACACAATAATGAAAGGCCAGATATGGAAACATGTTTAGTTCTCATCTATCCTAACTGCTTTAATTCCAGTTGAAAAAAGTGAAGTGTAGGGAGGTTATCTAATTAGGTTAAAGTTGCTCAGCTGTGCTGCCTCTGAGTCGAGAACTAGGACCCCTGGACTCTCTTCTCATCACGCTTCTTCACTTCTGGCACTGCCAACTGGGGGAATTCCAGCAGCTCCAAAAGGGACTGCTCCTGGAAAGGCAGATAAAAGGTCCACTGGTGGTTCCGTGATTGCGCCCTGGCCTGGACAGATGTCATAATAGCCAGGCCTCTGAGAAGCAGAGAGGCTCTATCTGCTAGGAGAAAACAGCCTTCTTGTGGGAGGGTAAAAATCAAACTTATGCTTAAGGAGTGGGAGTGCATATCCTGGAGTCCTCACGGAGCTTGTCACGAAAGGAAAGAAGCTAAGTTAATTAGGTCCTACTTTTATTTTTTTCTCCATTGTAAATTTTCCAATCTTCTCAAGGTCTTCTCAAGGTAAAAATTTTCCTGCTGAAGAAAATAACAAGAATAACTAACACCCTATTTAACTCTATGCTGGTTGATGAGTATAAATACTTATATTTCAAAATAAGCTATTTTCTTATTTTTGTGATTAGAAATATTTCTTAAGCATTTTTAGTTTGCTCAGGTCTGTTGCCATTTTGTAAGCTGAGAAATCTGTGTGAGTTGAGTGACTTTTTTTCCGCAACTGAACATAGATATAAGTAATCCTAAAAATGTATGTTAAGGGAGTTGTTATCATGTCATTTAGTTGCATTATGTTGTTACCTTGTATTATAGAATTCTCTGATGTTCTATGTCTGAATGATAAAATGCAAGCTCTCAGAGCTGAAAGAGTTTGAGGGGAAGAAATTTTCTGCTAAATATCTCTTCTGGGTGACACAAAGTTTTTGTCTCAAAAGGAGAAACTGAGCTAATAAACACCAAAAAAAAAAAAAAAAAAAAAAGCATCCACCTCACCTTATCTCACTCCCAACATTACTGGAGTCTATGCCTGGATAGCCTTTCCCTAGATAATTTACAGCCACCCAATGTTCCTGCTATTTGTCAGAATAGTATTTCTCAAAGTATGATTTCAAGATCACCTACCTTATACCTAATGTCAGCCTCACCACCCCAGGCTCTGTGTTTGAGAAACAAAGGTTGAGAACCAATGCTTTAGACCTACTCACTTTAATACAATATGAAAACCACTGCTATGTTAGTTTCCATGGGTTCCTGTGTTAGCTTATAATGAGCTACCTGAATTATGCATAATATTCTCATGGAGACTTATGCTACTTAGCATTTCAATTTAGACTCTTGCAAAAGGAAATGTTTTGGATGGTCTGTATAAACAAGAATGCAGTAGCACCAGTTGCAGGTCTGCCCACTGTACCACCCTGGTTTCCAAGGCAGGACATATTCACAGTCCAGGTTACCTTCTTTGAAGTTCTGTGGTTCTTGATGGATGTGAAGATTGTGTCTCCTAGAGGGTATCAGTGTTATTAATGGGATGACAAAGAACTAAGCCAGGCTCAAGTATATATTTCAAACTAGAAAGACATCCACTCAGGTAGCACTAACTTGTAACAAGGATTCAGCTATTCCTCTCCACAGACATCAAAAGTAGGGAATATACTCTTCATTGCCTTGTGCTTCCAAGATTTTGTGTAACAAGCAAAGGCTATTTTCATTGGCTTAGTTACTCTGAAGACCTGCTCATTGGAAGCAGAGGTCTAATACTTATTAGCTCAATTGTTTTACTTAATTCAGCAAACCAGACTATGTTTGTGCCTAATACATTAAAATACTGTGTGGTCTTCTGAATGAGATAAGGTCACTACCTTTTCACTCTAATCACAATATTTTCTATTCATATGCAAGCTGGTACTTGATCACCTTTACTTAATTTTCAAGGAGAAAGAATCACAACCATAATCTTAAGAAATTTATTATGAAATTAAATATACTAAATGATTACATTTATACTATCTAAAAGTCATGATTAGATTTTTAAGTTATCATAATAGATAATATCTACAGAAGATGAAATCAAAATCTTTTTGAGTTAAATCTTCATTCCTGCATTAGAGATGTTAAGTATTGTACCTGAGATCACACAGCTATGAAGAAGAGGAGGCAGGATTTGAACTCAAGTGGTTCAATTCTGGAGTCTAACTCTCATACACTGCAGGTCTCCTCCACACAGGGACATGTAGGATAAAGACAGCTAACCGTGGAACCTTCTGTCATCACTGGAACTGTCAATTAGCAGCTTCCTGTTTGACCTGGAGCAAAACTCTAAAGCGGCCTCCAAGATTCCTGCCCCCTAGTGTCCTTCCTCTATATAGTGTATTCCGTATGAGTGCAGTTGTAGCTAGTACATAGGACAGAATGTCAGTCCTGTGATTAGATTACTAATCAGTTGACTTTGACTTAGTCAAAAAAAGGGATTATCCTCTGGCGGGCTGACCCAGTGAGGTGAGCTCCTTAAAAGAGGTGAAGTGTTAGACTCCCTTGTAAGCTGTGAAGACACAGTATTCATGTGTTCTCCAGCAGCCACGAACTGAGCCCTAGATGAGGATGCAACCAACTGATACCTTGACTGCAGCTTTGTGATACTCTGAGAAGTAGAGCCAGGTAACTCCTCCTCAGGTTTGTGATAATTTGTTATGTACAATAGAAAGCTAATACAGGTTGTCTCTGTCTTATTTCTTTGATATATCACTCTAGTTCTGACCTCTCCATCTGCTCCCAGTGCCCTTATCCATGATAACTCATGACCCAAATCATCCACTGAGAATTCCTTCAGACCTGCGTCTGCATCTGTAGTAAATCTGTGTCAATTAATCTTTTCCCATTTTCTATATATTCTGACTCATTTCACTGCCTAGTGATCAATATATATTTTGCTAAATAATTATGCTTTCTCTGTCCCTCTGCACATCATACTAGTTCTGTGAACAAGAGAATTGTGTAAATTGGTTGTTAATTGTCTTGGTAGACATTTAGCTTTGTAACCACGTGCCTTTTTTGTGTTGTCTCCCACAGAATCTCTAGCATGTAACTCTGTTCCTAGCACATAGTAGATGCTTAAATAGTATTTGTCAAATAAACGAATTCATGTGGTATCATACAGAGGAAAATATGTACTGGATAAACTAATTTACTTTTCAAGCAGCAGGTGATGCAACAATCAGCTGAATGATAGAAATTTCATTGCTTCTGTGGGTCCCTCACCCTCACAGCGTCAGATATAGATGTGTCTACAGTAAATGCTTACACAGTGTTGCTGAATGACAGAAATAGAGACCAAGAACAGATTTATTTATGTGCAACCTTGAGTGGAGCTTCAAAACTAGCTGATTTAGCATGTGGGTTTTGTTTTTAGGCATTTCTTTCTCTTTATCTCTTCTAAGCACAAATCAGATGGAATGAGTGTGGTGCTCCGAATCTGTGCAAAATCAGGTGACACGAGCTAGCTGTTTTGAAAAAGCAGCATAGTTTCTTCATGCCTGTGTCAGCAATCCAGGCCACAGTGGGCCTCCAGAGAATCACAGAGGTCAGTAGAACACACCACACATGGCAGGATTTACTGTTTATGCTCAGCCCTACACGGTGTTATGGTTTCTGCCAAACAGTGCACTACACAGTTAATGCACACGGTATTCCACCTACACCTTCTCATCTCCCCAGCCTCCTGCAATATATAGTCAGTACATAAAAAGGAAAATACGACAAGTGTGCATTGGGGAAACAGAAAACGGAATTAAAATTTCCAAGGCACTATTTGCCAAATATTGTGTCAGGCACTTTAATAAACATTATTTCATTTGACTCTCACGTTAACCTACTTAAAAATGAGCCTGTTATTCCTGTTATACCCAAAGGATATAAAGGAGACTGAGAGAGGACTGATCAACAACAAATACTGAAAGCAGAGGATTTGAATCTAGGACTGTTCAAAGCCCAGGCCAATGCTTGTTTTATGATTTCCCATTTGTCAAAGTACATCCAGGAGCCAGGGCCTGAGTTTGAACCTGGTAGCTGAGTGTCTTTGGTACAAAGAAGAGGTTTTATTGTCTGAAATAGTCTGAGGAAGTACTCTTCCTAAGTGATGTGTGGAATTCCCCAGGTGCACGTTTCCCAAGGAAATGCTCCTGGTTGTGAATAATGAGGTATCAACTTCTGCCTCATTTTCAGCCTGCCTAAATTCAACCCATTCTTTAAGACTGAGTTTAAAGGCCTTATTGGTGTGAAGACATATCTCTTCCTTCCTTGATGCTTTTACAGAATATTATTGCACTTCTATTTGTTATTTATTTTATTCATGATTTTATTACTGTTCATTCAAACATAACTATTCTATGGATGTATACTATTCTATACATGAAGAATGTAGAAAATAATAAAAATGACTCCGTTTATGGAGCAGAGAGCCATGCCAATAAATAATTGCACATTATGTTAGAAATGTTATGTAGAAGTATGTAAGGATTATACTGGAGCAGTGTCACATGCAGCTACTGTCTCTGGGAGTGAGAGCAGGGATTGTGAGGACGCTATAACTGAATTTTAATGGTTGAATAAGCTCTTGAAAAAGAGGTAGAAAAGCATCCTGGGAAGAAAACAGAGCATACGCAAAGACTTAAAAGTGAGTGAAAGAGTATTTATGTTTAGAAGACTGTACGTTATACCATATGGCTGGAGTACAGTGCATGCTGGGATTTGTAAGCAGAATGAAGATGGGAACTTCCAGATCCAAGTCATCAAGGGATTTGCATACAAGCTAAAATGATTGGATTTGTTTTTTTCCTGAAGGTGAAGCAAGATATGACTTGCTTTAAAGTGAGTGAGTGGCTGAGCAGCTTGTATTTTAGAAAGGTCCTATTGGAAGCAGTAGGGAGAAGAGATTAAAGCAGAGAGAGTAATGCTGAGGGCGGGGAGACAGTTTGAGTGCTCATTGATTGATTTAAAAAAAAAAATTAATGACCTCCTAAATTAGTGCTAACAGCAAAAAAGTGTTAAGGAGAAATTTTAAAAATGTTTAGCTGACTGCTTCCAGAGCTAAATAGTTAATGAAATAAGACAATGAGGAGGGGGAAAAAAAAGAAGAGAAATTTAGGGGTTCTGATTTAGGAAGCCAAGATAGAAAACACTTAAGGAAGGAAATAGATTGCGTGAACGATAATTGTGTTTTATTTTTGTCTATACTTTAGAATTCTATTTATATAAGTACAAAAGCAGGAACAATGAATCTATGGTTATAGAACTTAGAATGTTGTTTTCTTTTGAGAGGGAATAGTGACTGAGATAAAAGCTTATGTATTTTTTTTTTAGTGTTGTATTTCTTCATATGGTTACATGGTTTGACTCACCTAGTAAAAATACGTTGGGCTTTTCACTTATAATTTGTATGCTTTTCTGTATGTATGATATAATTCAGTAATATCTTTAGTTAAAATCATTTTAAAATAAACCAAATGGATAGTTTTAAGGAAAGTGTAAATACAGATGAAGAGAGAGTTAGTTAAATGGAGGATACTTTTCAAAACAATTATGTTACATGCAAAACGGTCTCATCCATTCACTTCACAGTAATCTTTCCCAGTTATTCTGCTTTCCCACTTCATTGACTTCTTCTCGTTACTTAATTCTTTCTAGTAGTCTGTCAATGGCTTTCTTCCTTTCCAAATTATAACTACTTTTTATCTACTCAATGAAACCAATATTTTTGAAAGCATACTATCCGAGATGTAAGAGATTGATTAAAATATTAATCAAATGCTATCTGTGCAATGTCAGACATATTGGAAATATTTGAAATGACTTTTAGAAATTTTTCTAAGACTTTTTGTTTTGTTGTGTTACGGTTCAAGAGATGGTTCCTCCCAAAGAAATCCCAAACAGAATTAATTCTGGAAATATGAGAAAGTAATGTAAATGTAGTTATATCAAAGTGGAGAAAATTATCTTTTAAAATATAGTAAAAAGATTTAATGAAATGATGTAGAAGAAATTACACAATTATAATATGCTATGTAATTTTATGGACAATTTCTAATTCTGTTTGTTTATTTTTACTTTGCTCTTCTAATTTACTTAATTCTATACCATCCTAAACAAATATGATTCTAATTTAATTAAACTTTAATTTTGAAATATAGATTTGCATGCAGTTGTAAGTGACAATTTGAAGAGATACCCTATGTCCTTTACCCAATTTTTCCTAGTGGTTATGTCTTGCAAAACTATAGTACAATACCAAAACTGGGATTGATACAGTCAAGATGCAGAACATTTCCATCACCACAGTGATCCCTCATCTGTTCATTTTATTAAGTCACACCCACCTCTTTCTCCCTAACCCATGGAAATCTTAACCACTGAGAACTACCAGTATTTTCTCCATTTCTAAAATTTTATCATTTCAAGAGTGTTATATAAATGGAGTCATACAGTATGCAACCATTTAGATTGTCATTTTTCATTTAGCATAATTTCCTGATAATTTGCCCAATTTTTGTGTGTATTAATAGCTTATTCTTTTTTTAATTACTGAGTATTAGTACATGTGTCTTAGTCTGTTGGAACCGCTATACCACAATACCATAAACGGAGTGGCTTATAGACAACAGCAATGAATTTCTCACAGTTTTGGAGTCTGGGAAGTCCAAAATCAAGGTGCGAATAGATTTATTGTCTGGTGTGGGCCCACTTTGTCACCTTTTCCTGTGTCCTCAAATGGTGAAAGGTGACCAGCCCCCTCTGGCCTTTTAAATATGGGCACTAATCTCATTCATGAGGACTTGACATATGAATTCAACCACGAATTTTGGAGGGACACAACTGTTCAGACTATAGCAACATGGTACGTGTGTATCGCAGTTTGTTTAACCATTTACCTGTTAAAGGTCATCTGGGTTGTTTCTAGTTTGGGGCCATTATGAGTAAAGCTATTTGAACATCCATGTGTAGGGTTTGTTTGAACATAATTTTTCATTTTTCTGGAATAAATGCCCGAGAATTCAATCTGAGTCTTATGATAGTGACATGTTTTAACATGTGTAACTGTTTCCCAGGATTGTTGTACCATTTTATATTCCCACCAGCATTATGTGAGTAATCCAGTTTTTCTACATTCTTACCAGTATTCTTTTTTCTTTTTTACTTTAGCCATTCTGATGGGTATGTAGCGATACCTCATTCTGGTTATAATTTGCATTTGCTTACTAGCTAATAGTGGTGAACATATTTTTATGTGATCATTTGCCATAAGCTACATTTTGCAAATTTAAAAAAGAAGATGCTGATAATTTTTTGGTTGATATATAGAGAAGGCAATTATAAACAACATTTTCCAAATCTGAAGAATATGTTGGTTGAAGGTACAAATTTGAAAGAAATGGACAAAAATTAAGTCAGTGGTTAGTTGGAACAAAGTAAATACAGGAAAATGTAAGAGTACATACAAAGTTGGATGAGAAAAAGAGGAGCATCTTTGGTAAAACTGTCATTTAAAGACATGGAGACTCAGTATCAAGAAGTGTGGCAGAGCTGGGGTGAGCTTCATGGAAATGCTTTTTAAAGCATAAGAATTACATGCAATTTGAAAATCCATGGAAACCTAGTACAGAGGGGAATGAATAAGTTTGCGGGGAAGAGGTGTCTGATACTGGGATCACAAACAAGTGAAACATTCCAAGTGTGGGAAGCTTGAGAAAGGCAGAAAATGGAGAAGTGCACATCAAAGCCAATAAATGGAATTGCCCAAAAAGCAGGTACCTTCCAAGAAAGTCAGTCTCGATACATTTCCTGAATAGTAGATGTGTCTTCATTTTGAAGGCTCAGAATTTCACACTTGGGAATAGTTCTCAGGTGTGGTATCTTATAATACTTTGGTTACTGCAAGGAAAGATCAAGGAAAGTCTAAGGGATGAGCCAATACATATGTTAGTTTTCTTTTTCTTTTCTTTTTTTTTTTTTAAAGGAGTCTCGCTCTGTTGCCCAGGCTGGAGTGCGTTGGCACGATCTCGGCTTACTGCAAGCTCCACCTCCCGGGTTCATGCCATTCTCCCACCTCAGTCTCCCAAGTAGCTGGGACTACAGGCACCCACCATCACGCCTGGCTAATTTTGTTTTTGTATTTTTAGTAGAGACGGGGGGTTCACCGTGTTAGTCAGAATGGTCTCAATCTCCTCATCTCATCATCCGCCCGCCTCGGCCTCCCAAAGTGCTGGGATTACAGCATGAGCCACCGCACCTGGCCATACATATGTCATTCTTTACTTGGCAGAATAAGAGTGGCTAAAGGGGACCACTGGACTAGGATAATAAAAGTACCCTGTTGAGAATATACCTACTGAAGGGTTGGGGTTTTGGACTCCATTAACTCATTCTCGGCCATAAACACTGGCCTAGGAGTTCAGCTGCCATGCAAAGCAGTCCACATTCAGTTTATTCATCACAATTAGCCACTGTTTCTCTGTTTCTCCTTTCTGTTTACCTTGTTCCTCCCTTAGGGAGAAAATTTAGAATTATTAGTTTCTTACTGATACACGGAAATATACACATAGAAAAATGTGGTAAATTTTTGAGGTAATATATGAGCCTCAGGGATTGGGCTTTGACAAAACATACAAAAAATGGTGAGGTTATAAAAAAGATAAAGTGAAAGGCCATGTGGTTCAAGCTATTTAAACAATGTCAGCGAGTGCCTCTGGTTTCCTTCTTATGTGAGAGAAACAAACCACTGTCTGTTTAAACCACTCTTAGTCTGATATTCTGTTACTTGTAACTGAAAGGATCTGCAGTTCATTGAAGCATTCTGGAATGAGGACGTAAAAAGCTACTAACTTGCTTTAATCTCTGTCTTAGTCTGTTTGTTGTTGTTGTTGTTGCAGTAAAGGAATACCTGGGGCTGGGAAATCAATAAAAAGCGTTATTTGGCTCAGGATTCTGCTGGTTGGAAGACTGGGCATCTGGGGAGGGCCACAGGCTGCTTCTACTCATGGTCAAAGACAAAGAGGAGCCAAGATATGCAGAGGTCACATGGTGAGAGAAGCAGCAATAGAGACAGGGAAAGTTCTAGGCTCTTTTTAACAAGAAGCTCTTGTGGGAACTAATAAGAGTAAGAGCTCACACACTCCCAAGGAAGGGTAATAATCTATTCATGAGAAATTTGCCCCCATGGCCTAAACACCTCCCATTAGGCCCCACCTTCAAAATTAGGAATCAAACTTCAACATGAGGTTTGGAAGAGCCAAACATCCAAGCCATAGAAATCTCTAAATGAGAGTCCTGTCTTCCCAAATATTGACTTAGCTTTTACATAAAACACAGTGTAAGGAAGCTGGAACATTTCAGCTGACCTCAGGCATGAGAGAAATAGAGAGTTGCCCATATAATCTCAGACAGGAAGTTTCAAAATGATCCAGTGCCTCTGAAGTCTCCCACATCTAGCATCACATGTCAGTTCATTTTCATTTTATTTTTCCCTATTTGTTCCTTTTGAATATTCTAACAATATTAGGACAAAACATATTAAACACATGCATATAACTGTTAGTGGATCATGAGATAATATTTCTTCTTTGAATGAGAGAAACCTATAGCTTGAAAGTTCCAGGAATCTGAGCGTTTGGGGAAACAGTGCGAACAGAGAATAAATAGTCATAAAGGGAAAGCGAGGATCTGTAGACTAAATTTACCCTGTTTGTGGTTGTTTCTCATAAGGAAACCCAGATTAGGTTAGCTCTACTTATCAGCCCTGACTCTGCCATTATATTGCTTGAGACTCTGGAACCTGGAGATGTATTCCAGAGGCAAAAGAGCCACTCGCATAGGCTCTGTCCATAAGATGGCAAATTTAAAACACATCTTAACAATCCTCCTTCTGCTCCAAGTTGCTAATCTAATTTTACCCACCACACAGCCAGCATTTTAAGTGAGGGCAGCTGTCCATCCTGCTCTCAATGCAGGATCTGTCATGATGTGCAGTTTGTGTGTATCATACCAAGAACGGGCCCAGGAATTTGGGGAGGCGAGAAAAACTAAACATGCTTAACTAGTTGGATATCAGTTTGGGGCAGAAATCCCGTAAAATGATCTTTCCTGCCTTCTAAATCCCCCAGTGAATATAATGTTTTTGATCAAAATATGTAACATGTGCAGAATACGTTTATTTCTCTGTATTTTTGAAGGAGTTATGTTTCCTCATGGAAAACAATTAAAGGTCAAAGGGGGAGATACTTTTGGGTAGAGATTATTTTCTTACCTTAATAGGACACTAGCCTCATGCAACTTCAGAATTTATCCTAATACGGGAATGATTAAGATAACTTTTAAGCTGCTACTTCCCAGTCTCAACATAAAATTCTTATTTTAACTTAATAATTGTAAAGAGCTAACTTAGTTCCTTATGCTTTCAATTGTTGAGTAAAGGATGTATTCCCAAGCAAATAACAAGCTTCTAAGAAATTATCCAAATCGACAAATACCTTTACTCCACACTGCCCACAGCGAGTGGTAGAGTGAAGCCAAATCAATTTCTTTGTCCTCAAGTCATAATAGAAGCAGATAACAAACATGAAACACTGGACTTTTCGGCAGTTAATTTGGAAGAAAATGTTATACCTGGAGAAAACCTGATGGTGTTTACTGGTAGGAACATGTACCTGTTGAGTATTTGACAGAAGACTGTTTTGAATGTCTCTAAACATCCTTTATCGATTTAAAAAAAAAAAAAAAAAAAAAGGCGAGAAACCCTTGCTCTGAATATTGGCAGAGAAAGATTTCTTAGCACCCTCTATTTCCTATTCTGCACTTATGCACCCCAAGTTGTTAAAAAAAAAAGAAAATGAAATTAGCTCACCAAGGGCTTAATTATATCCCCTTCAATGGGCATCAATACTATTGGCAGCTCTCACAGGGATAGTCTCTTGACAAATCAAGTTGTTGTCTGAGGCATGAAGTGTTAGATTATGATCGAGCCAGCATGACACTGTGATTCATGGTTGCTCTATTACTGAGGGGAAGCAGGATTTCTATTTTATAACGAGTATGAATTTCTAGTGAGACAAATGAATCCTTTTGTTCAACTTCAAGAGTTCATCTTCAGTATCTCAGAACAGAATTATTTTACAGACTCAAACATGTGAAGACGCAGAGGGGTATGGAAATAATGATGCGTAAAGCTTTCTGTCCTGAAACACACTCTTTGGAATTCTAAGAAGGGCCTACAGTGAGCTGAGCCCTTCGAATAACAAGTGATAAAGTCGAATCTCTCCAGTGTAGAATGTAATGTTTTAATGGATATTGTTTTAGCATTCAATGTTTCACATCATGGTCACTAATCCACACTATCGCTACTGTGGTGAAATGAGTATTATACATTTTATTGAAGAAAATTTTCTGCTTAGCAAGTATTCCCAAACCTCTGGCTGTATCTTTTTCTGATATGGGTATAAGGCTAGTTACTTCATATGTTTATAAAATGTTATTAAAATACAGTTTTTTAAAAACAGGAAACACAAAAAGTAAATTAAAAAAAAATTCGAATTTCTAAAGTATTGATACGTACAACTTGATGAAACTCCAGGGAATCACGCTGACTGGAAAAAAAAAAAGCCAATCCTTAAGGGTTGCGTACTGCATGAGTCCATTCATACAACATTATTGAAATGACAAAATTGTAGAAAAGAAAAACAAATTAGTGTTTCGCACGGAGGAGAAGTAGAGTGAGAAGGGAAGAAGAGATGGATATGGCTATGAAAGGGCAGTAAAAGGGATCCTCATAGTAATGAAAATGTTCTGTATCTTGATTGTGTTAGTGCCAATATCCTGGTTGTGATATTGCACTATAGTTTTGCAAGATGTTATCATCCGGAGGAACTGTTTAGAGTACATGGGGCCTCATTGTATCATATATTATAACTTTTTGGGAATGTAATAATCTCAAAATAAAAAAAAATTTTAAAGTTTAAATCAAGTTCATACAACCTAAAAACAATTTTTAAAACCATTTCTATGTATATATTTCCAGTCCTTTAATATGCATAGATTTTTTTTTCAAAGCCGACCCATAACTCTCTGTGTTTTTATGTAACCTAAATTTTTTATTTAACTATATGGTATGAGCATTTTCCTATTAGCAATCAATCTTGTTAATGAAAATGCTATTTTGGCTGAATATTTATGTGTAGAAACGGCATTAGAATACTTGTACAAAGTTAAATATTTTAAAACATTTTCAGACATAATTTATAGATTACCAAGTTAATGTTTTCATACTTGTGGTAGGAAGTATTAATATTTCACACCATCCCTTTGCTCACATCAGGGGGCTACAGGTTCTTATACTTATGCCATCGACATGAGCACCCTCTTCTTTTCCCATAATTTTTCAGAGTGTGGGTTAGCAGATGAGGAGGTGAAATATGGGAGGCAAGAACAGGGAGCTGCTTGTTTCAAGAGTGTAGAGGAAGGAGTATGTGTTTAATAGTGAGTATCAGGGTGCAATTCTATGCACCATTCTTTCCAACCACTGTTCTCAGTCTTTTCCAAATAGTCCCTTTGGGATCAGGGTGAGAGCAATGTAAAAGATCTTTTCAGTAGAAATAAAAAGACATGAAGATACTGTAACTTGAAAGGCCTTATGCAGCTATCAGCCTGTGTTCCTGTCTTCAGAAACTCCAGGGTTGTTGTTTGAATTCAACCTCTTTCATTTACCTATAGGATTTTGTATTTTTGTTAATATCTTTCACAGATAATAATACCACAAATCCTGCCCAGAGAATGTGGGCTTGAGACTGTACTCCTAAGTCATTTGTCCTTTGATCTATACCTCATACAATATACCAAAAAAAAAAGGACCATAGACATAGATATAAAGCTAAAACTATAAAACGTATAGGGGAAAACATAGAAATCTTTGTGACCCTTGGTTAGGAATAGACCCTTGGTTGTACAAGAGACCAAAAATATGATTTAAAAAGGAAAATATTGATAAATAGAACTAGATTGATATTAAAATTTTGCTCTTCAAAAAATACTGGTAGGACAATGAAGACAAGACATGCACAATATACAAGAAATCATTTGCAAACTATATATGTGACAAAGGAATTTTTTTTTTTTTTTGAGACAGAGTCTTGCTCTGTCGCCAGGCTGGAGTGTAGTGGCGCAATCTCGGCTCACTGCAACCTCTGCCTCCTGGGTTCAAGCGATTTATCCTGCCTCAGCCTCCCAAGTAGCTGGGATTACAGGCACCCGCCACCATGCTGGGCTAATTTTTGTATTAGTAAAAATGGGGTTTCACTATGTTGACTAGGCTGGTCTCAAACGTCAAATGATCCTCCCACCTCAACCTCCCAAAGTGTTGTGATTACAGGTGTGAGCCACCGTGCCTGGCCTGTGATAAAGGATTTTATCCGCAATGCACAGAAAGCTCTCAAAACTCAGTAACAGAAATACAAGACACCCAAAAAATAAATGGGCAAAAGATTTGAACAGATCCAACAACAAAGAAGATATATGGATAAGAAATAAGCAAATGAAAAGATGCGCAACATCATTACTAAATAAGAAAATGCAAGTGAACGCCACAATAAGATACCACTACACAACTGTTAAAATTGCTAAAGTTGAAAAACATATCAAATGTTGGTGAGGAAGTGGAAGAACTAAAATGCTCACACACTGCTGATTGAAATGTAAAGTGGTACAATCGCCTTGCTAAAACAAACTAGCCACTTTTTTTGTAAAATTAAACTCACACCTACCATTTGATTCAGGCTAGGTATCAACCCACACCCCCCACACACAAAAAATAATATGCATGCTCAAAGACTTATACAGTACATAAACATCTATAGCAGCTTTATCTGCAATAGCCCAAAACTGAAAACAACCCAAGTGTATCAACAGATGAAAGGTTAAAAAAAAACCTGTGGTATATCCATACTATAGAATACTAGGAATAGACCACTGATATACAATGAATTAAAAACCAAATGACTACGCTGAGTGAAAAACACCAGACAGTACAGGGTACACACTGTATGTCTGCATTTGTACAATACTCTAGATAATACAAACTAATCCGTAGTGACAGAAAACTTACAAACAGATGAATTGTATGGGTCTAGAATTGAAGAGGAGAGAAAGAAGGAATTACAAAAGGGCATAACAAAGTTTTGGAAGTTGATGAATATGTTCAGTTATTTGATTGTGGTGTTTTCATGGCTATATATTTACACAAAAACTTATGCTAATATGTGTACTATTTATTGTATGCCAATTATACTTCAGTAAAGCCTAAAAAGAAAGGTACATATGAGCAAATGAATAAATACTATAAATGTAAAAAAACACCATATATATGTATAGACTTTGTACAGGGTTACTTGTATAGTGACTTTTATGTTGTGACTTTAAATTACTCCTTTAACATAGAGACAATTGGATAATTTGAAATCTGCACATAAACTGACTAACAATAAGAAATGAATTGATTGTTGACTGAAAAGACGGCAAAATGGCTTCTTCTGGGAGTATTAATCGATGACATCAAGAAAATCTCTTTTTGTGAAATATCAGCAAAGGAGACAACTGTTATGGATGGGAGTTGCTGCTATGCCCAGCTCCTTGTGACTCACCTGAATTTCAGGCCCAGGCAAGGAGACGACTCTGGAGCC
Source organism: Papio anubis (assembly GCF_008728515.1). Classification (NCBI taxonomy): domain Eukaryota; kingdom Metazoa; phylum Chordata; class Mammalia; order Primates; family Cercopithecidae; genus Papio; species Papio anubis. Next base: position 140,460,211 of record NC_044982.1, read on the forward strand.
ATAAATTATGGCCACAATTTATCTGTCCCCTCCTTAACCAGATTCCTGACTCTAGCTAGTTGAAATGGCTTCATCGACATAGGCACTCACTGTTACCATCCCTAACCACATATCCAGTTACTTAGATAAGATCAAAGAAGCTTCCCGCTAGAAATTTTCGGAGGACTATTGGAGCCATGATAGCTGAATAAAGTGGTTTTCAATCTTCAGAGTGAATGTCAATCAGTATGAATCAGGCATAAAAACTTGTTACACATTTAATTCCTAAGCCCCAATCTTCAATGTTCTACTTCAATAAATTTAGAATTGGGGCACTGAGATAAGTCTGATGAAGATACTTCTCAAATTATACTTTGAGATATCCAAATATCTTGGTTATTTGCACTTTCTGTTTTTTAAAGGAATTTGATGTTTTAGTTCAAACCACATATTAAACTGATAATTTGCTTTTGTATTATAACCTCAAGATTCTTGTTATAGTTAGAACTGAGAGCTTTTCCTCCCTTGCTCCTCCATTCTTCATGGTTCAACTAAGTTCAGCTCATGACATTTTCAGAAAGACTACTGTGGGCCAGACACCAGGCTCCACATCAAGAAGACAAAGCTCTTTGGCCTTCATGACAGTGGAATCTGGGAGGGTCTGATACTGTAAAATGGCCAGGCAGGAGATTCTGTGTCAGGATCAGCTGGTTCTTCCCTGGCATTCTGGCACCTGCTTCTTCCATTAATGTATTGTCTAATCTATAAAACGATGGGTGAGTTAGCTGCTCTCTAACTTCTCTTCCAAACGGTACATAACTCTAACTTTTGTCTGAAATAGATCAGTTTCACGCCTATTGTCAAAAAGAAATATTTTTGAAAATCTAAATGTATAACTAAATAAAAAAGAACAGAAAGTAATAGTATTCTTCGATTTTCTGTCCATTATGTATCTGTTTTTGTCCTGGCCTATTTATACGTGGAAGAACAAATTTTTCTGGATCACCTCTCAGTAGTATTTCTTTTCAATGATAAAATAGTTCCATCAGGCTCTAAACTATCTGAGATATATGGACACCTTACATCACCAAAACACATGTAAGTGAAGAATGAATTCAATAGAATAAACTGTAATACATTTGAAAGACTAAGATGAATTCATATTATAGATATGGTAGCCAGCACTGTGAGGAGAGCTATAGTATGAAGATAATGACCTCCAATGACAGGTCAATTTTGGAGGCACCATGAATCAGCAGTGCATCTTCCTACTACTTTGTACATCATTTAGGAGACATCATGCAGTCTTCTTTAAGCAGTCAGATCAGAAAATGCATACATCTTTCATAGACTGCCTGGCTGAAAATGACAGCCACCAACCCTCTTACCCGCTGCCCCATTGCTCCCTGCACTCTAAGACTGGCATACTGGGAGCCCTTGTTGCATGATTAAATTTCAGAAATGGAGTTAGCTTTTTGTTGGAAATGGATAGCAATTAATTAGTTGCATGGCCATAAGTGTTTTTGCTGAGGACATGCACATTTACTTTCTCCACATTTCAAGAAAACCAGTGGCAAATGCTGAGGCAGTGGAGTCTAAAAGATGCAGACTGCTTGGTTGGCAAATGGACCTGCAGGACTGATTTTTTCCAGCTGTCCGGAAATGGGTTGTCTTAAGTGGAATATCATACACTTTAAACCATATGGAGCCCAGTGACTGAGGCTCTTAACAGGACTATGGACTATATGATTTTCTAGATCAGCCCACACTCATAAACAAATAGAGTGACCAGAGAGAAGGGGGTGTTAACATGACATACAAATTACCCCTACTAACAATCCCAGTTTAATTGGGTTTTCTATATTTTTATGCCACAATTTAATTCTGATTCGGTGTTTTGGCTGGCGGCCTGTCTTTCGAAGGCTCTCAGAGATTTTTTTGCTAATGGCAATGAGACTGAGCTAGAACAAAGCAGATCACTGCAGCCTTTCCTGCCGCAGAATATAATCAACATGTCATACATAATTCCCAAAGCTGCATACACAAAAAGAGCCAGATCTAAAAACTCATTGATACCAGGAATCAAATGATCATTTAAGCAGTCATGCCAGGAGTCATGCTGGAGAGTAATAGCTGACTTCATCAGTCTATTGATGAAGCTTGCCAACAATTTTTTTCCCCTAATTACTTTTCTTCTTTCAAATCTACAGTGAAAGATGATGATTTTGTGAAAAGCCACAGGCTTTCAAATGCTTTAAATACATTTCAGTGTTGAAAAACAAACCAAAATATATAAAAATAAAAGCACTTGTGAAATTTTGTTTGCTTTGCTAAAGAAGGAATGTCTTCCATAATCAAAAGAACTGTGATTTTTTTCCCAAGTGTGTTTGTAGCTCTTTATCCTCTCACTTTGTTCTGAGCTGCCAGGGTTGGCATCAGGGTTTTCTGTGTCACTGCAAGGCTTTGGAAAATTTAGCCTTTTCCTTAACTATGGATGAACTTAGACAGGGCTCTGTCTATACTTGGGTACTACATATATCTGGTACTAACAGCTGGATGGATGCTGGGAAACTCTTGTAAGCATTCTTCTAACTTGATAACCAATATCAAACAACAGTTAAGATTCCCACAATCCTTTCAACTGGAAAAGGTTGCAAAATGGTGGTTTGCAGGTAGAAACTGGCCTGGACATAGATTCTCTTTGACCAGGCCAAGTTTTTAAATGCTTTAATTTAGATGTAAATGACTTTAAATGGAAAATGTTCTCTACATTTTTAGTTCCCACAGTACTTATGCCTACTGTGGAACCTAAAACTTGGTGCATTAATGTTTTGGGTCTGGTCCATCTAGTTATTTGAGTTTGTGCTTTTGATTTAGGTACATGATTCTTCTATGAAGTAAAACTACTAAAATACAAGCTTCTGAAGTTGGTAGAAAAACAGAAGCACCTGTTTCCAGGAAGTTAAAGATTTTAGGACTCATTTTCCATAAAATTTTATTTTTACAGTTTTATGTATGTTTAAAAACATGTAACTGTTTTAAAATTTTCTTTATGAAGAAATGGAGACTCTTTAAGAAAATAGTTCAGCGTAACTTTACGATCTCAGGAAGCTCTTTCCCCAAAAGATAAAAGCTGCAAACAATTTATTGTTCTTCCAAGAATCTTCTTAAAACACCCATAAATTATGTAATAGGAAGCCTCAAAGAACAGTTTATATCCTCTTAGAACTTTTTGCCTCAACATTGTTGTCTTGCTCTATCTACCAATCCTAAACTATTATTTCACGACTCTTACCCAATCTAAACCAAGCTCCTGCATTGGAACACCCACCATAGACAGATTTCAAAATCTTCAGTATCCCAAGTTCGCTCTGCCCGCTCTGAGACACTACTAAGACTTTCTAAAAGTAGTGGCCTCACTGCCTAGGTAAGCAAGAGACCTACTTTTGTCTTATACAAAAGTAGGTTTGATGCTACGTGGAGAATGCAGAATTCAACAATCCATTTCACAATGCTGCAACACTTCTCCTTTTTAATTGTAGTGGATTCAAAGACTAAAGGGTAGAGAGTGGTATCATTATAGATATAGCAAAAGAATGAAACTAAGAAAGAAAGACAGATATCATGGAATGCCGGAGTTGGAAGGGAGGTTAAAGGTTATATCCTTTTCCTTCATTAACTCTTCTTTTGACAATGTCTCCATTGCCCTCATGTGTTCTCATGAGACTTGGTTTCTTTACTATTTATTCTTATAGACAAAGAAACCAGAAAAATGCCATATAATTATTCAGATGTGAGTTGATGAGAATTAGCAATATTGTCACAAATACAAACACAGAAAAGTAGGGGAGATATCAAGCATGTTGGAAGATATGCTTGATATCTTCCAACTAATGAGTGGAAGAATGAGAACAAATTTAAATATGATTAAGACTTCAGAGATTAAAAATCTGGGAAATGGGGATGGCAAGGTCAGAATGGGGGAAATGCCATGTTATAATTATTTCATGAACACGTTATAAACTTGGATATGACCCATTTTAGGCTTCGATTGAATATGTAAATGGAAATACCTTAAAAAACAAAGTGAAGCAAAGTGAAGAGTCAAAGTAAAAAAATTGATACTTGGAAGTCTTGTGAATGAATTGAGTTTTTTTATGGGTATGGAAAGGGACAAATAGAAATCTCCTGAAAAAGAGTAAAAGGAAGAAAACGAGGATAAAAAAATGGAAGGAATTTAGGAAGGAAAGGAGAAATGGTTGGAAGAAGAAAGAAAGACAAGAAATGAGAAAAAAAGAAAGCAACAGAGAGGGAAAAGAAAAACATTTCAATGAAGAAAATAAAGTTAAGTGAGTCAAAGAGGAAAAGGACCAAACCAAGATTAAAAATACTTTTTTCAGAAGGAAGGAGGTGGCCAACTTTCTGAAATAAAGGTGAAAAATATGTGATGGTAAAACTTAAAAAAACTAATTAAAATATTAATTTTGTCCAGAAAAAGAATATTAAATAACTCTAGGGAGAATTTTAGAAGCAGTTGATAATAAAAGCCAGATTGCAGAAGATTAAGAATATTTTGTATATAAATGAAAAATCAAGAAATGTGTTTGAATACTTATCAGTTGTCTCTACAGTATTTTAAAGCAAAAAAATAAAAAATAAAAATATAAAAGTGAAACAAAGCATTGAGGTGAAATAAAAACTTCTAAAAGGAGAATGTGAACAAATAACTAATTGCTTAGATAAAAATATGTTCTCGTCTGGTTTGTGTGTACATGAGACAGAGAAAGAGAGAGAGAAAAATAAAACTACCTTTTATGTGTTTGTCCTACCTTTTTCTCATTCTTCCTGATGTTTCAGGAGACAGTTTCTCTGGTTGATGAGGTCGTCATCAGTTTTGATTTTTATTTTGTTCCCTCTTTGCTATCATGTATTCTTCAGCACCTGCTTCCAGCACTTCCATGGGTCATGCACCCCCATCTCATTACAGATAGAATCCTTTTTTAATGAACTTCCATGATATCAAAATCATTTTATCACATAGCGGTCTTTTCCTTGAAGCACCAACACAAAAAAAATTATAATGAGGTTCTTCCTAGGGAAAACTTCCCATTTAGTGAACTTTGCTTAATGCCTGAAGTTTGAGTGGTTAATGACATTTTCTTCTGATGTCTTGAGAATCATTTTCTAAGAATTTTCTCTTAAAATCTCAGCTAAAGCAAAGCATTTCCTAAAAATAATAAGAGAAAAGCTGCCAGTGGATTGTAATTCATAAAAATAGTGTGTAATACCCTGATTTTTTACCATTTCTCACAGGGAATTGACTTCTACTTGTAACATTTTCATTCCTTGATTTAATCAAAAGATTGCTTATTTTACTTTCTTTCAATGAAAACTAAATACTCAAGATACAGAGTAAAATGCTGTTTAAGATACAAGGTGTTTTTTTAAAATACGTAAATTGGTTATGCTGTGTATTCTGCCTGCCATATATAAGTACAACCTTGAGGTTTTTGCTTTCTCTTCTTTAAAGTGTGAGCACATGTGCTCCATTTGCTAGGCAGCATTTCTCAAAGTGTGGTACATGAACTGCCTATATTAAAGTCACTTGGCATTCTTTTCAGACTTAATAAACTAGGAATCTGCATCTTTATTAAGCAACTTCAGGTGATGATTAAACATTGAAGTTTGAAAAATCCTCCAGGAAAGAAATGCTACATAAATAGTACCTGTACTTATGTTTAATACAAAATGTGTAGTTGAATGTAATTGTAAGATGCTCATTGGTGGTTTGTAGATTTTTTTCTTCTATTGCTGGAATATGGGAGACAGAAAGTTTTGGAGGAATTATGGTTGTGCATGGATAGAATGTGAGAGCAGGCAACTACTGAAGTCAGGCCTTCACTGTTCCTGTATGGAAATCATCCTCAGGACTACCCAGAGCAACACTGTTGGGCTTTTAGTTTTCTTCTGCCCAAAATAAAACAGAAGGTCTTGCATGTCCATGGCTAATTTCCCAGCACTTTCGAAAAAAAAAAAATGCCCAAATCTTTTGATTTCTTCTTACATATAAAAGCTAAAGAGTAACAGATCAGACTTTGATGTAAGGAAATTAGAAGAAGAAAAAGATTGAGATTTTCCGTGCCAATTCAAAGGTAGAGAATTATGAAATACAGAAAGTGAGTTGATAGAGCTCCAGAGATCACGGCTATTAACAGACAAGAAAAAGGCTTCAGTTAATTATGAAAGTGCTTGGTGAGAACAATGTGAGGAACTTAGCTAAGTTTAATGCATCTGGAGAAAAGAGAAGAGATTAAGATTTCTGGTCATGAGATCTCAGAGTTGAAGAAATGCTAGTTCTGTAATATATTATTATGAAATGAGTGCTTATTCTTTCAGGTACTGTGTGAAGCACTTCACAGATATTATCCAGTTTAATCTTCACAGATATTTGCTTCTGGAGCAAATATTATTATTTATGTGTTACAGATGAGCAAAGAAGACATAGGAGGATAAAGCATCTGGCCCAAGTTCTCATTGGTACTATTGGTGCTGAGTTTATAAGACGAATCTAAGACAATCTCCTAAACAGTGCTTCAGAGGAGAATCACTCTGAACTAAAGCTGAAAAAACAGGCTCCCCTTGAATACAGACGATAATCTACTTGAGGGTAAAGTAGTATGTATTTGGTGAAAGAAGCCAGCTTTTCATAAGCCCACCTCTATCTCCATTTGGAACCTATTTACAAAAGCCTGTGACCTATTGCTCTGTTTTGTTGACTCATCTGAGTAACTGCTATTCTTTGATAGCCTGTCCAACACTATGTGCCTGCAGGAATCCCAGGAATCAAAATGACACTGTGTCTAAATGGTTGATAGAGTGATGATTTGGATGGCCCATTATGGAAGAGAGCTTTATTCTCGTGTGGATAAAGAATTCTCCATCCTCTATCACACTTGGCTATATCTCTTACCATTGGCAAGGCTCTTGTTCTGCACTTATTTTTGTCTTCTGCCTCCTTAATCACCTGATCATTACCTATTATTCATCATGAACTCTCATTCTGAAGGTTCCAGTTCATTATAAATATATAAAAATAAAACGACTGTTACAAGTTTAAAAAATTCAATAGATCTTTTCCTTTGTTTGCTTTATATTTTTCTAAAGAACATTATAAATTGTGCACCCATAGTTATAATATATAAAAAGAAAACATTCTCTGTATAAGTCCTACACGAATAAAAACTAATAAGCATATATATTCTACTGTACCTTAATGTTTAAAAAATAAAGAATTTTATCAACAGAGAAATGTTACTGTAGTCTACAATCTATTTGTGGTTCATGAAAGAATTTTCAATTAAAGATCAAACAACTAAAATGTTATTACATCAGTTCCCTTTTCAAATCTCTCTCTGATCAGGATCCTGTTTATTAAACAAATATATTCCCTCTTCTCTCACCTTCTTTATTCCACACTTGCCTCTTGTATCTCATTCTATAATGTAATGGCCAGCTCAGGCTGTTACTACAAAATGATACACTGGGTCACTTAAATAACAGACATTTCTATTTCCTAATTCTATAGGCTAGGAAGTCCAAGATCAAGATGCCTGGAGATTGGGTTTCTGATGACAGCCCACTTTCTGGTGTGCAAATGGATACCTTCTCCCTTTGTCCACACATGGCAGGCAGGCAGACACACACACACACACAAACACACACACACACACACACGTCTCTGGTTTCTCTTTCTCTTCTTATATGGGTACTAATTCCATCACAGGAACACCACGTCCCAACCTTGTCTAAACACAATTACTGCCCAAAAACCTCCCAACACCTTGAGGGCAAAACTTCCACATATGAATTTTTTGAAGGGACACAAATATTCATCCCATGCAACATAACTAGCTTACTCTGTCCCACCACTCTGTGCCCCTTCTCTTTCTGCCCCTTCTCTTTCTGCCCCTTCTCTTTCTGCCCCTTCTCTTTCTGCCACATATCAACACTGTGCCCTGGGCACATACAGAATCAGCACCTGGAGCATCAATTCCTTTTCCTGTTAAAGAGAAGTGAAAATACAAAATGTCATTTACCACACTCTGGAACACACACTGGAATTTTTTTAACCTCTGAATCTTCAATATCTCTGGTTTCTTCTCAAAGTTACTTAGAGTAAAACAAAAACCTGTCAAGATTCTTCAAAGAAGGAGAATACAGAGAATATTTCCTGGATTTAAGAGAGACTTATACTCGATCCCCTATCCCTTTATGCTATACACTCTCTTTGTTTTTTTACAATTCAGTGATTTTTTAGTATATTTACAAGATCGTGCTATGTTATCATCACTGTCTAACTGCAGAACGTTTTTCTCACCTTAAAAAGAAATCTCACATCCATTAGCATTAAAGAGGTAAGAAAGCGAATCTCCCTCAGAGCCTCCAGAAGGAACCATCTCTGCCAACATGTTGATTTTATACTGGATTTCTGACCTCTAGGACTGCCCCTCCCTTCCTATAGTCCCTGGCAACCACTAATCTACTTCCTGTCTTTGTGGATTTGCCAATTCTGGATATGTCATATGAAAGAAATCATACAAATACACCGCCGTTTGTCTTTGATTTCCTTCACTTAGCATAACGTTTTCAAAGTTCGTTCATCCTGTAGCATGTACTAATATTTAATTCTTTTTATGGATGAATAATATTCTTTGTATGCATATATCACATTTTGTTTATTCAACAGTCAGTGAAAATGTAAATGGTTTTCATGTTTTTGGCTCTTATAAATAATGCTGCTGTAAACATCATGTGAACATATGTTTTCAGTTTTGTTGAGTATAGAACTAGTAGGGGAATGCTGGGTCAGATAACTGTTTAACTTTTTGAGGAACTGCCAAAGATTTCCATAGTAATTGGACTATTTTATGCTCCCACCAGCAGTATATAAGGCTGCCAATTTCTCCATAGTCTCACTAACACTTACTATGTTTTTAAAAATTATTAATATAGCCATCCTCATGTTTATACAGTGATATCTTATTGTGATTCTGATTTGCATGCTCCTAATGACTAATGGTGTTAAACACATTTTCACGTGCTTATTGGCCATTTCTATATTTTTGGAGAAACATCTATTCAAATTATCTGCCCATTTTTAAGTTGTGTTGTTTGTCTTTTTATTAATTTTTAAGAGTACTTTATATTTCCTGATACTAGACCCTTATCAGATATATGATTTTCAAATATTTTCTTCCATTCTGTGGTTTATCTTTTTACTTTCCTCAAAGCGTCCTTTGACACACAAAAGTTTTTGATCGTGATAAAGTAAAATTTATTTTTTCTTTGGTTGCTTATGCTTTTGGTGTCATGTCTCAGAAATTATTCCTAGAGTCAGAGATTTACATCTATGTTTTCTTCTATGAGTTTTATAGTTTTACCTTTTATGTGTAGTATTTTTAAATCCATTTTGAGCTAATTTTTAAATATTATTTAAGATAGGAATTCCAATTTTATTCTTTTGCATGGGAATATCCAGCTATCTCCACCCATTTGTTGAAAAAAATTCTTCTTTCTATTTTGAATGGTCTTGGCACCCTTGTTGAAATTCAATTGACTGTATGAGTTTGTTTCTGGAGTCTTAATTCTGTTATGTTGATCTCTACATCCATGACAACACTATGGTGTCATGCATACTGAAGCTTTTAGTTTTGATATTAGAAAATGTGAGTCCTTCAACTTTGTTCTTTTCAATATTGTTTTGGTTATTCTGTTGGCTTTTTTTAAAGTTTCCAAATGCATTTTATAATCAGCTTTTCAGTGTTTGCCACAAAAGCAATCAGAATTTTGATATGGGCTGTATAAGTTTCGAAGATCAGTTTGAAGAGTACAATAATGAGTAAAGCCCCTACTCAAATATGTCCATGTCTGAATCCCCAGAATCTATGACTCTATTACCTTTCATGGCAAAATGGCCTTTCTAGCTGTGATCAAGTTAAAGATCTTAAGATTTTCCTGGATTATCTTTGTGAGACTAAAGTAAACATAAGTGTCCTTATATGAGAGGGGAAGGGAGACTTGACTATAGGAGAAAACAATGTGATGATGGAAGCAGAGACTGGAATGATGTGACCACAGGCTGAGGCACACTGACATCCTCCATAAACTTAAAGAGGCAAGAAACTGAATTTTCCTTAAAGGCTCTGGAAGAAACCGTTGCTGCCAACATGTTGATTTTATGCTGCACTTAATTCGAAAGTTGTGGCAATCTGTTAGTGCAGCAACAAGAAAACTAATACAGAGTGTCACCATGATAACAATATTGTCTTCCAATCCACAAGAATAGAATACTTTTATTTACTTTTTTCAATAATGTTGACTATCTTTCGGTGTACAAGTCTCACATTTCTTCTGTTACATTTATTCCTAAATATTTTATTCTCTTGAATGCTGTTTTAAATGGGTATTTTCTCTTCATGTTCATATTGTTTACTGCTAGTATATGAAAATACATTATTTTCATTCAGTATACTGATCTTGTTTACACAATAGAAATCTAACTTATCCTTTTGACTTTTGGCTTAAAAAGTTATTCCAAAAATGGTCTAAGTAAACCAGCACCCAGGGCTTCACTTTGTGCTTAAGGACTCATAGCAACATTAGTTGGCTGCATACTTATAATTATTTTTTACGCATGCAAAGAACTATAAGCTTATTTTGCATGTGACTTTGCCAAAAAGTTAAAATAATACTTAAGATCTGAATTTTAATATACTCTGGATGTAAATTGTCTATGCTGCCCTTTACAGTAATAAAATAGTAATACTTCTGTGTAAGTAAACAGAAAAGTATGGCCATTTGTTCCTCCTTTTGCTTTAGACTAACTTCTGTTCATTCATAGAAGCTCCATAATTTTGCCATACTCATTCAAATATTCCAAATGATGCCATCTGGAGAGCAAAGAGAAGCTCAAAAAATCAAGCAGGAGTGCCATGAGCATTGTCAGTCCCTGGAAAATCAAGTGCTGAAGTTACAAGCAGCCCTCAGAGAGCTGCCGTTCTCCCTACAACTGGCATTTGGAGAACGTGGTAATCAACAGACAGGGTAGCTGATGCTGCAAGACTAGAATATTTTTACTCCAGGATAGACAGTTTGAAACCTTCAGACAAAAGAGAAAAAAAAATCAACTTTGCATACATTTTTATTACAGCCATGGAAAGCTTTGCATTCCATACCTTGTCAGAGTTAACAGGTACAGAACTGTCCTTGAATCTAATTTTCATTCCAACAGAAATGTGAGAAGTGAAATCATTGCACAGGGAAAAAAAAGCAAAAGTAAAAAAGCTTTCTTTACTGTGTGGTTTGCTGCTATAATGTCTGAAGGGAATTCAGAAAACCGTACATTAAAAAACATTAGGTTGCATTAGGTTCAATGCAAACTGTTTCACCAGATAATGGCAAATATGAGCTCTAAATTGTCCATATTTAGAAAACTTACATTAGCAAATGTCCCACGGGACATACATCTAACTTGTTTACTGACCTAGCTTGGTCTATTTTTTGATTATAAAAATATTCAATCTTCTAGAATTTTCGTGTTAAGAATTTCTAATATGTCCTTGGGATTGCGCTAGGAAATCTCTGAGAAAGTTGATCGCGTAAACTTTTTGTGCAATTTTATCTTTCTTCATTCTTAACTTATAGAAAAATGTACCAATAAAGACAAAATAGGGAAGGTAAAGTGAGCTAATTTTCTTAAAATTTCACCTTTATGAAAAAAAAGGCCTTTCTTTGGTATCATTTCCTTTATTAAGAACTGAAAACATGGGGGGGCGGGGATTGTGCTATTGAAAAAATTTTACTTCTTGACATAGGTGCTGCTTGCATTGAGGTTTACCTTGTAATAAATCTGAGCTGTTAAAAACAATGGTAATCACATGATTAGATGGATGGATGGTTGACAAAGAGATGGACAGGCAGATAGCTACATGGTAGAGCAAATTAAATAAAATCGTAATGATACAGTAGGTGGGTATCTGAATATTAAGTGTAAAATGTTTTCAACTTATCTATGTGTTTAAAACTTTCCTAATAAAATATACACAAGCCGTAGGCCTGGTTGAGTGGTCATGACGAGAAAACTGCTACTTAAGTTCCCAGCACACTTCATAGCTAAGTTCATATGGGATGTGGTTAGAAACAACAGAACTGTCAGGAAGATCGAAAATTTGCCTCATACCTTCTGTAATCTCTTATATTTATTTGGCTGCTAGACTAAAACATCACAAAGTTTTTATTAAGATAGAAAATAAAAACAAATATAAATGGTGAATGCCATCTCATTGAAAGATCTATTGCTAACCAAGTAATTTTAGCCCTCACAAATATTTTAGTTTTCAGGACTATGATAAAATAGAACTGTGAGATTAAATCCATATTCAAGGGAGAAAAGACTATTTTGTTCATCTGGACTTTCTGGCAAGGTTGTTTTATTGCATAACATTAGAGCAATGATGCTGCACCTTGCATTATTGCTCTGCACTTTGTACCCTGTATAAAGGGAATCTTGGAGTTAGGCAGTGAGTGCACAACATGGGGCAGCCTGTATTCTGGTTAAAATGCCTTTAACTGGGATTGTTTAAAATAGTGAAAAATATCTTAGTAGTAATGCAAAGATTTAATTTCATCTCAGTACCTTCCTCCAGTCACTAATTATCCTCTCTGTCAAAGGTAATAACCCTCCTGATATTTTTTTTTTTTTTTTTTTTTGAGACGGAGTCTTGCTCTGTCACCCAGGCTGGAGTGCAGTGGCCAGATCTCAGCTCACTGCAAGCCCCGCCTCCCGGGTTCACGCCATTCTCCTGCCTCAGCCTCCCGAGTAGCTGGGACTACAGGCGCCCGCCACCTCGCCCGGCTAGTTTTTTTGTAGTTTTTAGTAGAGACGGGGTTTCACCGGGTTAGCCAGGATGGTCTACGATCTCCTGACCTTGTGATCCGCCCGTCTCGGCCTCCCAAAGTGCTGGGATTACAGGCTTGAGCCACCGCGCCCGGCCACCCCCCTGATAATTTTATTATTTCCTTGCATTTCTTTACCGTTTTAACATAACTACACATTTTCAAACACTACATTTTTTCTTATATTTTGTTTTGAATGTTATATAAGTAAAATTTTACCATACATATTTTTTTGTGGGTAAAGGTCTTTTCATCAACATCATGTTTATGAGATTCATTCATGTTGTAACATGTGGCCATTTTCCACTTTTTTCATTGCTGCATAATATTTCACTGTGATTATACTTTACCCTTTCTAATATTGACAGAAATTGGGTTACTTCTATTTATGGATTGCTATTATGAAATTTGTAGTTGAGCACATTTGTTGTCCATATTTCTTTGGTGTACATGTAAATACATTTCTTTTGGGTATACTTAAGATTAGAATTGCTGAGTCATAGGATGAGAATATTTTCAAATTTAATTGATAGTGCTTAATAGTTTTCCAAAATTAACTTATGCTTCTACAAATAGTGTCTAAAATTCACACTTGTTCCATATTCTTACCAATATTTGACATTTTTATTTTAGTCATTCTTTTGGGTAGTAAATGATATCTCACAATCGTTTTAATTTTTTTTATGTGACTAATCAGGATATTAAGCAGCCTTTGGCCCTTTGGATATTCCCTTTTGTGAAATGCATTTTCAAGTATTTTGCCTATTTTTCTTTTGAGTTGCCTATAGTTTTGTTTTTATTTTGTAGGACTTCTCTACATAATTGAAATAAGTTGCCTTTGTTAGTGATATGTGTGGAGAATGTCTTCCCCCATTTCATGGCTTTCCTTTTAACCATTTTGTTAATATAAATTTTTATTTTAATTTTTTTATTTGAATTTTAATATAGCCTAATTAAAATATTTATGTATTTTATTTATGTAGTTTTCTGTCAGTGTTTAAGAAGTGACTCTATATTGTGAGATTATGTAAATATTCTTCTGTATCATTTTTTATAAATTGTGTTGGTTGTGTTTCACATTTCTAAAATTTATCTAAAATGAATTTTAAATTCTTCTAAATGAATATCTGATTGTCTCAGCAACATTTTTAAACAAGGCATACTTTTCCCATGCTTCCACAGTGTTATAGCAAGGTTATTTTTCTGTGCTCTCTTATTCTACTCTATTGTATTCTAGTCTATTTATTTGTCTGTCTAAAAACCAGTCCCTTCCCAGGAGTTTGAAATAAGCCTCGGAAACTCCATCCAACAGAAAATACAAAAATTAGCTGGGTGTAGTGGTGTGTACCTGTAGTACCAGCTACAAGGAAGGCTGAGGTGGGAGGACTGCTTGAGTTCAGGAGACAGAGGTTGCAGTGAGCCGAGATCATGCCACGGCACTCCAGCCTGGGTGATGAAGTGATACTCTGTCTCAAAAACAAACAAACAAAAGACACATATTTAGTTATTATTGCTCTGTAAGTCTTGACATTCAGTAAAGGAAGACTTTTAACCATGTTCTGTTCTCCAAGATTGTCTTTATCGTGTATGACCCATTACACTGCCACACAAATTTTAAAACCATTTGCTAATTTCCACAACATTGAGATTGTATTAAATAGATATATTAGTTTTGGAGACTTGGTGTCTTTACAACTTTTATTTTTCCAATCCATGTTTTATAGTTTTCTGAGAGAAGTTTTATACTAAGTTCTATCTATTAGAACTATTATATTGGAGTATAATATCACAAGAGCACATAAAGCATCAGTGAACAGCTCAATGAAATTTCAAAAGTGAAAGTTCTCTTGTAACTAGCACCAGATCAAGAACTAGCACATTAGCCCAAATCCCTACCCTCTTCTGTCCCATTCTAATCTATTTTTGACCTTTAAATAATTTGAATCATCCAGTAAGTATTGTTTTGTAGATGATTTTGTTACTGCAGGTGAGTCCGTATGGGAATGCAGGAACCTCAATTCTTGCCTCCTCAGAAAAAAGAATTGGACCGAGGGAGCATAAAGCAGGCTGAGATGACTGAGGCAAGTTTTACAGCGGGAGTGAAAGTCTATTCAAAGGTTTTAGGGCAGGAATGAAAGGAAGTCACATACACGTGGAAGAGGGCCAAGCAAGTGACTTGAGAGCTCAAGTGTGCAGTTTGACCTTTTCACTTGGGGTTTTATATGTTGGCATGCTTCCGGGGTCTTGCGTTACTTCTCTCCTGATTCTGTGCTTGGGGTGGGCTGTCACATGTTCAGTGTGTTTATCGGAGTTGTATGCATGCTCCATTGAGGTGGTTTTACCTTACCATGCCAGTGTTCCTATAATATGATACACCAGTTCAACTCTGCCATTTTGCCTCTTAGTGTGCATGCTTCAGCCCATTTGCCCAGTTCCTGAGATCTTAACAGGAAGCTGCTAATCACCAGCTTTAGGTGTTTCTGTTTATTGAGAGACTGCTTTTCCCTGGCACTGGCTGTGGCCAATTCTTATTTTAGAGAGATTTCACAACCACCTGTCCATCACCTGATGGTTGCCTGACGTTCCTGGTCCTGGGGTGTGTGTGTGTGTGTGTGTGGGTAGAGAGCCCTCTCCTGCCCTGCTCATGTCTGACTAGCTACCTACTGAAACAATTTCAGCCAATACAACATTTATAAAATTTACTCATAATTTTATGTATATTTTAATTAGTCTCATTGCTATATAGATTACATCTTATAAAAACATCATTTTTAAGTATTTACTGTTGGCGGGTGTCATGTGCGACCGTGTGAAGAGACCACTAAACAGGCTTTGTGTGAGCAACATGGCTGTTTATTTCACATGGGTGCAGGCGGCTGAGTCCGAAAAGAGAGTCAGTGAAGGGACATAAGGGTGGGGCCGTTTTATAGGATTTGGGTAGGTAAAGGAAAATTACAGTCAAAGGGGGGTTGTTCTCTGGCAGGCAGGAGTGGGGGTTACAAGGTGCTCAGTGGGGGAGCTTTTTGAGCCAGGATGAATCAGGAAAAGGAATTTCACAAGATAATATCATCTCTTAAGGCAAGGACCAGCCATTTTCACTTCTTTTGTGGTGGAATGTCATCGGTTAAGGTGAGGCAGGGCATTTTCACTTCTTTTGTGATTCTTCAGTTACTTCAGGCCATCTGGGCATATACATGAAAGTCAGAGGGGATGCGATGGCTTGGCTTGGGCTCAGAGGCCTGGCAGTGGGCATCTGAGAAATTTCCAGTTTGAGGCTATTGTGAATAGTGCTGCTGTGAACATATGTATGAGTTTTGTAGTCTATATATCTAAGAATGAAATTGTTGAGTCCAGAGTTTGCATGTATTACTTTTTTGGGATATGTTGCCAATCAGTTTTCCAAAGGGGTCATACTAATATTTGATATTTTTGATGATGCTATAAGTGTAATATATTTGAAATGCTCCATTTCCACTTGTAGAAATGCAATTGATTCCTGTTTTATGCTTATATCCAGCAACTTTATTAAAGTAATTTATCAGTTTTAATAATTCAATTGTAGTCCCTTTTGGTTTTCTGCATATACAGTTTTTACAGGACAGAGAAATATGTTACAGGAAAAGGGGTCCCAATCCAGACCCCAAGAGGAGGGTTCTTGGATCTCACGCAAGAAAGAATTCAGGGCTAGTCGGCAGTGCAAAGTGAAAGCAAGTTTGTTAAGAAAATGAATGAAAGAATGGCTACTCCATAGACAGAGCAGCCCTGAGGGCTGCTGGTTGCCCAGTTTTATGGTTATTTCTTGATGATATGCTAAACAAGGGGTGGATTATTCATGCCTCCCCTTTTTAGACTGTATAGGGTAAGTTCCTGACATTGCCATGGGATTTGTAAACTGTCATGGCGCTGACGAGAGTATAGTAGTGAGGACGACCAGAAGTCGCTCTTGTGGCCATCCTGGTTTTGGTAGGATTTAGCCGGCCTCTGTACTGCAATCTGTTTTCTCAGCAAGGTCTTTATGACCTGTATCTTGTGCAGACCTCCGATCTCATCCTGTGACTTAGAATGCCTTAACTGTCTGGGAATGCAGCCCAGTAGGTTTCAGCCTCATATTACCCTGCTCCTATTCAAGATGGAGTTATTCTGGTTCACATGCCTCTACCACACTCATGCCACATATGAGTAACGATAATTTTTTCCCTTCTTTCCTAATTCTGCTACTTTGGTCTGTATCTATTGTACAATGTATAATAGGGATAGTGACAATGCCTTTCTTGTTTCCTTCCCGATTTCAGGAGAAAAGCTTACAATGATATACCATAAAAAGTTATTTTTTCATAAGTTTTGTTACACACCCTTTCTATTTCTAGTTTTCTGGAGGTTTTTACTGTGAATGGATGTTGAATATTATTGCATGTGTCTCCATATTCATTAAAATAGTCATAGTATTTATATATTTCCCTTTTTCTGTTAATGAGTATTACATTAATTGGTTTTGATGTTAATCTAATCTTATATTTCTGTAGTAATACAACTTACATTAGCAAATGTCCCATGAGACATAACTATGTTACTATGAATTAATTACTTAGTTAATTAACTTAGTTACTATGAATATTTTGGTAATTGCTAGATTCAGTTTGATTTTTTAAAAGCGATTTTCATATCTGTGTCCTGTAGAGGTGAAGGGAAAGTCTCTCCTTTGCCCTTGGAAGGTTTGCTGAAAAATTAAC
Organism: Papio anubis; assembly: GCF_008728515.1. Classification (NCBI taxonomy): domain Eukaryota; kingdom Metazoa; phylum Chordata; class Mammalia; order Primates; family Cercopithecidae; genus Papio; species Papio anubis. Next base: position 140,477,874 of record NC_044982.1, read on the forward strand.
TCTCAAAAGGCAGATGAATAGGAGAAAAGGAATACAAATTCATATGGTCCCAGTTTTATGGGACACAGGAGCCTTTAGAATAAAGACCAAAAGCAACCCCGCAATGAGGTACAGAATTTTATATATCATCTTTAAGTTACAGAAAGAATGCAGGCTCAGAGCATGGCAGCAAACAGGTTGGGGTGGTAAATGGGGTTTTAGTGGCAAGACAGGTTATGGGAAGGAGAGAGGAGGAGACTTGGTTAGCAAAGGTGGTCTTGTTATGCACATGAAACCTCCCAGGGAGTAGGCATCAGAGAGAATAGATGGCAAATATTTCTCTTTAAACCTTTAAAGGTGTCAGAATCTGTTAATATTTCCTAGATTCAGACAAGGAAAGAACTGGCTGCATCAAGGCAGATTCTCTATAGATGCAAATCTCTTCTGCCCCGAAAGACAGCTTTACAGGGCCACTTCTCTTTGCTGTCCCTCTGGCAGCCATCTCAAAATATGTCAAAGAAATATATTTGGGGATAAAATATTTTGATTTACTTCAGTCCAATAATGAGTTTAGCCTGTAAATTTCCTTTCTTATATTATCCTTGAGAAGTTTTGACATGAAGATCATTCTGGCCTCATAAAACATAGAGTTATTGTAAGTTTGGCATTATTTCTACCTTAAATGATTGAAATAATTCCTCAGTAGAGCTAGCCGAAACAAGATTTTTCCTTATAGGAAGGTTTTTCATCACAAATTTGATTTCTTTACTAGTTACAACATTGTTTATTCATATTTTCTGTATTTTTTTATTGCCAGTTTTGGTAAGTTAAATTTTGATTTCAATTATTTGAAAATTATATTGGCATAAAGTTGTTTCTGTCACTTTCTTTCTAATGCTATAACATTTGTAATGATATTTCCTTTTTAATTCTTGTTATTGATTATTGTGACTTCTCTTTATAAAGGCATGTTTTCCCTCTCTTACATCTTCTATGATTTTGGTTAATTCTTCAATTTTTCTTGCCACTTCAGGAAGTCCTTATCTAAGAGCAGAACAGGGTAGAGGATAATAAAGCTGCAAGTTCTCTCATTCTGATGGCCACCATTACAACCCAGCATGGCACTGATAATAGCCCAGATTTTCCTAGTTAGCACCGTGAGTGTTTTCTATTTTTAAAAAATTTAGCTAGATAAGCAGGAAATCAAAAGATAAAGAGACTGGTAGTAAATAATTATGAAAAAAGAAAGAAGGTGTGAAAAACCCACAACAAAGAACATGCATTCAATTTCTTAAAGAACTAAAAATAGAATGACCATTATTAGATCCAGCAATCCCACAACTGGGTATCTACCCAAAGGAAAAGAAATCATTATATCAAAAACATCTACGCTCATATGTTTATCATAACAACATGTTATTCACAATAGCAAAGATATTGATTCAACCTAAGTGTACATTAATGGGTAATTGGATAAAGAAAATGTAGTTTATGCACACAATGGAATAGTGTTTAGCCATAAAAAAGAATTAAATCTTGTCTTTTGCAGCAACGTTGTTGGAACTGGAGGCCATTATCTTAAGTGAAACAGCTCAGACACAGAAAGATAAATACCACATGTTCTTATTTATAATTGGGAGCTAAATAATGTGTACACATGCACATAGAGAGTGGAATGATAGACAGTGGAGACTCTGAAGGGCAAAAGGGAGGTGAATGATGAGAAATTACTTAATGGGTATGATGTACATTATTTTGGTGGTGGATACACTAAAAGCCCTGACTTCGTCACTATGCAAAATAACATGTAGCAAAATTACACTTGTACCTTATAAATTTATACATATAAAATTTAAAAATTCTTTGAGAGGCCGAGGCGGGCAGATCACGAGGTCAGGAGATCAAGACCATCCTGGCTAACATGGTGAAACCCCGTCTCTACTAAAAATACAGAAAAAACTAGCCAGGCGAGGTGGCGGGCGCCTGTAGTCCCAGCTACTCAGGAGGCTGAGGCAGGAGAATGGCGTGAACCCGGGAGGCGGAGCTTGCAGTGAGCTGAGATCCAGCCACTGCACTCCAGCCCGGGCGACAGAGCGAGACTCTGTCTCAAAAATTAAAAGATTAAAACTAAACATTTTATGCCATATTTTTCATCGCCTTGGTCTCAATTAGATTAAAAGAAAATTTAATTTGAAAAGTGATAAAATGTAAAAATCAATAAAGTAAAAGCTGGTTTTAAAAGGCTGCTTGTGGCCAGACGCGGTGTTCATGCCTGTAATCCCAACACTTTAGGAAGCACAGTCGGGCGGATCACTGGAGTCCAGGAGATTGAGACTATCCTAGTTAACATGGTGAAACCCCATTCTACTAAAAATACAAAAAATTATCCGGACCTATTGGCATGCGCCTGTAGTCCCAGCTACTTGGGAGGCTGAGGCAGGAGAATTGCTTGAACCTGGGAGGCAGAGGTTACAGTGAACCGAGATCACGCGGCTACACTGCAGACTGGGCGACAGAGCGAGACTCCGTCTCAAATGAAGAAATAAATAAAAACAAAATAAAATACAATGCTGCTTGCAAGTATTTTGGAATGAGACAATTTTAATCTCATGGAGATTAAAAAATTTTGGCCAATTGGTAATAAACTGTTGGAATTGTAAAGTACGTTTTCTTTACGCGAGTGTAAAATATATTGAATTCCATAAGAAAACAAAACTTTATTCCATAATAATATTTCAACTTGAAAATGATAGCAAGTGTATTTCCCGGTGTTCCATTAACTATTCCAGATATTGGGACATGCCAGAAGAATAGTTACAGCAGTGACGACTTCCTTGATACCCATAAACCAACTGTGCACCAGATACGGGGCAAGAGGCGTTAATACACCTGTAACATGCATTATTTGTTCAAGTTGTTTCTTTTTCTTCTCTTAACCTTTCTACCAGTCATCCTGTTTCCAGTCCCTAAGGTTTTTTTCTTCTTGTCCGTCTCTTTGCCCTTCATATTACTGGCATTCTCTTCACATGTGACCCACTGCTTTCTCTCTCTGTCTTCTTTCTTTCTCTCTTCTATTAAAGATTGTTTTTATTCTCTTCTCCTGAATTTCTATTTTCTTTCCATTTCTCTTTTCCTCTTCTCTTACTTCCTTTAATGGTGATAACTTAAAACTAAATTATATTTCAGTTTTATATTTTATCTTGTAAGACTAAAATATATTTTAGTTTTATTGTATGCAATAATTATAGGATTCAATTATAATTTCCTGCAATCATTTTAAGACACATAGTTTTTATTTTCTCTGTAAACAAAATGCTATGGAGTCAACTTTTACAGATGTGTATGCCATTTTTCTTCTTTCTTTCTGGTAGCCAGTGACTTTTGAAAGAGCAAAGTTTCCCACTCCTTTCTATAGCCTTATTTATTGTTCCATAGAAGAACAAGAAAGAAACACTAGGCATCATTTTAATACCCTTTATCACAAGCATTCTGTTATTCCCAGAACATAGCATTTGCCTCATCTAAAATTTCAGGGTTGACCAGTTTCTTTTCTGAAGTCATGTTGGAAGGAATTCTTAATTAGATACCCCAGGGGAAGTGTGTGAGGGTCTGTTGACCAGTTGAATTCCCAGCCAGCCGAGTCACACCTTCACCTCCCAGGAACACAAACATTTTCAAGTTCTATCTACTTCCCACAACACTGTGTTTTCTCTTTCTTGTTTAATAGTAGTGAGGACCTCTGCACCAAGTCAGCCCTTAAGAAGTTTGAATTGCACATACTTTCAACTCTCAAAAACATATCCACCCAGCGACTCGGCAAAGTAGCCCGCCAAGGGATCCTTTCCTTTTGGAGTAGGGAGATGACAATGCTGACTAATTTACAATGGGGTGAGCTCCAGAATGAAATTTTAAGCACTTGGCCCCCTGGATGCTTTTGGTCTATTTGTGTAGGGAGTGGTGTTTTATGCAGTCTTTCAAAATCAACCACTCTTTCTTAATACAAACCAGCTCTGCTCATGGTGTGTGGGTGGCAATTAAGATCATCAAGGAGAAGGGAACAAAAAGCGATGAGAAAAATTTACTGTACTCCATTACAAGTTGAACCCTGACTTCATTCTAGGCATGGGAGTTAGAAAGATTGCCTTCAAGAAACTTAAATTTTGAAAGGAGACATGAAAAGAAAATGATGAAATATGGCCAACCTGTCTTAAACCCCCAGCCCCGGTCCATCTTTTCTTGTTGCCATAGCATGTTATCACCTTCTATATACTTTCCCTCTTTATTATGTTTATCATTGGAGATGTACCTCCCCTACAAGAACATATGCTCTATAAAGGCAGAGATATTGGCTGTTTTTGTTAACAATGTCTCCACAGACCTTGAAAGAGTGCCTTGCATATAGCAGGTATTAAATATGATGTACATGAGTGAATTCAGTTTACTTCTGAGGCCTGCAATATATACTATGGTGCCTCATCAAGATCCCTTCTTCCAGCCAATACGCAGTACACTAACTGCTGTAGATCTTGGCTACCGAAGGGTGCTTTCAGCAGTGTCTCACTGGGTTTTGGCTTCAGCCGCATTGAATTGCATTGTACAAGGTTATGTATCCTCTAAGCTTATGGCCTGGTCTGATGACTGTGTAATACAAGGATACAATAGCTAGTTGTCTTGCCTTAACTTGGGAGAAGTCTGAAAGGCCATTCCAGCTCAGAATTTCTGGTAGGACAGGATAAGGCGTTGCTTGCAACTGCATTGAGAATCAGCTTCTCCTGCTTTACTTTAACAGATGTGGCTTCCCAGAGCAAGCAGCTCATTATCGGAGTCTGTTTCCAGGGAATCCAGTCTGAATAAAGATAGGTGTACAAATATTGACTAATTTTTCCTTACCATATCAGGGATGGCTTCAGTGTGTAATAATAATTGGGTAAATAAGTGGAGAAACAGCACTCAGGGTAATGACACAATCCACACAAAAACAGAGAAACAGAAAAACATTGTACGTTCATCATGACTTCAGTTTTTTTTCCATTCTCCTGATGAACAAAGGGAAAGTGAGAGGTTTTAAGCAGGGAGATGTCATTTTAATTCTATAGATAGAAAACTAAAGAAAAAGAAAACAAAATATAAATTCTCCAGGCAAGATAACATTTTATTCTTCTTCATAATCCTTCCCCCCTTAAGCCATTGACGTCTCCCACTCCCACTACCTTGGGGGTATAGCTAGATATTACAGACTCATCAGGGTTATTTAATTCAATTAGTGTAATTTAATTCAATAAATGAAACATTGTCCTGAGGTAGAACAGAAGAATACTGACTACCTTCATTAATAGTATGTTTTAAGCTAATAGAGTAACAATTTCAAATTTAATAACAAAAATAGAACATGGCCCACAAAAATTACCAGGAGGAAAAATAACCTATATTCACAAATTCTACAAAATGATCTTTTGTTGTTGTTATAAATTTTAACTGTCTCACCACTTGTATTTCCATATCTGATAAAAAAAAAAAAAAAAGCCTCAAATCTACTTTGTGTCTTTCCTTCTTTTATCTAGGCAACTTCTGAGCATATGAGTGATCCATAGAAATAATTTACAGGAATTCTGATAGGCTGGAAAAACATGGAAATTTATCATAAGCACAGTGCCCAACGCGGCGAACTGTAAACATTTCTTGAATTCTTTCTAAAAAACGCTTTGAAAAACATTGTACCTTGCTTGCTTATATTATTAAGATTATGTTCTACTTAAGATTGTATTTATAGATTATATTTATTCTGTAATTTAGCATCATAATTTTACATTATTGCAAGCGATTGTAATTTCTGCCATGCTGTGAATCTTGACATTTAAAAAAAATAGTCACATCATTCTCCTAAATGTTTCCAAAGGTCTGTAAATACCATAGTGCTTTGATAGTCACCACCTACATTTGAGAAATATTTGAGGAAGCTCTGGTTTAGCATCAGAAATTTTAAAACTGGCACTCTTTTTCCATGAACTAATGTTTCTATTCTCTTCCTTCACATTATGTTATGCTAATATATTTTGTCATAAAAATATTTTAATCACAGCATATTTTTTACAATAAAAGACAAAAATATACATTTGTATATGTGTGTACATGCATACATATATATACATTTGTATATGTGTGTACATGCATACATATATACATATATGTATATATTCACAGAGAGATAAACATTAAATTTTGTATTTAAAAAATCCTATCATTGTGAGGCTTTTAAGCTTTGGAAAACATCTGAGGGATTATCATTATGATCATTATTGACACAAAATTTATCAAAAATAAGTATATTATACACTATGGAAAATAATTACTAAATACAATTTTGTTATAAATCAATCTGTTACTTATATGGGTAGAGCTTCTCCTTTTCAATTTATCAATTTTCGCTAGAAGACAGGTTTCTGTATCAATTTCATTCTTGCTTTTGATTGTTACTGGTATAAACAACTGAGAAAACTCGTTTGCCTAAATAATGAGACAGAAATGGGAGAGGTGTTCTTACAGTGATATAATTGACTTCTTTTAACTCTTTCCCAGTTATATACCCCCACAAATCATTCAATGATCTCGTATCAGAAATTATTCTTGATGAAATACGAATCGTTCCTACTTTTATTCTGTTATAATGGCCCTTTAGTTCCTTCATATCTAGGGGAAGGTTTGGACTACTGTGTGTGTGTGTGGTGTGTGTGTGTCTTTGTGCATACGCATGCACACTCTCCAGGTGCATGCCTTTAATCTGCAATGGAAAGAAAAATGATTGATTGGAGATGAGGCAGTGAGAAAATGGAAGCAGAGGAGCAGGCTTGTTTTTAGATTGATCAATATCAGTAATGAGTACACATGAAAGTTGAACATCTGAAAATTAATCTACATCAAACTACTTATACCTATGTCCTCCTCACAAAGTCTCTTTGTTCTCTAAGGATACCAGCATCTAGATTGAATACTGCTGACCTAATATAAATTAAGTGCTTGTTTGTGAAATAATAATTTGTATTAAGTTAATAAATATGTGGATGAAGGAAAATTAGTATTTTAAGCTTACGTCATGAATAAGTTACTGAATTTATAAGTTTGTATGATTTTTTGACAATCATCATACATAGTTTTTGACATTTATCTTATAAAAGACTGTAAGCCACAACGTATTTTCATATGTATGGTTTTGTGAACACTGAAATGAATAATTAATGAAGTTGTCATTATATGACATTTGGCAGACATAAAGTTAAAATTGTAATTTTGGAGTTGTTTCTTCTTTGGCTATAAGTGAAATATTTTTCTAGAGCCTCAGATATTTTCATTGGCCCTTGAAAATCTTATAGTCTGTGAGCACTACGCTGTTGTGACTGATGGATAAAATAGCTTTGCTCCTACCTGCATCCTTGGAAGAAAGAAAGGGAGACATTGAAAATAGATAAGGACCTCAACTTTGGAGCTTGTGTTGAACTGACCATGATTACTGTCAGTTTTAAAATAGGAGCTGGGGCCTCCTCTGCTCAAAACAGGCTACCTGCCTAAGTGCCGTGAGTAATTCATGACTCCATGGGCATGCTGTTGTTGAAAATCCTTATAAGAATGTGATGCCCATAAAGGGTAATAAACTTCCATTTTAAAGGTCTGCCTTTGTTTTTTTGACCACATGTGTTTTCCTAAGCAAAAAAAAAAAAAAAAAAAAAAAAGAGCCTGAGACTTACAAGAACCCTAAGTGAGGGCAAAAGTATGGGGCCTTCAATGAAACTGAGAAGGGCACAGAGAAGAGATGTATAATACATAAAAAATAAAATTACTAATTTTGCCTGTAACTAGTCAAGTGCTTTTTCAGCCTCTTAGATTGTCTATACCAGTATATTCTAAATGATTTGCCATGTGTTAGAGCCATAAATGGGAACAGAGAACAGATGTCTGGCCACACAGACCATGTTTTTGGACATATGAGGCCTCCGTGAGCTGCATCTCCAGTAGCTTTAAAGTTCTCTATTCAAATGTAACAATTGGAAAGGCTTACCCCAAGAGACCACATTTTCCTACTCATTAACACCCTGGAATATCATACTTCCTTGGTCTCCAGTTCTCTTTCCTTGCCAAGCCTAAATCTAGGCAAACCCCACCATTTGCAATTAGTATTCCTGTTTCCAGACCATTGAAAATACTGCCAAAAGCTATACAGTTGTTCTCTTTGGCTTCACAATAAACCCACATTACCCAGCCTCAGCAGGGGCATCAATCATGCTCTCCAATACCTAGATGGCTCTGTATTTAATTTTCCACACCACCTGGCCACAACCTTTTCCACTCCTCTCAAGCCCCACACTCATCCCACAGTCCTCACTAGTGGTCAATATCCTCATCTCCTTTCTCTAAGATCCCATAGCTTTTGGTGCATGCGATGCATAGCAATTAATGATTTTGCATTATTCTATCCATTTTACACTTGAGGAAACTGGACATAAAAATGGTAAGTGAGTTGTCCAAGGTCATGCAGCTCAGCTGGTAAGAGGTGGGACCAGATTAGAGGTCAATTCTTCTAAATACAAATGTGCTGTGCTTTCTATTTTATCACATGCCTCTCTTATAAGGAGAAGCAATTTTCCACAACAAAAACAAGTCCAGAATCTCAAGATCAAAGAAAAATCTTCAAAAGATTCTTTTTTGAAAGAATCACTAGCTGATGACCCAACAGTGTGGCACTCTGACCACTACCTTTCTCTTTGCTGTTTGTTTGGTTGCCCTAAAGGAAGCAATTAAGCAAAATTAATATAATTTATTTAGACCAGGATTAAGGACAGCTGCCTGAGAAAACACTTCCAAGTTGCTTAGGCAAGTGTTCTGGAGAACAAGAGAGGCTCAAGTTTTTAAAGAAAAAATGGATGAATCAGGAGAGGGAGTGATTACAAAAGTTGCTCGTAGGAATGAATACTCATTGGTTTATGGAAACACAGATTAGTGATAGGCTATACATGACTGAACTATCAAGTTTAAGTTATGTTGTCCAGCACACAGCATTTTGTGGCTACTTAGCAACAGTTAGTTGAAAGCCCGAATAGCATGATAGTGGCTTCAAGAGGTATTTATTTAGCTCAAGGGGAGATGTGGGACTCGGCTGCTATTTCGTTCTAATTCCTTTCTGGGTCAATAATTCAAAGGGGCTTGCATTCCTCACATAAAAGTTTCATTTTTTCCTCAGCTTTATTAAGTTAAAAATATCTGGCATCATATTGGTTCACAAAGATTAACCATATTCCATCAGTGGTTCAAAAATCCTTCTCTTGGGTTGAATTGTAAATAACTAGTAAGAATGGGACTTTCCCAAAAGCTTCACATCTACAGGGTTGTTTTGTTTGCTTGTTTCATTATTTGATTTTTTAAAAATGTTTACTGTGTTACATTTATCTTCTCTTTATTTTCTCTTGGGATCTGGGGAAATCTGACATAGCTATACTCTAACTTGCAAGGGCTGACACAATATATAAGCCTGTGGGAAGCAGCCTGTAAAATGGTCCCCATTGAGACCTATCTCCAAGTATTCACACTTGTGTAATCCCATCCCTAGGAGCGTGGGCCGGACTAATTGACTCACTTCTCAAAAAATATAATACTGTAATGATGATAAAATGTTGCTTCCGGTATTAAGTTGTTGCTTCTGATATTAAGTGATAGGAAGATAACTTTCTCCTTGGGTGCCCACTCTGGAGTGTTCTCTCTCTCCTCTTTCTCTTTCTGTCTCTCCTGCTGAGGCTTGCCAATATCCATGTGAGTAAGCTTGAAAGCTAATCCTTCCCCTGGAATTTGCCTCTCTTTTTATATCCAAATAAATCGTGATTTCCTTAAAAGTGTAAATCATGTTATATTTATTTCTCCATCTTTCACACAGTCTAATGTTTTATCTGGCACATTAAGCATTAAATCATGACATTTTAAATCAATGATGCATTTTGTATGCTTCAATCAGGATATCTTTATTGAAGAAATCACTGTTTGATGCTGTGTTTCTTATAAATTTCAATCAAAGCATTTATAAGCTGCCTCTTATAAATCAACATCTTTCAGGGACAAAATAAAACAAAACGATACACAAATATACAGATTACTTTTTTTTAAGTATGTCATTTGAAGAATTTATGTAAGACCAAAAAAAAAAAAAAAATTCAAACTACCACCCTAAACAATTGTTAAGTCTGCATAAAAACATAGTTTTTGCACTACTATCATTAATAAACAAGATGAAATACTTTATAAACCCCCAGGAACCATGACTAAAAATCTGATATAAAGATTACCATAAAAGACTTTATTTAGCAAAAAAGATCTCCAACTCAATATCTTTTGTGTTTGTTTTCAATTTTAACAATTAATGCAAGACAGGGAAATCTTTATGCTAATGTTATAGCTCCTTGATTCCACAGTAACACCGTTATCTGCGTTAATGAATAATTCATTCCCAGTTGAAAACTACATCATTTTTACTGGATATGAATGAAACTTTGAAGTGCAATTTAAGTTGAAAGAATTTAAGATTGTAGAGAATTCCCATAAACCATCAAAAAGTGCTGTGGTTGCAATATTACCTAGCACTCAAGTGTAATAGCTTTACAGAAAGCTCATGTGAGATTCTAAATTTTGTTTCTTTGTAAAAAATATATATATATATTTTATATATATATGGGATTTATTTCTTAGTGCATTTTTACACTGTGCAGTGACTACTTTGTCCTCTAAATAGAGAAAACAATCTTTTTTTTATTTCTAGCTATAGATTAGAACCTCGATGGTCACAGCAAAGAAAGCCGACATTTGCTCTCTAATGCTTTGCCACAGAATTATTTTCTGGTAAAGAATTCCAAAACTGAAAATGGCTTAAAAATATCACCAATATTTTAAACACAGATTTAAACATAGAATTAGGCTTTCAGTCCACTGCATCCTAAAAACTCAAAATAGATGAAATGGTGGTGACACATTCTGAAGAAGGAAGCTAAACAATGTAACTGTCTTAAATTCTTAAAGAGCTTTCCAACAGAGTATCTGCCCTTCCTGGTCCTGTGATCAGGGATGGGCTAACATACATATGGGAGTGGAATTGTTTTCCAAACTGTAAGAGGCTAGTCACCTTGGCCAACATGTCAAAATATCTGGAAAAGCATTGAGTTTCTACCATATTGCATAAGCAAACAGTAAAATTTTGCACCTTTTTATAATCATAAGTCACTATTAAGAAAAGTAATAAGAGCAAAATATATGCATTTCACCAAATGATACACAATTCTATGTTCAATATTAATTTTATAAACACTTATTTCCTTTTATTGCTTTTGTCAAGAAGAAGCTCACATTAAAATGTATAGCATAGTTCTAGCATAACTGTATGAAAATACTTTTATAACCAGTGTATCTGGGGATACATCTCACTCTGCCTTATTTTCTATTTGGGAGTTTTTTCTACTTTATTTTAAATACGTGTTTAAAATTTTAATTATATTTTATGTATTTCTAAAAATTTGTTAAACTAGGCAGAGAAGAGAAACACAAGAGAGAAAGAAGGAAGAAAAGAGGGAAAAAAGAAAGAAGTAAGGAAAAAATGAAAAAATGACAGAAAAAAAGTAGGAAGGAAGGTAGGGAGGAAAGGAAAGAAATGAAAATGTTAGTTAAGGTCCCAGTACTTGGAGATGTACTTGAAGGTGGTCCAAACCCTATTCTATTGGTGTTTGAAAAGCAAAAGCTTCCAGCAACCTTCAAAGTCTTGTTTTATGTTTTGAAGACTAGTTTTTTAATGTTTTTCTCTGGCGCCTTGCTCCAGTTCCTTTTGTTTGCTGCCCCACAGAACACTGGATACTTAGTTCAGATCCTTCATCATTTCCACTGGAAATCAATATGCTTTCATCTTTTTAAAAAAACTTTATTGAACATTTCAGAGGGAATCTAAGGTAGTAATCAAATCATGGAATTTGGGTAGACCACAGTCTCACTGGTTCAGGTTCACTTCCCCAACTTCCTCTCTCTTCTTTCATCTTCCTCTCTTTCTTGATGTCAAATAATTAAAGGCAATTAAAGATCCCTTCCCTTTTCTTATGCAAAACAGTTATTTCCATTTCCGGGTATAGCACAGGCTTACCAGCTAACTCCATATACACATATAGAATTTTCCTCTTCCTAAGAGGAATTATTTGCCAGTTATAAATATATTAATACACATATATAGGTATACAGTATACACATACACATATATACTGTATACTGTATATCTTATTAATACACATGAAATATATGGAAGAAAGAAAGGGAAGGAGGAAGGGAGGGAAGGAAGGGAGAAGAGAGGACAAGGACAGAAAAGAAAGGAGGGAGCAAAAGAGATGTGCTAGAGAACAACACTAGGGATATAGATACAGCAATACCAATGGAATAGAGAGACAGAATTCTGTAGTGGTTAAAATCATGGCTGTGTTCAAATATTTACTTTACCTGCATAATAGCTTTATGACTTGGAGCAAGTCATTGAACTTTGCTATGTTGCAGTTTCCTCATCTGTGAAATTTGAATGCTAATAGTATCCAGCACATGGGCTGTTAGAAATCTTGAGTGGCCAGGTGCAGTGGCTCGTGCCTGTAATCCCAACACTTTGGGAGGCTGAGGTGGGCAGATCACAAGGTCAGGAGTTCAAGACCAGCCAGACCAATATGGTGAAACCCCGTCTCTACTAAAAAGACAATAATTAGCTGGGCATGGTGACACGCATCTGTAGTCACAGCTGCACGGGATGCTGAGGCAGGAGAATCGCTTGAACCTGAGAGGCAGAGGTTTCAGTGAGCCAGGATGATGCCACTGCACTCCAGCCTGGTCAACAGAGAGAGACTCTTAAAAAAATCTAGCACTTAAAAAGTCATAAATAATTGTTATCACAATTGTGATAATCATGGAAGTCACATTAGGATCACTACAATAATGCCTAAAGTGAGACAGGGCTACAAATACCAGTGAAACACTGATCCTAATAAACATTCTATGTGTTAGTTATATTGATTAGCTATCTGTGCTAAAACGTGCCTCTTCACCAGCATGCCCACAAACCACACAGGTACTAACACACAGGATTTTAACTAAATCTCAACCTAACTGACTCTCTTGGTATCTCCATTGTTCAAAAGCATCAATCCCTGGGGAGTCTGGACAAGAACACATTCATAGCAGAACTCTGACCAGAATTGAAGGAACAGAAAATTCTAGAAGGATATTCTCTTCTTTCAAAGCTTTAAACATTCCAATTTTCTTTTCTTTCTTTTTTTTTTTTTTATTATACTTTAAGTTCTAGGGTACATGTGCACAACGGGCAGGTTTGTTACATATGTATACATGTGCCATGTTGGTGTGCTGCACCCATTAACTTGTCATTTACATTAAGTATGTCTCCTAATGCTATTCCTCCGCCCTCCCCACAATAAGACCCGGTGTGTGATGTTCCCCTTCCTGTGTCCAAGTGATCTCATTGTTCAATTCCCACCTATGAGTGAGAACATGTGGTATTTGGTTTTCTGCTCTTGTGATAGTTTGCTGAGAATGATGGTTTCCAGCTGCATCCATGTCCCTACAAAGGACATGAACTCATCCTTTTTTATGGCTGCATAGTATTCCATGGTGTATATGTGCCACATTTTCTTAATCCAGTCTGTCACTGATGGACATTTGGGTTGATTCCAAGTCTTCGCTATTGTGAATAGTGCCACAATAAACATACGTGTGCATGTGTCTGTATAGCAGCATGACTTATAATCCTTTGGGTATATCCCCAGTAATGGGATGGCTGGGTCAAATGGTATTTCTAGTTCTAGATCCTTGAGGAATTGCCACACTGTTTTCCACAATGGTTGAACTAGTTTACAGTCCCACCAACAGTGTAAAAGTGTTCCTATTTGTCCACATCCTCTCCAGCACCTGTTGTTTCCTGACTTTTTAATGATTGCCATTCTAACTGGTGTGAGATGGTATCTCATTGTGGTTTTGATTTGCATTTCTCTGATGGTGAGTGATGATGAGCATTTTTTCATGTGTCTGTTGGCTGTCTGAATGTCTTCTTTTGAGAAATGTCTGTTCATATCCTTTGCCCACTTTTTGACGGGGTTGTTTGTTTTTTTCTTGTAAATTTGTTTGAGTTCTTTGTAGGTTCTGGATATTAGCCCTTTGTCAGATGAGTAGATTGCAAAAATTTTCTCCCATTCTGTAGGTTGCCTGTTCACTCTGATGGTAGTTTCTTTTGCTGTGCAGAAGCTCTTTAGTTTAATTAGATCCCATTTGTCATTTTGGCTTTTGTTGCCATTGCTTTCGGTGTTTTAGACATGAAGTCCTGGCCGGGCGCGGTGGCTCAAGCCTGTAATCCCAGCACTTTGGGAGGCCGAGGCGGGCGGATCACGAGGTCAGGAGATCGAGACCATCCTGGCTAACATGGTGAAACCCCGTCTCTACTAAAAATACAAAAAACTAGCCGGGCGTGGTGGCGGGCGCCTGTAGTCCCAGCTACTCGGAGGCTGAGGCAGGAGAATGGCCTGAACCTGGGAGGCGGAGCTTGCAGTGAGCCGAGATCGCGCCACTGCACTCCAGCCTGGGTGACACAGCGCGAGACTCCGTCTCAAAAAAAAAAAAAAAAAAAAAGACATGAAGTCCTTGCCCATGCCTATGTCCTGAATGGTATTACCTAGGTTTTCTTCTAGGGTTTTTGTGGTTTTAGGTCTAGCATTTAAGTCTCTAATACATCTTGAATTAATTTTTGTATGAGGAGTAAGGAAAGGATCCAGTTTCAGCTTTCTACTTATGGTTAGTCAATTTTCCCAGCACCATTTATTAAATAGGGAATCCTTTCCCCATTTCTTGTTTTTGTCAGGTTTGTCAAAGATCAGATGACTGCAGATGTGTGGTATTATTTTTGAGGGCTCTTTAACATTCCAATTTTCAAACCAGTATCTAGGTGTTGAGAAAACACACTTGAGAGCAAATTGATCCCTTCAAGACCTAACATTTTCAAAGACCTAAGATGAGGAAAAAATAGCTGAGGCACTGCAGATTACTTGTGGACTCTCTTTATCTTTGAGGGAGACAATATATTCTGTTTTCCTGAGCTACTTATATTCCAGCAAAAGGCTGTTTGTTTTTAAGATCTCATAGCAGAACTAACATAAACTTAATAGACTGTAACAGAAAGGAAAGATGATATTTAATGTGATCCTATTCCTTGGTGTACAGTGATATTAATGCTGACAACTGCTGACTTTGGATTTTCTCCCTTTCTTGCAGTAGACATTGTCACTTTTATGTGGGTCTTTCTCCAGATTTTTGTTTTTAACACTTTATTAATAAGAGTCAGAGGAGCTTTAAGATTGTGACCTGCTCAGTGGACTCACATTCTTCCTCAATCACTCTTAGTCATAAATGTAAAGGGTGGGTGCCAGGAGAGAAATATTTAATTAAAGCCTATGGCAATATCACCAAGAGGATAAAAAGTAATAATCTTTTGAATTTGCTTTTGTGCAGATAAAAAAGCAGCCTTTTCATTTCTCTTAGATGTTATTTTTAAGATAAAAGCACCAAATTCCCAAATACTTCTATTATTGTCAGCTTTCTGGTATGTACTTCTTTCTCTCGGAAAACAAGACAGGCAGAAATGTGCATAGAAGGTCCTTAGCTTAAATCTGTGGACATAGCACTGCACCCTCTCTCTTAAATATTGTTTTATAAAACCAGGTTTCACCTCATTTGTATTCCCTACGCATCTCTCCCTTTTTGTCTACCTTAGGTCTTTTAAATTTAACTTCAAGAAAAGTGCTATATTATGGGATCAAGTCGCCTTATCTTTTCTCCGAAAGAATTGTGTGCAATAGCTATTTCCCTTATGTTGCAATTTAAAGCACACAGGAAGCTATGTTGAATACCCTCAGTCTCTGATCTCTCTATCAAGATATACTTATCCACATTTATGTATAGCATATAATGAAATAAAGATATACATTTGTTTATTTTCTGCATAGCCCACCAGAATTTAGACTTCTACAACCAATGAAGTATTTACTTGTAATACTCTACAGGGTAAATATTTTTCATGTTCGGTAGGGGTGAATAATAAATAAAATTTCATATTAAAAGCGTGTGCAATTCCTGCCTTAATTCATTTTGTATACTGTTACCGCAAGGGTTAAAGAACAAGTACATATTTATGATGTTTTGTTTACAATAGGCATTTGATAATCATTTAAGATTTGAGGAATGAATGAACATCAGAATTCTAAAGAATCCTCATATGCTCCAAGTAGCACATTAATTAGACTTCTTAAAGATGTAATTGAAAGTGTCATTTTTTTCCTTTAAATTTGAACATTTAGATTGAATTTTTATGGCCTTTTCTCAGAAAACCTTGATATTTTTGATAAACTTATTATGAGCTGCCATTAAATTTCATGAGTCATCTCTCCCTGCCAAAAATTAGTCCTGTGAGTGGAAAAAAATCCAAATAATCAAACACAATACTTGCCATAATTTTTAAAAGACATATTCAGGCAATATGACATCCTCTGGATAGAGATTTATTGGTCTACTTTGATTGTCAAATGTATACATTAAATGGAATTACTTAATTTTCAAAAGACCTACTCAGGAATTTAATATATAAATATATAATTATATAAAATTATATATTTATATAAAATTATATATTTATATAAAATTATATGATATATAATTTATATATAAAATATGTATAATTATATATAAATAATATAAATGATATAAAATATATAAGGTATATGTATATCTTAAACCATCTGAGGAATTTAAAGTATAAAAAATATTTCTCAGTGCTCCTTTGATATTCCCTGAAATTACACTTGATAATATGAAAAAAAAAAAAAGAATAGAGAAGACATGAATTAAATTAAATACATTAATTTGAAAAGCACATGCTAAATTAAAGTCACAAGGTAAAGGTGACCTGTTTTCAAGGCCGGCCACCTTTAGGAATGTCTTGGCACTCGGAGTATCAGTGATTATATGAAACATGTAAATCTTTCATGAATTGAATATTAAAATAAAAATATCATAAGCAAAGACTCAAAGTACCTAGTGCTCCTATTGTTCATGAAAATAGTATAAGATAATGATTTCTAAAGTCCTTCTAAGAATAGCAGTAGCATTTAAGCTTTTATGGATTTCTCTTAAGAAAGTTTAAAAAAAAAAAAGGGAAAAATGAAAAATAGTTGAAAAAATAGTTTTTTTTCTTTTTTTAAGAAAATTAGCTTAGGTAATGTATGGCATACCAATAATAAGTCCTGCTAATAATTAGATGTACAATTATCTAAAAGGTTTTTTATTTATTTATTTTTCTTTTCTATCCACTGTTAGCCGTGGAATAATTTCAGAAAGTGTTGACTAGGTTCAACAATTTCAGATGCTTCTCTTTGATAGTAATGAAAAGGAATTTCTTAAGAGCTGTTTAAAGACAATGAAACTATTATTAATAATGGCTGACACCCAGAATCAACTCCATTCTAATTACCCAATTGTATTGTATTATTAACATTTAAGTTATAAAACTACAAAGTTATAAACACATTCAGTGTTGGAGTTGCTCTCCAGTCTGTCCTCTGCAAATACTGTAGCCATGGTGGTACCTGCCCTGTTTTTCTTCCTTTATTTTAATTGGCACATAAATAATTGCGCATATTTATGGAGTAGAAAGTTGAGTAATTAATATATTCACTACTTCAAATATTTAACATTTCTTTGTGTTGGGAACATTGAAAATCTTCTCTTCTAGCTTTTTTAGACTATACAGTAAGTTGCAGTTGAATGTATTCGCCCTACCATGCTGCAGAACACCAGGACTCACACCTCCCAGCTAGCTGTAATTTTACGTTTATTAAGCAATCTCTCCCTATCCTCCCCTCCCTACTACTGTTTCTAGGCTTTTATAACCACAATTCTATGTTCTACTTCTATGATCTAAACTTTTCTGGCTGTCACATATGAGTGTAAACATGCAGTATTTCTTTCTCCACCTTCCTGATTCAATTTAACATAATGTTCTCCAGGTTCATCTGTGTTTCCACAAATTACAGGATTTCATTTATTTTTTATTAATATTCAATTGGGTATGTATACCATATTTTCTTTACTTGTCTATTAACATTTAGGTTGATTCCATATCTTAACTATTGTGAGTAGTACTGCAATAAACCTGAGGGTGCACATATCCCTTTGATTTACTGATTTCCTTTCCTTTGGATAAATATGCGGTAGTGGGATTGCTGAATCATAGGTAGTTGTATTTTTCATTTTTTGAGAAACCTTCATACTCTCCCATAACGTTATATCAGTTTCCCTTCCCACAAACAGTGTATGAGTTCTCTTCCTCAGCCTCCTAACAAGCATTTACTGTCCTTTTAATAATAGATGTTACAACTGGGATGAGATGACACTGTGGTTTTGATTTGAATTTTCTTGATGATTAGTGAGATTTGTTATTTTTTCATATATTTATTTGTTGGTCATTTGCATGTCTTATATTGAGAAATGTCTGTTCAGATCCTATGGCCACATTAAATTTTTTTCTGTTGAATTGCTTAAGTTCCTTTTATATTCCAGATATGAATCCCTCGTTAAATGAATAGTTTGCACATATATTCTCTACTTCAGGTTTTCTCTTCACTCTTGATTGTTTCCTTTGCTGTGCAGAAGCTTTTTTGTTTAATAAAACCCAATTTGTCAATTTTTGTTTTTGTTCCCAGTGCTTTTAGTCTTAGCCATAAAATCTTTGCCTAGACCAGTGTCCTGAGGTGTTTCCCCTATATTTTCTTCTAGTAGTTTTGTAGTTTCAGGTCATACATTTAAGTCTTTAATACAATTCGAGTTGATTTGTGTGTATACTGACAAAAATCCAGTTTCATTATTCTGCATATGGATATCCACTTTTTCCAGCATCTTTTATTGAAGAGGGTGTCCTTTTTCAATGTATGTCAATGGCACCTTTGTAAATATGTGGATTTATTTTTCATTTTTCTATTCTGTTCCGTCGGTCCATGTTTCTGTTTTTATATCAATACCTTGCTATTTTAATTATTATAACTTTGTAGTATATTTTGAAATCAGGTAATGTGATGCCTTCAACTTTGCTCCTTTTGCTCAGTATTGTTATGGCTATTTAGAGTCTTTTGTGGTTCCATACACATTTTAGAATTTATTTAAATTTCTGTGTAAAATGTCAATGGCATTTTAATAGAGATAACATTGAGTCTGCAGATTGCTTTGGGTAGCCTGCTCATTTTTCGTAATTTTTTCAATACTAATTTTTCCAATTCATGAGCATGAAATGTATTTCTATTTATCTGTGTCTCCTTTGATTTCTATCATTAGCGTTTTGTAGTTATTATTGTAGAGACTTTCACCTCCTTGGTTAAATTTATTCCTAGATATTTTTTAAACTATTATAAATGAAATTGCATTTTGAGTTCTTTTTCAACTGCTTCATTATTGATATATAGAAATGCTATTCACTTTTGTTTGTTGTTTCTGTGTCCTACAACTTTAAGTAATTTATCAGTTCTAAGAGTTTTTTGGATGAAGTATTTAAGTTTTTCTATATATAAGATCATGTTATCTGCAAACAAAGACAATTTGACTTCCTCTTTTCCAATTTGGATGACCTTTACTTTTTCCTCTTGATTAAATGCTTTAGCTAGGACTCCCAGTAGTAAGCTGAATAAACGTGGTAAAAGTAGGCATTCTTTTGTTTCAGTTCTTGGAAAAAAGAGTTCCAGCTTCCCCATTCAGTATGATGTCAGCTGTGAGTTTGTCATACATGGCCTCTAATGTGTTGTGGTCTTTTTTTATGCTTAATTTATTGAGAGTTTTTATCATGAAGGGAGATTGAAATTAGTCAAACACTTCTTCTGTATCTACTGAAAGAATCATATGGTTTTTGTCTTTTATTACATTGATGTAATGTATCAGGTTTATTGATTTGTGTATGTTGAGCTATCCTTGCATCCTTGGCATGAATCCCATTTGATATTGGTGTGTTATGTTTTTAGCATATTGTTGGATTTGATTTGCTGTTATTTTGTTGAGGATTTTTGCATCTATTATTTATCAGGAATATTGGTCTGTTGTTTTCATTTTCTTTGCTATGTCCTTGTCTGGTTTTGATATCAGGGTAATGCTGACCTCATAGAATGAGCTAGGAAAAATTCTCTCCTCTTTAATTTTTGGACTAGTTTGAAAAGAATTGGTGTTGATTCTCCTATAAAAGTTTGGTAGATCTCAACAGTAAAGCCATCTGGTTCTGGGCTTTTCTTTCTTGGGAGTCTTATTACTGATCAATCTCATTACTTGTTATTGGTCTGTTCAGAGTTTCCATTTCTTCTTGGTTCAATCTTGGCAGGTGGTGCATGTTCAGGAATGTATTCATTTCCTTTAAGTTTTCCTATTTGTTGGTGTATAGTTGTTTTAATAAACTCTAATGATCCTTTTTTTGTGGTCTTGGTTGTCATCATTTTTGTTTGTTTGTTTCTTATTTTACTTATTTGAGTCTTCTCTGTTTATTTTTCTTAATTTAGCTAATGGTTTGGTGACTTTGCTTTTTTAAAAAAAAAAAACCTTTTTTATTGATCTTTTGTACTTTTTAAATCTCTCTTTTATTTAGTTCTGCCCTGATCTTTATTTTTTTTTCTTCTTCTAATTTTGAGGATGATTTGTTTTGCTTTTCTGGTTCCCTGAGGCATTTTGTTAGGTTATTTATTTGATAATTTTTCTGGATGTAGTCATTTATTGCTATAAACTTTTCTTTTAGTACCACTTTTGTTCTATGCCATAGGTTTTAGTGTGTTGTGTTTCTATTTTTATTTGTTTCAAAAAATTTTATTCCATTCTTAATTTCTTCATTGGCCCATTGGTTGTTCAGAAGTGTGTTGTTTAATTTCCATGGATTTGTACAGTCTCCAAAGTTCCTCTTATTATCGATGTCTAGTTTTATTCCATTGTGGTCTGAAAATATACTAGATATAAATTCAGTGTTTTACAATTTGTTAAGACTTGTATTGTGGCCCAACATATGGTCTGTCTTAGAGAATGTTCTGTGTGCTGATGAATAGAATGTGTATTCTGCAGCTATTGGATGAACTGTTCTGTAAATATCTGTGAGGTCCATATGTTCTATAGTGCAGTTTAACGTCAATGTTTCTTTGTTGATTTTGTCTAGATAATTTGTTCAGTGCTGAAAGTGGGGTGTTAAAGTCCCCAACTATTATTGTATTTCGGACTGTCTTTCTCCTTGGCTATAATAATATTTGCTTTATATATCTGGGTGCCCCAGCATTGAGTGCATATATATTTACAATTGTTATATCCCTTTTGCTGAACTGATCTCTTCATATAATAGCCTTCCCTGTTCTTTCTACAGCTTTTGACTTAAAATCAATTTTATCTGATATAAGAATTACTACTCCTGCTCACTTTTTACTTCCATTTGTATAAAATGTCTTATTCCATTCCTTCCCTTTTGGTCTATTGTGTCTTTACAGGTGAAGTGGGTTTCTTGTAGGCAGCAAATGTTGAGTCTTGCTTATTTTTTATTCATTCAACTAGTCTACATCTTTCAATTAGGTAATTTAAGTCATTTCCATTCAAGATTTTTATTGATAAGTGAGAACTCTTGTCATTTTATTGTTTTCTTGTTCTTTTTTATATCCATTGTTTCTTCTTCTCTTATTGTTTACTTTTGTAAGGTTTTTGGTTTTCTGTTGGGATAATATTTGATTACTTTCTCTTTCTCATTTGTGCATCTGCTCTACCAATGAGTTCTATAATTTCATATTTTTCGTGATGGCAGAAAAGTATGGAACACTTCAGAAATTTGCATATTATCTTTGTGGACTGTCCATGCTAACCTCTGTGTCATTTCCACTTTAGTGTATAAGTTGCAGAGCAAGCACTGGTTTTGATTTGACTCTCTCTTTGTTGTATTAGGTCTTCATCATCTGCATATGGTTCTTCCTCTATCCCATACCCGTCTGTGTCAGAACAATAACTTCCTCATCATAAGGTTTGTTTGCACATTTCAAAACTATCTTCAGTTTTGCTATATTTTTGTAAAGTCTTTATTTTCTGTTTTTAAATCAAATTGTAGACAGCCAGAAATTGATACTGGAACTAAGGAAATTTACTTCTTCCACGCCCTCTTAGCTGCTTCTAACTGGTTCAAAGTTTTTCTGTTATCATACAATGAAGCACTGAGCAGGATGGGTATGTTTCTATAGACTATTCTAGATCCTCTTCTATCATTTCTATATTGGATTTTTTCACAATCTATAGCAGTCTGTTTATCTTTTTCAGGTTCACTTGTGCATGAGTTATCTGCACTTTTGAGTATGTGTAGTCCTGTTTTGAGAAAGGAAAAGGATACCAATAAGCATCTCATTCATCCTCAAAGAACAGAATAACGTTATTGCTTTCAAGTTGTTTTAAAATTTTGTTTGAAATAATACTAGTTTAGAGATATAAAATAGAATACCATGCTGATCCCTACGATAATGCTGTTTCTCTACCTAGAATGCCAATGACCTTCACTATGGTTTGTGTTATTGGACCTACCCTTTAAGGACAAGTATGACTCAGAACTTTTCCTGGTCATCTGTCATAATTTCCCCAATTAACATTACTCTCCTTTCTTGCAAAGCATGTGGCACTTGTTTATAACACACAATCTAGTATATGTGTTTTTACAGTCCATTTACCTTTCTCTGATTTTTTTCTTAGGCTTTGTTTTTCTTGCTGTTGTTTATTTTTTACAAAAACATGTTTACAAGTTCCTTGAAGGATAGAATCATGTCTTTTACTTGTTTATACATTGTAATTGCATACTTAAGACTGAATCAAGTAATAGAGCTCAATAAACATTTTTTGAGTTTAACTGACAGAGCATCTATTGTTAACAGCAAAACTTGACCTTTGGCTGATGGATTCCCAGAGAAACAAACTGAAGATGATTCTCCCAATTACCTTTTTCTATTCACAAAGGTAGTGTCCATAACAGAGCCACAGATAGGAGAGCTGCCTTTCTGTGTCTCCTGCATACTTATTTTCCCAATGCTAAATATATGTTTACCTCCTAAAAATAGTCTTCAACAAAAATTGCTTTCAAGTTGTTACAGACACGTTGCCTTTCCAGAGGGGGAACTGAGTGATTACTAGGGAGAACTAAAGAACGTATCATAGGTGAGGAGTCAATGTAAAAGTTGAACTCATGGCCCTGAATGAGTTGTTGGAAGATCTATGTACAAGAGAAGAGCTGTAAAAGTGGAAAGTCATCCTACACTCTGGACTAACTGAATGTGGTAAAATTTAATATCGTTACTTAAAACATTGGGTTTACCTTGGGGAGCAGGGCTCCACAAAAACTTACTATAAATGACAGGAATGCAGTACAATTAAATCACCAGGGTTTCAAGACAGAACATTACCCAGGATTCTCTCCATTGCTACAGTAAAATTATGTTGCTGACAAGCATTTCATTATTTGCCACATGTGTGTCAAGAAATGGGCGATTCCTTCAAAGATCTATCTGAAACTCAGATATGGTAAAGTAGTGAAGGATTAGGTGTGGGTATGTCTATGAGTATAAAGCAAGAGAATAGACATTATGTTGAGATTAAGCAGCAAAAATGATCCATAAAGCAGTCAGGATTTGTTATTGCAGATAAAGGAGGAAGACCCACCAGCAGAAGAGACAAACCTATTAGGATAACACATGAACAAACTCACCATTTAAAGACACAGCTCTCACTGTGAGAACAGTGAGACATAAAATGGTACAAAGGACAAAGGTGTGCTGACTGCATGCTGTATAACTCTATACTTGAATATTCTATCTGGAGGGTCAGATAACAGAGAAAAGTCACTGAAAGCATACTGAGAGCTATAGCTGCTTATTGAAGCCACTGGAAGCTGATCTCCTCCAATTATTCATTAATTCCACAAAGCAATCTGTGGTTATTTACCCATCACAGACTTCCCCAAGAAGAAGATGAGTTACTCAGGGACAAGCAGCAGCCTTTGTACATGACTCTGCAACCTCCTGGCCTCTGAATTGCCCCTCTAGTATTATAGCTAAAGCTCGACCAATTGGCAAATTGCCACTCCCTTTAAGACGAAATTGGTAACAGTCAGTTGTGAACTTCGTTTTTTGCCTCTGTAATATTTTGTATGCTTCATAATGCCTATTTCAGTACCTGGCACACAGTAAACACTCAACTAGTGATCACTGAACAAAAACCATGGTTGCAGAACACATGAGGTTATATCAGGATGTAAACTACCTCATGACTATCTCTGATAGTTTTGAATTGGCATGAAATGAAACACACACACACCCTTTTCTCAGCTGAGCTGATGAGATTTTTCTTTTTATATTTTGGCTTCTGTGTTTACTTTCATCTGTCAGCATCAGGTCACATACAAAAAGGTTGTTCATAGATTCAGGGTAAACATGGGCGGGGTTAGAGAAGTGCAACATGTACAACAGAATAAACTGCAAATTGGGGACACTGAGACCAGGCAGAGGGATATCGTTGCCTTTGTGAAATTTAAATGGTGAGTTTCAGGGAACTTTCAGGCCTAAATAATAGCTTCAACTCCAAGTATCCTAGGCACCTTCTCCTTAACAGTGGAAGAATCTAGAGTTGAATAACTGAGAATCAGGGAGCTTGATCTCAGGGGCCCTCCAGGTAATCCTAATGTTTTCCCTTCATCAAGTCAGAAAATCCTAATGAGTCTTATCTGATAAAGGACTGGATTCAACTAGACAGAGTGTTTGCTTCATATGCAAACATTAAAGCAAGGTGGAGAACAATGGCTATGATGACACCTATCTTGATTCTCAGCAGTGACTGGCTAACTAAAGAGATTCTAGGAGAGACAAAGAAGTCAGATTGAATTTATTTAGAAATTTACTAAACACATGAACCTCCTGGAGGAAATTAAGTAAATGTCATTCAAAATGATAAAAACATGTAAATATGACTTAGAAGAATTTTAATTAGTAAAGTAGAATATAGAGTGTCCAAGAGGTATTTTTTTTTTTAACTTTTTTAAATCCTGGAGCAAATTGTGCTAACGGTTGAAGCTAGTGAGAAGCTTTTCTATTGTATACAAATTTAAACTGGTTTTCCCCAGACAAAAGCTGAATCCTTCCTAATAATCACAGAGTTTAAGATTGCAGGAAGTACCAAACTGGGCAGCAAAGAAAACAGACTTAGGAGTTTCTAGTTCTCTGAAGGACTTTGTATCTTTCCTCTGGCAAATACGTAATCTCTCAATCTGAAGATGGCTCTTTAATGTTTTTAAATTCAATGGTGTCTAAAATATAGCACTTCAGCAAATGTCATCGAACCCTTATTGTGTATAAAATACGTTTTATGTGGAAAGGTAGTGCAAATATACTCAAGGATATGTGATTTTAAGACCACATTTCTTTTAGTTTTGTCATGGATCTGAAGCAAAAAACACCTATTTGTCAATAACTGCAGATGCCCAGTGTTTAATTGGTTTAATTGTGTTCATTCATAAAAAGATGAATTTGACATGAAAAATATGACTATTTTTAATACCTCATGGAAAATTAAGGCCATGTTTTTTTTCTAAATTAATTTCAAAGTTTAGAACTATATGTGTGACTCCAAATGATATTAAATGTTTAAAAAATTAAAATAGAAAAATAAAGTTAAAAAAATAGCATTTATTTGGAAATTTTTTATTTGGAAAAATACTGTTTTTACACTTAGTGGAGTGATCATCAAAGCTAACATTTCACCTTACTTTTGCACAAAATAAGCAAGGTAGTGTTCCATTTATGGATAAAGATAAAATAATGTAACGTGAAATATTTAGTTTATTGAAATCACTTATAGAAAAGATTTTTGACACAGAAAATCTAAGCATATGACAATAAACTATCTGAAAGTTACTTGTAATTTGAAGTTTAACAAATTTTACTATGAGCTTAACCTGACATGTTATATAATTAAATTTTGTACTTCACATCCACCTAATGTGAACTTCTCAGATATACTTTCAGTAAGCAAAAATTGATTGAATTTAAATTTTTATAAGGGAAAATTAAATGTAAATAAGGTTGAAGAAATTCTAATTGCATATATTCCATTGTTGTAGAACTCATTTGTATGATGGTGTCAATTACAGGAACGAAATTATCATGAATTGGGCTATTATTTGATCTTATTTTATTCTAATTAATGGGAAATATCTACACACCTTTTTAAAGGCAATGAGCCTGCAATAATGCACTCCTCTCCTGAGGCACTGACTCCAGTCATCTCCAATTATAAATTCAGAAGAGAAATACATAAAGCATCAGTCCGTGAGAGACAGACAAGGGCATTTGTTCCATGAATACACTTATGTTTAAATTTGGACAATATATGTGTTTGGTTACTTTGTTTCCATCCAAAATCAAATCGATTTTGTTTTCATTTGGAGCTCTAAAAGTAAATTTAAGAACAGTTAGAATGTTCGGGAATAAATTTACAAGTAAGGGTACTGACACCATCAATGCAGGAGAGCTAGAGGTTGGAGTTAATGGATGCTATCTGGATAGTTACCAGGGAGCTGTGATAGATTATTTAAATTGTACGATTCTTAAGTTCATTGGCTTTGAGAATTCTATACGTCCGTGTAACCACCACCCAAACACACTCCAAAATGTTCTATCTTGCCCCTTCCCAATAATTTTCCCACTTCCCCTACAGCCAAGACATTCTGATTTCTGTCATGTATTATTATGCCTGCCCAGGACTTCATGTAAACGACTCATATATTATGGATTCCTGTGTCTATTGATGTGGCTTGTTTCACTCAGCATAATGATTTTGTTATTTATCCATGTGTACATGAGTCATTTGTTCCTTTTTCTAAATATATCACAATTTGTTTCTCTAAATTTCTGCTTATAGATATTTGGGTTGTTTCCAGTTTGGGCCGTCATTATTAAAGCTACTATAAACATTCATGTACAAATCTTTTTGTAAACATGTTTTCATTTCTCTTGGGTAAGTAGTAAAGGAATTTCTAGACCATAATGTAAATACATTTTTACCTTTATTTGAAAAAACACCAAACAGTTTCTAAACCTGTTTGCTTTTCTATTTAATGGTTACTTTTTCACTAGTATTTTTGATGATTTAAAAGTTTAGTTTATAAACAAAGTTTAGCATAATAGCAAAATTCTCCATGAATGGTCATGGTTTATTGTATATTAAAAACTGGTGAAGAGAATTAGAAGCCTATTATAGTGATGGAATAATGGATCTCTAAAGATATCTATGTACTAATCCCTGGAACCTGTGAATACGGTACCTTAAATGGCAAAGAGGGATTCAAGTTGTTGAAGATGGAATTAAAGTTGTTAATCTGCTGGCCTTGCGGTACGGAGAATATTCCAGATTATCCAGACGGGCCCAGTGTAATTGCAAGAGTCCTAGAAGTGAAAGGAGGTGGCAGAAAAGGGAGAACCAGAGAGATGGTGTAAGATGTGGATTTTGAAGGTGGGGGAATTGACCATGAGGTAGGTGACCTCTAGAGGGCAACCTCTGGCTAGAAAAGCAAGAAAATGAATCCTCCCCCAGACATTCCCCACGGTGTTCCATAGCCCTGCCCACAGTGATTGTAGCCCGAGACAAACAGAGCTGCGATATAGTAAGTTTGTGTAACTTTAAGCCACCAAGTCTGTCGTAATTTGTAATAGCAACAATAGGAAGCTGATACACCTTTGACAAGACCAAATGAATTAAAAATGTGATTTGGAAACTCCAGATTAGACATTGAAGATTCCAAATTTTAATTGCTCAGTATAGTTCTGGTGTATTTAGATTAGTGCACACGCTTACCTTTTTTTTTTTTTTTTTTTTTTGGCTCCCAATACCTAATTTATTTTTTTACTTTACTTGAAGGACATTCTGCATCTCTGTTGATAGGAAAAACACAGTTTTGGCCTCCTGTAACTTAGTTTGGTGAATTTAGAATTCTAACTTGACAGTTATTTCCTCTTAACATATTGAAGATATCATTCCAGTTTGTTTTTCCTGGTTTCCATACTTGCTGTGTAGGTACCAGCTGTCCAATTAATAGTTTTCCTTTATAGATAACTGGTGTTTTCACTTTGGCTGTTTATATGATTTTCCTATCTGTGTTTGATATTCTTCAGATTCTCTATTATGTATTTGAGGAATTTTTTGAAGTTATTATACGTGGGATTTGGTTTTGTTGTTGTTGTTTGGTTTCTTGAATCTAAGTACTGGCAGTTCTGATCCATACAGAAAGCATCTCAGCCAACGTTATATTACAAAAAATTGAGAAACTATAGTTGATTGCTGCCTAGGCCTGGGTAGGCCCTCTGTGGAGCCCTGATTCAACACTAGCTTTGTGCCAAACTGCTCAACTGCTCTTGCTGACAGTTGTTTGAGGTATCCAGTAGAAAGCAACTCTGCAAAATTAAGACATCCATCCCAGACTACCCTTAAATAGGGGAAGCTTGCTCCCACATGCCCACACTTGCTGTTGCTGCAGGAGACCTGGGACAGAGGACTTTTGTTTGACCCTATCTAGTGACCATTCTGAGCATGAGGATCTGGGAGTAATAAAAAACTTTAAAATTTTCACACTGTGGCTATGTCACTGAAGTCACGCCTGCAGTCCTGCCCTTGAAGAGATCCATGCTGGTAGATCTCTTGCTGGTGCTCTTCTGTTCGGACCTTTGGTGGCTGCCGGGGACAGTAGTTACCAACTAAGTTAATAGAAACTATAAGAGTTTCATTCAAAACAATCATCTCTTTGAATGTTGCCCGTCTGCCTTCTTTCTTTCTTTTCTGCCTTCTTTCCTTCCTTTCTGGCTTTTTTCCTTCCTTTTTTTCTTACTTTCTGATTTTTCAAGCTAGAATTCTAATTACACATGTTTTGAAACTCCTCAGTCTACCCTAAGTCTACTTTTCCTTTTATATCCTTGCTTTCTTCTTTTTCTGTCTTATCCTACTTCTGAAGATTTTCCCCACAACTCAACTTTGAAAGGACTTTTATTGCCTGTCAGTGCTCCAGAAAAAATCAATTATGCTAGGATTTCCTTTTTTGAGCCTCAAAAAATACTTTTCTCTCAAAGCTCTCATTTCAGTTTTGGGTTTCAAGGGCCTTGTTTGAAAGTCATATGATTAACATTGACTTCTTCCCTTGGCATTCTCACCTTACAATCAAAATTGTTCCTGAGACAACATATATTTCTGCCAAAACAGGGAAAAGCTACACACAGAGTACAAGAATGAGAGACAAATGATAAAATTTCAGGATTTTGTTCTGGTATTTCTCTTTTATTAAGTTCATTTATTTGTTAGATAGATATATACTGTTTCTTATGTTTCAAGCCCTGTCCAGGCACTAGAGATAAACTCAACTAGATATGCTTCCTTATTTAATGGAGCTTACAGTCTTTGAGGAGATAAGAGACTGGATAATAAAGCAATATCTATTGGTTTTTCCCTGTTACAAATGAGAACTCAGGTTAGTGAATGTGCTGATTGCTTCCTGGCCTTCTGTTTAATGGGGCATGTGTGTTTGAGCCAGTCTTTGCAGTACATTGTTTTTAAAAGAGCAGGCACTGGAATTGAACTGCCTAAGTGCAAATGTCAGCTCTGACAATTAACAACTATGTGACTTTAGGCAAGTTATACATTGGAGTACCTGATTATTCATCTATATGATAAGGAAATAATGACATATTCCTCAAAGGGTTATTAGAAGGACCAAGTGAATTAATACATAAAATGTCTGACATGTAATTCATGCTCAATAAATATAAGCCAATGCTTATAAGCCAAGTAAAACAAAGCTCCATCTCTTCCCTGGTCCAAGTTCACTTGCAATGTTGTTTCTCCTGCAAATTATGCAGATTTTCAGAATTGTCTTTATACACTTTCAGCAACATTTCTCTTGGAAGAAAAATCATATATTAGCTACTCATATTCTCCATATTTTGGTTCCAAATACATCATATGTATACATGCAATGTGTGAAAATTTTTCATTTTAAAATTGTTGTCATATAATCATACAATTAATTTTAGCATTGCTGCCCTCCTTTTCTCAGCACCCTCCTCCCATACCCTTTGAATACCATTTTCGCTTACTTGTACTATCTTTTATGAGTTTGCAATTTGGAAAAAGGGATGCTTACTCAGCAGACACCACTTTTGTTTTAGGGTGTTATCAGTTGACATCAGCCAAAGGGCCATCCTGAAAGTAGGAGTGTCATTAGCCAAATATGAAAACAGTTGCAGAAATAATAATTGTTAGCTGAAGACAATAACAGATCTAAGATCTGTGCTGAGATTGGTGAAGTTGAAACTTCAAAGAATAGGCCAGGAATATAGGGTATCACATCTGATGTTACTGTGCAGTTTTATTCATGATTTACTATTTTCTTGGAGAGAGAATAGTAAGCGTTTAACATACTGAACTTGCATTGTTTTACATCCCTGATATCATGCCACACTATGGGCGTTCCATAAAAATTACAGTGTTAACAAACTTCAACAAAGAGGAGAAAAAAAAGACAAAGACAGAAGACCAAATCTCAAGTGAAAATTTGCATCCTTATTTTAAATACGCTGTATATAAAACCAAATGAAAAAATAAATATATATTCTCAGCAGAAATTAGCTATGGGCAATTATGGTTAAGTGTTGTTTTGTTTTTAATAGAAGGTAAGGTAAGTGAAAAGGAATAAATGAGGGAATTAAATGGAGTTTTAAGATAAATAACATAGACAAGGAAGGACATAAATATTGTATCTGTAGCCCAGAAAGTTGAGTTGTTGCTTAAAAAATGTGCAAACTTATAAATTAGAAAAATTGCTCCAGACAATTGGAAGGCACCGGAATAAACATTCTTTGGGTCCAATTTTAACTGACCAATAAGCATTGGGTCTATCTTTCATGGTAGAGTCTTCTTTGAAGTGGTTTCTTCCATATATTTATTTGGTTTTATTTACTTATATTTATTTTTAAAGCTAGAGTGAGTTTTTTACTCAGCCCTATAGATTGGAGAAAAAATATTTTTAATTGAACCCCCAGGATATATTTCATCTTTAGATTGAAACCTGCACCCTTAAAGGTACTCAAGTCCTGATGTATCAATGGCTACTGATGTTGGCCACAAGAAATCTGATCAAACCTGTTCTCACACATATTCTGGGGGCTTATCAAGACTTTGATACTCAACTGACTTTATTCATTCTATCTTTTGATGCTTTTCAACATGGCTGATATCCCAGGTGGGGTTCCTTGGAAGCAAAGGCATATTCACATGTGCCTAGTTTATGAGGGAGCACTGTTAGTATCAACACCTTGACTGGAGTATTGGGAGCAAGAATGGGCAGAAGGAGAAGGTGAATACAATGCAGTTATGACCAAGGCCTTAGCTATTCCTACAAAGAGCTCTGGAGCTGGGGAAGCCCTTCAGATTTGCCCCAGCTAAAGTCACTTCAGCCAGGCATTTGGTACTCTATATTAGGCCTTAGAGAGAGGGTTGCTGGTTCAGCAACCACACCTCTGGAGCAAGTGAGGAATGAAAGTTTTAGCTGGGAGAAGGGGGGTTGAAATTTGGGTAATGCACCATGACACCCACTATAGCTTATTACCATTACTCTCAAACATCTTTACCTTCTTGCCCTCTATTCTCTTCTGCTCCAAGGTCTTCCACCTCCTTTCTAATTTCCTTCTGTGTGCACCCTAGAAGACTTACATCTTCTCTATTAGCTCTCCACATTTACTGGAGCCTGCTCTATTGTCTTTTAAAATATTTATATCCAGAATGCTACAAATCATTGATACTTCTACTTTGCCAAATTTAGGGGTTTTGGTAACTTAGGGAAATGTAATAAATCTGTGGGAGGATTAGCATTTGAACTTACCTAGTTCCTGTTTCTTCATTTATAACTTAGCATAATAAAAAATATTTTTTCAATGATTTCTTCTCTTTCCACATACGAAAATTTTTAAAAACATACAATATATATTCATTTTTGCAACCAGATCCTTTGGGATTCAGATGTAAGGAAGAAAAGCACTGGTTATGGTAACACAAGAAAATAACTTTCGACTTCCATATATTCAAATATTGTTGTTTGTGGCTTTTTTTTTTTTTTTCTGTTTTCTTACCTCCACTAATTGTAAAGTATGGACAATGATCTACAGATTTTCTGTGGATGATGTCAAATAGCTGAGTGTTTAGCTGGGAGGAAACTATTGATTCTTTATTAGGCATCTCCACATATATTAAGTCATTTTATCTTTGCAACATCTTTGCAACATAAACGCTATTATATATGATTTTCTGGGTAAAGAAACCTAAGCCCAGTGGGATAAAATGGACTCCAAGCACATGGAATTCAAATATGAGTTCTTACTGCTTGAGTGCTTTTTTGGCGGTCTGAAGTCTGAATTAAGACATCGATTCTTTGAGTTGTTCTATTTGCTTTATTTATTAGCCTTATAGGTTTATAGCAGAAAACTACAAAGCATAGCAGCTACACAACCCTTTGGAAACTAACCTTCCATAATCATTTTCCAAGCTTTTCATTGAGAGGTCTCAGTGTCTAAATAATGCATATTTCCACCCCCAATCATACCTCTTTGTGCCAGCTTGTATTCTTAGAGAAAAGAATGTGCCAAGACAGAATGGATCACAAGAGAGTTACTGGGAGAAACACCTAATGTGGATAAAGAAGTAACAAATATAAAGCTAGAAAAGCCTTCAGAATATCATAAAGGTCTGGCATCTGTGAAAGAAGAGAGAAAGTGGGGAGAATTGGGCAGGAGGAGCTTCAGACTGAGCACTTTTCTGAGAAAGCCTTAGCCAGGCTCATGAGGAATTCTAGATCAAGGTGATCTATTTGAGGAGACCTGCATGGGGAAGAAATGACCTAGCCCTGGTGCCTCTGCTCTGCTGAGTCCTGGCGTCAGTGCTGACACTGCAACAGAGCTGAAGGTGCCACAGACAGAGGCCACTTGTCAGTATGCCCTATAGCAGGTACTCGCAGTGAGATCTGAGTAGCACACCTCTAGGCCTGCCAAACTTACATCCCCCTTCGCTATCCACTGGATTTCTTACCCTCGACCCTTCAAATTTTTAATTGCCTAGTGCTATGCAGTTATTTATATTCATCTATAATATATTCCTAAAACACATAAAAGTTCTTAAAAAGTTTCAAAAAAGGTAGACGCTATAATGAAGAGTTGTGTTCTCAGATAATTAAGATTAGAATAATTTCATAAAATCCATAGTTATGCTTTTCCCTTTAGACAAAATAAGCAATGCCCTATTTCCAGCCTTTTGCACATATTTTTTATTTTGTCCATTTCCTTCACAGTGGATCACAGTCTGCTCACTTATGTTGATTTAGAAGGTTTGAAGCTAAAGATACCATTTGAGCGCAACCCTGATGATTTTCATCTTTGCTTTAATTTTGTTGTTTGTTTATTTTCTTTTAGGGCTACATCCCTTCTCTTTATTATGAGTAATTTTTAAAATTTTCTATTCTCATAAAGTTATATGAATGAAAAACAGTACAGTATTCAAACAATTGTGAAAACACTGGTCTACCAATAAAGGTAGTAACTGATACTCAAGTGTCACTGCTGGCTGGCAGTCAATACCACCATGAGACTGAAAATGTTAAAGAATTGATGAACAAAATATCTACATTTAGAACATGAAATAATGACATTTAGGTACATTTTTGAGTGCCACTTTTAACTATTTGTCTTAAATCTGGCTTCCTCAGAAGCGGAGCCTGAGACATGATTCTTATGTAAATGATTTATTCAGAGGGTACTCTTGGGAGAAACCTCAGAAGAAGTGAGAAAATTAGGATAGAGGAGAGAGTCTAAGTAAAGATGTGATTTCAGGTGATATCTAGCTTCGACCTGATACCACAGGACTTCTGAAACATAAATATTTGTACTGTCAAGACCGTCTGCCCTGTGGCAACAAGGTGGTAGAGCTTTGTTACCACCACCTCCCACCCACTGACACACTCAGACCACTCAGTCTTGGGTTCATGGCTGCCTCAGGGTGAGGCAAGCTTCTCACCAAAGGGCAAGCTTCTGGAGAAGGGTACAGATGTGAGCTGTTAGCAGCAAAACTCATAATAGCAGTGAATTAATGAGTTGGGTTGGAGGTAGGCGGTGTTGCATCAAGAATGTCTGCTCAACAGTGTTGGTCGTAGGAGAGACACACTCAGAAAGCTTTCCTATATTGAAGTGGACAGTTGTTTGTAGAAACAGGGCTATAGTACCATGCTAAAGATCTCTGTTATTTCATGTATCCCCTCATTAATTCCTAGGCACTGAATTCCTTGTGCCTCTAGTCTGAATGAATTTCGTTTCTCTCTCTTGGCCAGTTATCCAGGTTATAGTGTATTTTCATTCACTTTGCATTACACACACCCACACAGACATACACACACATGCAGGTCTGGGGCAAGTGAACAGTATTACATGAACATTCATTTCATCCATGAAACTGTTTGATTAACTGAAATTACTACCGAAAGACTTTCTTGCTCTACGTTACGGAGTAAGAAAAACAGTCTTGCGTTATTAAGCTTGGATCAAGTACTATTTTCAGTATCATTATTATGTTTCCTGGAAGAATCATGTAAATTCACAACACTGACATGTGCACTTGGCTCAACCACCAAGGGAGATATCTTCTAGTGAAGCATTTATCTGGCATGGGGATCAAGGGAAGAGAAAGAAAACGGACAGAAAAGTCCAGAAGGTTGTTATATTCTAACTGAATTTTCCTTTTCCATGGAGAGGACAAAAATGGTGGAATGAATGGTTTTGGTCACAGGTTAAAAGTGAATGTCTTAGATAATACAGAGTCACTGAATTAGCAGTTCTTTCTTTCTGTCTCCTTCCTTTTAACATTTGAGATTTCAAAGGTCTGTGAGAAAAGCTTATTAAATGAATTTTAACCGGAAAACTTCAATTTCAGTTCTCCCAAAATGGCATGTTCCGGCACTGTTCTCCTCATGAGCTCTTTATGTGGGAAAAGGAGACTAGTTTTAGGACCCAGGCAGTGATAAAGTAAATTGATCTATTACCTACCCCCTGAGGAAATTCCTACAGGGCTATCTTGCTCTGGACTGCCTAAGTGTCTCATTTGTACCTAAAAACAAGAAGTGTCATTTTTCCCCTATTCAAGATGTCACAAGCCCAATTTTCTTTTGCTAAGGATCACAGTTATTAGTCTCTGAAGGTGCTAGCACTTGAGACCAAGTCTGAGGTGATTAAAATGCCTTAGCACTTTGAGGATCAGTGCCTTTCCATCACTTCTAGTCTCCAGCTGCTTCCCTGCCTGACTCGCCTTCTGTCTCTCATTATGATCCATCATTATCCATTTTAAGGTCTGTATAAGTCATGTGAATCAAGGAAAATTGAGAACCTTTGCAAAATACATTTCTACAGACATGCACCACTAGTAAAAAGATGGAAACACGGACCCAATCCCATTATGTCTCCAATTTTATAAATATGCTCATTTTGTCTTTCAGATACCTTCTGTCCTCCCTAACTAACATGCTCTTTCTCTCTCTCTTTTGCGTGTGCATGCACAAATACGCACATACATAGAGGCATACCATCCATTGGCCTAGATGAGCTATAAAGATCTCTTGCCACTAGGAAGGTAACGCAGCACCTGGCCATTAGCTGTATTTGTGCAATATATAGCTTTCTGTCATTAATGCAACATATGCCCTCTCTGTTGCACAGAAAGAGGTTTACTCTATGGTTTCACTAGGTTTACTCTCCACTCTTTCACTAGGGAGACAATGATCATGGCTCCCCAGCATTTCTATGAAACTTCAAATCAGAAACACCCCAAAATGGGGCCCATGAAGATCTCATCCCAGCAGAAGATACCTGGATTTTCAGTATTTTCTTCACTCAGCTACTCGGGAGGCTGAGGCAGCAGAATTCTTAGTGGAGAGTGAGATAGAGGATACAGAAAAGAAAGAACTGTGAATACCATAAGCGTTTCAAGTCTGTCCTCCCTTTCTGGTGGATTTCAGTTATTTAAATCCCCCTTTTTAGGCTAATCTACACTGCAGGCAAGTAACTCATTCATCCCCTGACTGCAAGTGAGAAGATGAATTCACTGGGCTTAATTCTGCAACTCGTGATGAGGATGTTGTGAGGGGCTACAAACCAGAGACTAGAGCCTTGTGTATTTAATTTTAAAAGTACCCCATGAAAGAGTTGGTTAGAGAGGTGTGGTCATAAAAGGCTGCAGGGAGGCAGACTGTGTGCCCAGAAAAAGGAGGCTGCTTCATCTGGATGTGTCGAGAAGAGTCCTCAAAGCCTGTTTTTATGATTACCACCAATGCATGCAGTCCTACACGGATGAATTTTGAGACCAACTCCTGAGAAGAAGTGCCTTTGAGAAGAAATTCTCTCGCTGCTCCTTTATTCCCCACTGTCATCAAGTATGTGGACTTATAGTCACATATTCTTGAAGCCACCCACATAAGGGGACTGACACCTGCCTTAACAAGAAACATACAGAATCTCCCACATGAGATGCTCTTTATCAAAGGTTCAAAGAAAGATAATAATATGAAACCAATAGTTACAGAAACAGAAAGAAAACCCGTCTTGGTAGGTCTATCTGTGACCAAAATGACTAAATGTTAAGAGTAAAGGTTAATAATTAAGGCTTATAACAAACCAATGAATAAAGATTTTAGCTGAGCCAACTGACTGAGATATTAAATGAATACGTATGTAAAAATAAAAAATACAAAGGTATTGTCTCTATTGTGCATGGACTTTTTTCCTCACTGTTTCCTCAGAAAGTAAATGACACTTTAAAATGGCTACTAGTATAAGCCGCACTGTGGTGTCGATGATAGATAGGAATATTTCATACATGTGGAAGTCCGGAGAAGAAATCCTTCCCACTCTGTTTCCCAGGAGGTGCCAGGATGTCACTAGAAAAAACCAGCACCGCACTTGGTCTACAAACCATTACTCCGTTGTTTACACCTCAAGTATCCACAATTTTATAATCAGCAGCACAGTTAACAGCAACAGAAATGGACAGGGATTAGGGTAACATGGTTGAGTTTTGGAAACAGAAGATGACGGATGTAAGTGTCTGAAGATAGAACTTCTGTTCCTGCTACCCGGAAGGTGGCAACCCGAAAGAGAAGCTGAAACTTAACACTCTGCTTTTATGCCAGTAACCCCTGTGCTCTTTGGAACTGTCTCCACTTGATAAACAGATAAAATAACATCTGCTGCATTTTGTTTTTTTGTTTACTTATCACTTGCAGAAATTCAGAAATCAAATATTAAAATGTGAAAATCACATGGTTTTCTAATACATTTACCTCATGTACAGGATTGAAATAATCAGAAATAATCAATGCTAATCCATTTCTCCAATCTAGCATTCTGACTCAGCGGTTCCGTTTCCCCTACCTTTCCCCTTCTAAATCAAAAATCACACATGCACACATACAAATCCATTTTTACCTTGCATAATATAAACAGTAATCATCACCCATCATTATTACAGAAGATTAGAGGTACCATCAAGGGACATAATCTGCACTGTACTTTTATTCATCAGGCACCATTTATGTGAAGGAAATTTAGATGGATAATTCCACAACCTGGAAATTATGGGGAATAGGCTTACTGCAACAGCTGCAAAGCAGGTAGAAGCCTGTTTTCATGATTACCATTAAACACAGGGTTCTATGTGAAGAGGTATTAGGTCTGACCGCTGGAAGGAGCTGCCCTTTCAAAGCTGTGCTGTTTCCGGCTCCTTCATGCACTGATAGTGCAGTGCATGACCTTATATCCATCTGCCTTCCCTTTTCAAGGATCGGTATCTGCCATACCAGGAAGCACACAGAATCTCCTATGTGAGGCCAGGCGTGGTGGCTCATGCCCATAATCCCAGTACTTTGGGAGGCTGAGGCAGGCGGATCACAAGGTCAAGAGATCAAGGCCATTCTGGCCAACATGGGGAAACCCCGTGTTTACTAAAAATACAAAAATTAACTGGGCATAGTGGCATGCACCTGGAGTCCCAGCTACTCGGGAGGCTGAGGCAGCAGAATCGCTTGAACCCCGGAGGCGGAGGTTGCCGTGAGCTGAGATCTTGCCACTGCACTCCAGCCTGGTGACGGAGTGAGACTCTGTCTCAAAAAAAAAAAAAAAAAAAAAAAAATCTCCTATATGAGTTAAAGGGATGCTTAAGTCCAGAGGTCCTCTTCATGGCTATTAGGTGGTATTTGGGGTCCTTGCTTTGTCCCACTCAATCGTTTCATTTGCTTATTATAAGGACGATAATTATAATAGGCATCATCGATGTGATGCTGTGATGCTGATTATAAGGACGATAGTCAAAAATAAAAGAATTTTTAAAAGTAAGCAACATTGTAGAGATATTGGTAGAGACTGTTGACTGCATCAGGAAGTCATGGAGGAGTCTATTTGCTTAACTACACAGGTTTGGTGGTTAAAGCTATGGGAAGGGATGGTATTTCCATGGGAAAAATTAGGAAGAAAAAAAAGATAATGATTGAGTAAAGATCCTTGAGAATGCCTACATTTGGGGCATGAAAACTAAAAGGAGGTAGCAAAATGGCAGAGAAGAAATGCTCAAAAGTGAAGAAACAAAACTGTATGACCATTATTAATAGATCGACTCATTCATTTGCTCATTCCTTCATTTAACAAAAGTATTTTGAGTTCATTCAGTGTGCCAGTTCCTGGTGTAAGTGCCAGGTGCGCAAAAGGAGACAAATCAGACACACTGCTACTCTCATGGAACTTGCAGTTTAGTAGGGGAGACAGACATTAATCCAATCATCTGACAACTACATGCAAAACTGGAGCTGTGACAAGGGCTCTAAAGGAGAGGACTGTTGTTCTCTGAGTGTTTAATGGGGTGAGTGACTTGGTCAGGGAGTTCACAGAAGACTCTCTGGGAAAGTGACAATTAATATATGAAGATAAAATGGAAGTTGATGAAATCAAGAAGAGGGGAAATATGCAGAGGGACTTCGTGTATACCAGGTCAGTGGGGAGAGTGCGATTGGGAGCGAAACTAAGAAAAACTGGTGTGGCCACAGCTCAGGAAGCAAAAGTAAGACTCAAGGATGTGAGGCTGAAGCAGTGAGAAAAGGCTGGGATCACGTTTGGCTAAATGGGCTGCATTAGGGATAGTGTTCTTCATTTTCAGAGCAAAGGGGAGACATTGACAGGTTTTATGTATGGGCTATATAATCAGTTTTGTATTTAGAAAAGAGAACTTTGCCAATGTGTACGGAAAAAAAAAAAAAAAAAAAGGATGATTTGCGGAGAGAGCAGGTGCAAGATAGTGAATTAGGAGGCATTCCTGCAGGGCTTACCTTCCACTCGGCTTACTTTTGCTTTCTGATCTATGACCATACCAGTTTTTCCTAGGTTCATTGATGAGTCCATTCTTCCCACTGGCCCTAGTGTTTGTGCAGTCCCTCTGCACGTCATGGTATAAGGTGATAAAAACTAGAATTAGATGCATAGAGTGCATAGGAGCTGAGGAATGTGGATGCAGGGATTTTATAGGAGTTAAAATCAACAGAGTTGGCCATGACAAATATACAGGTCCACTTGAGTGCCATAGCACTGGTCAGGGGAAGGGAGAGTTTTGGAAATAGGGTACTAGCACTGATGCCCAATATTGAATAAATTAAGAAAGGAAACTTTGAATTGGGTTTATTAAGATACTACTAATTATTTATATAATAATTTTAGTGAATTGGTGGTTGTGGAAGTCAGATTACAAGGGTTTTAAAAGAAAAGTTAGAAGCAATGAGTGTAGTCTTCTCATAACTATATTCATTTAACAAAATT
This sequence comes from Papio anubis, assembly GCF_008728515.1. NCBI lineage: Eukaryota > Metazoa > Chordata > Mammalia > Primates > Cercopithecidae > Papio > Papio anubis. Next base: position 140,517,899 of record NC_044982.1, read on the forward strand.
GTATTAAATTCTTATGAAGTAGACACTATGCTACATGAAGTAGGTGAATTGAAATCACATGATTTCCACCCTGTAATTTATTAGCCTAAAAAAGTAGTCAAGAACTCTCACTGTATTTTCAAGGTTATTTCTGCCTATAATAACCCTATGAGGTAAATATTTTAACTTATTTTTACATAGTTATGAAGAGCAAAAGAGCATAAATAATTTGCCTAACCTCACTCAGCTAGTCAGTCCGAAACTAAGATCTGAACTCAAGCAAAGGAAAAGCTTTGCCATGCTGGAACCCAGTAAAAGAGACAGGTGCAACAGGTCCATCACTTACCCAGTGATGGTGCTAACCAAATTATAGGCAGAAACCTAAATGGGCATCAAGGGGTCAGGCACATGTGCTGGCTGTGGGACAATCAGGATTTGTCAAAACATCTTCAGATTCAGCAAACAGAAGCTTGAAGGAGTTGCGAGGTCAAAAGATTTTGATTTTTTTTTTTTTTTTAATGAGGGGACGTTTGTGGCTTGGCAAAGTTGTATAGAGCACAGGCTCTGAAATTAAATAGATTTGAATTTCAGTATCAGTGATGTAGCATATTAGCAGTGTGACCTTGTCCAAGTTACTTAAGCTCCTAGAATCTCAGGTTTCTTTGATGTGTAAAATGAGTTACAAATGGTATTTCACAGCTCTAATGTGATGGTTGATAGTTTTGAGGGTTGTTGAAATAAGAACACACACATAAATTGATTGCCCCATACATATACTCAGTAAATCTTACTTTCTCTCCCCCGCTCTCTTTAATTATTATTAATTTTTGCTCCCTAATTCCCCAATATGTTTTAAAGCAAAGATCAGAAATAAGATATATATGTATATGTATTTAAAAGGCTGATGTATTTAGAGAAGTCAGGAGGGGAAAGAATTACAGGATGAAAAGGAATTCGCTTTAGTGGAGGTGGAGAACAAATTTTTCTCTGATGTGGGAATAGTCAGCGAAGGTCTAGAGAATATTTGAGAAGTAGACTCCTGATACATGTTCTATGCCTCTCCCTCTGTTTCTCCTTCCCATGTGCCAGCCAGCAAGATGTACTATGTATAAGAAAGCAGTATTGTTACTGTGGCTCTCTGGTTATAGACCTGACTAATTGTTTTATAGTAACATTTTTTCATAGCAAAAGAAAACCTGCTCACTGAAGGATCAAGCCATTGACAAAATCAATTTATATTTTAGCCTAGTATTTATATTCTGTGAATTTGGGGATTTAAGTGGAGGTTAAGGAATTACAGTTGTATAAAATATCTGAATTTTCAGGTAAACCTTATCTTTCCTCAGTTACCTACTTGTATTATTATTATTATTATTATTATTATTATTATTGTCAAGAAACTCTGACTTTAAGTAAAACCAAGCAGGAAGGCTAACATCAGAAAAAAAGACACTGAGAAAAGAGGAAAATCTGGAGCTACCTGCCCTGCAACCACCACCATCTTCTGATCAGTGTGATCCCTATGCTTCTGTTACTGAACATGGAATATAGGGGCCAACTTCATCTTGGGCCCAGGGAAGAAACACTTCCCTCAGACTTTAGGACCAAGGTCTTCACTTCCTCCTTGGGCCCCAAAGATGTGGGGAAATGAGACATGGCTAGTCTTGTTCCCAAGATATCATTAGGGAAAGGGAGCAGAAAACTCAAAATGAAGTTCTTTTTTTTTATATACAAATTTATTTTATTTTAATTTTACCACAGTTTTTCTTTGCTTGTTTTTTATGTCCTCATTTAATAAAAGAAAAAAAAACCAAAATTCCATTTTCTTATTTAAACCTACAATTATGCTCACATTGAGCATAATTAAATAAAATTATAAATTTAAGCCAGGTACAATTATACCTGGTTTATATAAAATTTCCTTTCTTTGCAAATTTTGGTCAAAAATATTCATGCTAAAGTAAAAGATAGGTCTTCAAGCAGCTTTTCTAAACTACCTTGAGGCAATTAAACTCATCAATCTAGTTCCCATATCATAGGTCGTAGCTAAGGTCTCATGCCTAATTGAAGGTTCCAGCACAGGGATGTCCAAAGAACATACTGTAAGGTAGATACCCTGCTTTCCACCCTTGCAGCACCCCCTGTGTGCTCTGCCTTCACCACTCCTTCCTTCTTGGGTCACTGGCTCTGGGAAAACAGTGTTTGCACTCTTCCCTTTACCAACCCTGCCCCTGACAAAACTGTTATTGAAAATTTGGAAACATGAAAACCTGCCCAACACCAAATATCACTACTAGTGATATTTCACTACTATGAAAGTGGTAAACATAATACTATATTTTAAAGGAGAAAATAAATCATTATCTGATCTTTGGAAAAGGTGGATTTCTCAGCTTTGAAGCAAAAACAATAATTGTGTAAGAATAGCCTGACCAATTCAAAGTATATTTGAAATATACTTGAAATCTACAACTTCTGCTAAAATGAAAAAATAGTAAAACTTAAGTTAAAATCCTTCTATCAAGTACAGTAGACCAAAAGTGGTCTTTGTGTGAAACGGTATCGAAATGTAGAAACAAAACAAATAACAAAAATTGTTTCACCCAATAGGTAATGATAAAACACAAATAGAAAACAAACGTGGATCCTCCTTTACTTAGGATGGGTTTCCTGATAAACACTGTACATGAGTTGAAAATGCATTCAATACCCGATAAAGCCAGAATAAAATTGAAAAATCGTAAGTTGAACCATTGTTTAAGTCAGGGATCTTCTGTACATGGGGGAATATTTTCATGCTTCTACATAGTAAGAAAATAGAAATAATGTTGACAAAGCTTTGATATGGCTTTTAACTTATATACAACTCTGTTAACGGAACCAACTGGTTTGTAAAATAATACAACATAAAGATATTCATATCCTTTGACCCAGTAGTCTATCCTCTGGGAATTTATTTTAAGGCAATAATTCAACATACACAAAGTCCAAATGAATAAAAATGTTTGTTGTGGTGATATATAAATAAACAAGACCACCAAAATATTCAACAATTAAAAATGGCTTATTACATAACATGAGCAGGAGATAATTTAGTGAGCCATTAAAATTATAATTACAAAAGCTTTGTAACCACATAGAAACAAATTCTAATAGAAGCAACATGTCTCTTCACCATATACCATGATTACCTTCTGAGTAAGTGGTATTCATTCTGGGGAAGGCAGTTTGTAGCTGAACACCTGGGTGGTATTGTAGGCTCGCCAAAGAGCAGGGACTGAATAGATCTGAATGTTCTATAGAATCAAGGAAAGAGAACCGGAAGTTTGCAGGGGATTCTCAAGTTGCTGACAACTGACAGAGGTTTATGGGTGGAGGCAACACAAAGAAATGCCATTGAAGGGATAAGATTGTCAAGAAGGGATTGCGGAGAACGTAATTATCTAATATGAATGTTTATTAATAGTTGTTTGCTATTGGTGCATAGCGTAAGCCCTCCTCTGTCTTCCTGTCAAAACTGTCAGAATAATTAGTGTGGATATGTTCTTTAGGAGAACTTCAGAGGGAAAACACAGCAGGCTTAATGAGGAGTGACTAAGACAAGCGGTCTGAAGCTACTTCAGACATAATATTGATAAGGCCTTAGAAATTGTCTAAGTCTTTCCAGGCCTCCTCATTTGTGAAATGGAATAGTAGTGTAGCTACTTTCAAAGGGTTGCTCTGAGGATCGCATGAGATAATACATAGAAAGCACTTAAAACAGTTTGTCATCATCAGTCATCATCATCATCATTATCATCATCAGGCTTTGGAGCAGAGATGGCTTCTATGGATTCAGGATCTAGGTGGCAGAAGCTGTAATCAGGGCTGTGGACCTGAATATTGGTCAATATTTTTGTTGCATCGAATCAACTTTTTTTTTTAAAGCAGAGAAAGTTCAATTTAGTATATGGCCTAAGTATTTAGTCTTCACTTAGAGATGTTTAGTAGATGATAATTAAAGCCAAGAAATAGGAAAATCAACAAAGTTGAACTTCAAAGCAAAGCAAACAAATCACCAAAATTGAACAAATATTAAATAATGAGAACCAGTAAGATAGGAAATATATTTGATCAGAAAAAGGCAGTGACAACAAGCACGAAAGAGAAGGAGTAATATAGTTGTGATACCTAAATTTTATTTTGATTTCATTTTATTTTATTTTATTTATTTATTTATTTTTTTGAAACGGAGTCTCACTCTGTCGTCCAGGCTGGAGTGCAGTGGCGTGATCTCAGCTCACTGCAAGCTCCGCCTCCCAGGTTAACGCCATTCTCCTGCCTCAGCCTCCCGAGTAGCTGGGACTACAGGCACCCGCCACCTCGCCCAGCTAGGTTTTTTGTTGTTTTTTTTTTTTTTGTATTTTTTAGTAGAGACGGGGTTTCACCATATTAGCCAGGATGGTCTCGATCTCCTGACCTCGTGATCTGCCCGTCTTGGCCTCCCAAAGTTCTGGGATTACAGGCTTGAGCCACCGCGTCCGGACTCATTTTATTGTTTCTCATTATGGAAGATAAAGCTAAAAGAAACGTGATTGTTCAGAGAGTTGATCTGAGATGCTAAGATGTCAATCTGAATATTTTCCTGGAATTATGGAAAAGTGCCTAAAGACATTCTATTAAAGAGAGAGCTAGAAAAGTGGTTTTTAACTTGAATTTTGGTATTTTTCAAACTTGAAACATTACAGGACTTAAGATAATGGAGGATAAAGGAAAAATTATTATACGGTAATGTGAATGTATGATTACGATATAAATGTAGTCTTTAAAAGCCTTATATATTTTCCCTTTTTAAAATCCTTTTCAAATTCTCCATTATGTTTATGAATATTGCAATTATTTAATTATTCTGTGTAGATATTTAAACTTGGACTTCATGGATACAATTTTTCTGAACAGTACTAATGATCAAGTTCAAATCTCCGAGCAACTGGTAAACAGGTATTAAGGGCTACCCACTGATTCTTAAATTGTATTGTTACATATAGGTCTGTTATGGATCAATGAAAAGAAAAGAAGTAGAGCTATAGAAAAACTACAAGAAATTTAAAATAATCCAAAACCTAGCTTATCTATATAATCTTTCCACCCATCTGATGGGAAAATATCATGCATATGAGCTTTATCCTTCAGCTACGCCCAAACTCCTTCTTTCTCCAAAAAATGCTTGAGAACCACTGGGTAAGCAACCACCGCAGGAAAAGAACACTTTAGCATTAAGTCAAGACTTTTGAGGTTAGCAGTGAGGTACTGACCTCAGATAGAGCCAAATCCCATGTGAGCTGACAATGTTTCTTGTGTTTGATCCTCTTCACAATAAGTCATTTGGCTTCCCAGTATCAAGTAAAGTCAAAAGACATTCTCCACCACTGTATCTCAGGAGATTTCATACAGGAAATTTCCTATAAAATAATTCTAATTAGGATAGATGTATAAATATTTCTAAGTTAAAACAGTGCCCATGGCAGTTTGGGGTCACACATCTTTTTTAAAAAAGCTATCTTTCAGTGCGCACTCAAAAGGAGGCTTTTCTTTTAGATGTGTCTATCCTCATACCTTCATCTGTGTTGGTATCATCTATGTCCCTCTCCAAGTGTGTCCAGGAAGGGATGGTGCTGTGAACAGCTCATTGATCCAGGATGTGAGAATTTCCTCCCTGCCCAGTAGAAGTGTCTAGACACCCAGGATGAGACTGGCTTAATGGTTGAGGCCAACTATTTGTTCTTAAATGCATGTACACGTATGCCCTCCCCCTACCATCAACATACACACTCAGAATTTTTTTGTAGATGCATTTCTCTTCCTACTGGTATTTGGCAAGAGACCAAAGAAGCTGCAATTCCTACTCCCACCTTCAGATCCAATCGTAATCCAAGCTCTTTGCATAGCTAGGGTTATAGGCATGCAGTGCACCCTGGGGCATGAAACTGATTGCTCAACTGGAAATGTATTGAAGAGAAAGAAAAAAGAAATGAGCACATTAAATGCATTTTGGTCTGGGTTTTGTCTCACTGTGTAGAAAGCTCAGGGCCTGCTGGGTTTCCAAAGCTTTGTATAAACTAAATATTACTAGAAACAGTACATCACAGCAGTCATTGCTCAGTACTTTTTCTCTTTTTATTCTGTAGGGAAAACTTGACACTCTATATATCATTTACAACTTGCTGCAGTGATTCCTCAAAGTTAGAAGATACTGTACACTGTGAATAAAAACACAGGGAGGAAAGGGAGTTCTGCACTATAGGATTTTCATCAGGTAGCATTTCTAAGTAAAATGTATCTGACACCAGTAACAGAAAACATGCACTGAAACAAATGCCAAGAAAATCAATAATTGCAACAATCACATGGTTAAAAGGCATGTATTTATGTGCTTTTTCTCTTAGTGCTGATTTTTCATTTCGTTTTTAAGATGCTACAGAAATAACAAAAAACTGTGTTCATAAACTGCAAAACTATGCCCCTTAATCAGAAATCAAGTGTGGGGTATTCTCAGTCCTCTGTTACACAGTTGGGGACATAGAAAAAGAAGAGAGAAAAAAATGCCAGGAGACAACTGTCAAAGAACCAGTTCCCTACACTTGTTATTTTACTCCATGAAAAGTCACTGACCATCACTTGGAAACCTATGGACTCTTACAGAATACTCATACGAATACCTGTTTTCCAGTCTCAAAAAAAAAAAAGGAAGAAAAGAAACACCAATTTCGAAGACATGGTGGAAGGGAATGAAATGAAAAAAGAGAAGAGTGGAAAGATAATACTCCAAGCAGGCCCTCTGATAGAAAGTCTCAACTGAAGCCTACTTTTCCACAGGGGAAGTCTGAAAACTTAAAAGCAGAAATAGAAGAGCTTGAGGTCATTTAGTACAAAGGAAAGAGGTCTCACATGCTTCAAGAGCCTCTGAAGGCGTCAGTTTATACAGCACAGCAAAATCATTGATGTTCTTCATGTAATGTCATTAAAGGGATAAAAAGTATATTTAGTACATCCTGCTTTAGCAGGTTAGGGGATGTAGAAGAAACTTCAGAGAGATTTTTTAAATGACATGTTTAAATTTTTAAAGAGATTTTGTACTTAGTTACATGCAAATCCCTTTATATGAAACATTTCCCTCTGTGACAATGCCAAGAAAGCAAATAACTACTGTATATGTTAATTGCATAAATACGTTGTAATTATATTCTCTTTAATTAAGATGAGCGAATAACACATCACTGGTCTACATTTATTTGCCTCTGTGGCGATGGATGAGAGTGTGGGTGGGAATGGGCGTCAGCACATCATGGAGTTTATGTTCCCAGCTAGATAGCCTGGAACTTTGTGTGACCCTGAGAAGTTCATTTAGTCTTGGGGAGAGTCAGTCCTAAGAATTAGCCCTCTATTCCCCTGGTAAATAACTCCTGCGTGTTGCCGGTGAAGTGCATTTACACTCCCAGAGAGCTGTACTGGTGGCTCTAATGCTGTTCCTTCCTGTGACTCTGGCTCCATTTCGGAGTGGACTTGTTAAAACTTTAGTAAACTTTGTTTCACTTCTGAGACACCAACCATCTCAGTCCTAGAAGTAGGTGTCGTGAACATCATCCAAGATCCCCGCCCTGCCCGACAGCACCAAATGCAGGCATTTTGTGCAGCATTGACACCCTGCCCTGGATGCCTTAGATATGACTTCCTGAGGATTCAAAACTAAAACAAAAGTCCCTCCTGAAAAGCATACACAGGTTAAAGACACTAGCAGCCTGCTTGACCCCACCAATAATATCCTCAAAACTTCATGGTCAAACCACTGATCTTCCTGAGGTGAGTACATTTTCAAAAATTTAAAATGTGAGATTAACTGTGATTTTTATAGAAATCCTAATCTACTTAATTATTTTGCTTTCCTAAAAGCTGCGCACATTTTTAAGGAGTATGTAATTTATCACACCTAACATAATTTCACATCATATATATGTGTATATTCCTTGTATGTATATCCAATTTTTATATATAGTATATATACTGTTTATATTCTGTATATCAGATTTGCATTTTTGTTTTAACTCTATTGATTTGTCATATTCCCTAATGACATAAATGAACTAATAGCTCTAAAAAATGGTTATTGAAGCATAAAACAGTGATGGAGATAACACAAACAGCAGTCCCTTCTGAATGGCTTGTTAGTAGAAATAATAAATGGGACTTCATTTGTAAAACAGAATGTGAATGGATATGTTCTCAGAAATTGAATTTTTATAATGAAATCAGCCAAAGAAATGTAGAACTCTAAAATACATCATTATTTAAAAATTGAATTCTGTTGGGCCATGGAACCATTTTCTCTCACTTCACAATGAGTTAGCTGTTAACAAAATTTAACAAATGAGAACATAAAGTCATTGAAGTTTTCCTAAATTTTCAAATAATTACAAAAATTTTCAATATATAATTTAGAAAGCTTTTTAGTATAAACTTGTTGATGTTTTGCCACTGAAGAAAGACAAGAGCACAAACTAAGGAAGCATTATCCAGAATTACACTGTTCAGAGTAAAAACAGATACAAATGATGGTTACACTATTGGTGAAAAGTCTACAAAACCAATAGCAAATTAAAAAGAAATATTATACCAGAAAAAATAATAAGCTACTGGTAAAATTTGCTTATGAAATGATACTGTTGGATCTCAAAGATAAAAATATGTCAGGAAAATATTAAAACATGTCTATATTGGCGTGTGGGGGGGTATGTATGTGTGCACACACATGTGTGTCTGTGTGTGTGTATACCAAGAGAGTTAATACTACAATTGAATAGAATTACTAATTCTATGTGTTTTCAGCACATGTATAGGACAGGTAGGAAAAAAAAGGCCTAGTGATTCCTGTTCTATTTTTTCACAAAACTCATGAGAATCAGAAGAAAGATTTTTGTTTTCGGAGTAGTTAATGATTATCTTCTGAGGTGTGATATAGACTGTAACAGGCACCTTTGGGACATGGTAAGAGACCTTTAGCTATGTGTGAAGCAGGAAAAACATGTGACACAGGAAAATAGTGTGTCTACAAAGTCAGTCTGAACATTATTCATTAAAAAAGAATAGACAGTGGTCAATAATATTCCTTGATCCATTGTCCTAGAATGGCGCTGACCCAAAGACCTTTCTACAATCATGGAAATGTTCCCTATTTGCTCTGTCCCACATGGTGCTCCTACAGACATGTGGCTGTTGAGCATTTGAAATGTGACTGGTGCAACTGAGAAATTAAATTCTATTTTTTACCTTAATTAATTTAAATTTAACTCTTAACATATATCTAAGGACTAGAGTATTAGAAAGCACATTTCTCTGAAATGGTAAACATATTTGAGTATGATGAAATAACAACTAGAGTGAGTCCATCTTTTCATCATGCAATGTGAGGAAATGCGCTTCAAGTCAAAGACTGCTTTCCTCATAACTTCCCCTGCTCTCTGAGGGAGAAAGATTTGAGTTCATGCGTTAATAAAGTTAAAATAATTTCATTTCACTGATGATACCAGTAGAGAGCATTAGTATGATTTTAGGTGGTCTGAATAGTATGACACTAAAAATTCAAAGGAAAAGATGATGATTTTAAAATTGAGAGTAGGGTACCAAGTTTCCTTTCAAAATCCAAACAGTGGTATCAGTGGCTTCCTTGTGAAGGATTTAACTTTTTTCTTAATACATAGTTTCACTTTTGGGAGACAGAAATTGGCAATAGATGATTGAGTTTATTATTTATCACCCAAAGCAAGTAGAATGGATTAGGAAACCAATTGCTGCTGTGGTCTAAGTTGAAACATTTGAGATCAAACTTTACAGTGTGATATATTCATTTATTTTACATCTGATGTGGCTCTGAAAATAGTCTTTAATGAGATATATTAGTTTTTGTCTCATAATATCTATGCACACATTTGAAATTAATGCACATAGCCGATGAAGCTGTAAATAGTTGCTCCTATTTCCACATAATATAGAGTTGAAAGTCAGAGGGTTTTAACTCAGTAGAAACCCACTACATGTGGAATGTGGCCACTTGGCTACATTGTCCATCACTGAGCCACATATACATTATAGTAAAGCTTTAAAATGAATAGGATATCTGGCATAGATATGAAATAAGTAATACTCTTTTTAACAAGATAATGTTTACTGCGTAATTATTTTTAAAGCCATTATGATTTTAAACTTATTTAACTAAAATGTGATAACCTATAATTGCACTAGTCACCCACTAAGTGGTTATTGGATTGCCAAAAATTTGAGAAACACTGCTTTATAACGTATTTAGAAACATAAGCAGAACTAAGATTTATTGTGGATTTTTTTTACCTTATTTTCTTGTATCTGCCATTACAGGAAACAGCTAGAAATCTCACAGTTAACTTAAACACCTCTTCTGCCCACGTGTCCCATATTGTCAATACCCGTGTTCCACCAATTTTATTCAAACTCATTGCTTCCTGCTCCATTTTCTCCAGCTTAGACAACTGCACCTTGATTCAGAAATTTATTTTCTCCCAATTGAGTTGCAACAGTGGCCTTCTAACTGGCCTCTCAGTTCTCGTTCTCTTTCCTTTAAAATCTTTTCTCCATATTATTACTATGTTTCTACTTAAAATTTGTTTGATGTTTCTCAGCACCGTTTACAAACCAAATGTGGTTTGGTGAAATGCCGTCTCTACTAAAAATACAAAAAATTAGCCAGGCGTGGTGGCAGGCGCCTGTACTCCCAGCTGCTTGGGAAGCTGAGGCAGGAGAATGGCGTGAACCCGGGAGGCAGAGCTTGCAGTGAGGAGAGATCGCGCCACTGCACTCCAGCCTGGGCGACAATATGAGACTCCATCTAAAAAAAAAAAAAAAAAACTGTGATTTTCTCTATGTTAGCAGTAAGCACTGAGAAATGAAAATGATGAAAATATTCCCTTAACAATCATAACAAAAAAGTATATAATGCTTAGGAATAAATTCAAGAAGAAAGGTATAGAAGCTGAGTAAATCTGATTGAAAGAATATGAACAAAGAAAAAATTGAAATAGCATACCATGTTTTCAGATGGAAAAGATTAATACAATAAAAATGTCAATCTTCCTAATATTAATAAACGTACTTCAAGTCCAATTAAAATATTTATGGGGATTAGGATTTAAATTTGGTTTTGGAACTTGACAAAACTCTCTTTTTAAGTTGATGAGAAAGAATAATGCCAGCAAAAGCAAAAGCAGTAATAGGGAATAAGAGTTTACTTAATATTAAAACACATTATAAATATTATGTGACATAAAGTTGGATGCTGACATAGAAATAGAAACTAGTGAGATCTAATGAAAAATGCAGACACAAATCACAATTGATGTGAAAATTTAATATATGACAAGAGTGATATTTTCAAAAGTGCTTACACAATGCACTGTACATCTGAAAAGAAAAGTTGGAATGCTACCTAGAACTATAAGTAAAAGAAAAAATTCAGATAAATTGAGAACTTGAAAAAGACAACTGAAAAGAAGCTCTGAGACGATATGTGCAAAAATTGAGAAAGGAGAAGACCTTTATCAAGACAGAAAATTAAGAAACCATAAAAGCTATAAAATGATAATATTTTTCTACAAAGTGATATAAACTAGTATATGACAAATATTTACTATATAAAATCCTAGTTAAATTATACACATTTGAATTATACATGACAGAAAATAGTAATATTTAACACGAGACCACTTAAGAATTCACATGAAAAACTAATGAAAACAAGCAAAACACACAAAATAGTAAACCCAAATAACCAATAAGTGTGTCCCTAAACCCACCAGTAGTCAGATAAATGAAAAGTACAATGTCAATAAAATTTTATATATAGTTTAGTTGGCACAAGTTAAAGCAATAATTGATGTTGCTTGTTGGAATATGGGAAAAATAACCTCTTAATTTGCTGGTGAACATATGACAGTCTTTGAAGAAATAATTTAGCAACAAAATCTAAATTTGAAAATACACATACCTTTCAACCCAGCAATTCTGCTTCTGGGACCTATCTCATATAATTAAAATAGCTTGGCAAGATATGTATACAAGGATCTTTATTACAGTAGTTTTCATTGTGACATAAAACTGGAAGCAAAGATCACCATTAATAGCAGAATGGTTGAATAAATTATGGTAAATCCACATGATGGAATATTTTGAAGCCATTAAGAAGAATGAATTAAAGCTACTTGAGTTACCTTGAAAGAATCTTTGTGAAGTCTAGCAGAGAAATTGTACAATTGGAACTAATTCTTTTAATTGACCAGATGAACTTGAATAGAAGATGAATAGATGAATTTAGAAATGAATGTAGAATTATAAAAAGGTGAATGTATGTTTATACACGAGTATTTAAGCATGGATAAAATTCCAGAACGATACACAACAGTTGGTTAGACATGTCAACTTATTTAGTAGAAGAAAAGGTGTGAGTTGGTTGATTGTTTATTGAATAAGTTAGTAAGTAAACTAAAGGTGGAAGAAAAAGGTGAGGAGAGAGTTTAGATAGATATCTATATAATGGTGTAGATATCAATAAATATCTGTTTTAAATCAATGACAACATGAGGACAACTTCTGACCTATAAATGCCATCAAATGGGTAAATTAAAAAATTGAATACAAGTAATGCATATAAAAGGAGTATATTATTTAAAAAAAAAAAGAAAGAAAAACAGAAAAAAATCCTATGGTGACACTCAGACACCTGCAAGAAAAAATCCAAATGGCTTACTATGCCATATAAAGTCATGCAAGAAAGGGGCCTGTTTCTCAAAATTCTCTCCTGCAATATCCCCTGTCATTTATTACACATGCCAGTAAGTCCTGAAACACTTCTAGTAACGCACAAGCACACGAAGACACAAGCACACAAAAGATAAGTCATTTTGTTGGTTTATGCCTTGATTGTATTGTCTATTATTGATCTTCATGTCTAGAATTGTGGCTGGAATAAAATAATAAATGCTTTTTGAATAAGTTAGAAAAGAATTAGTGAATAAATGGATGAATGCTGTATTCTCAGCCAGGAACATCCTTCATTTATTTCTCCATTTGATTAATTCTTATGCCTTTTTAAATTTTAACTTATGTGTCATCTCTTCCAGAGATCCTTTCTTGAACTTTCTTGAGGATTCCCTTCATATTATTTACCAGCACTTATACATTAGAGTGCTATTATCAGGTTTCATGTTTATTTCTCCCACTAGATGCAAAGCAATTAAAAGTCAGTGTCTGGAAGTGAATTCATTTTTGGTTCCTTATATCCAGCACAATGCTAGTCATATAACAAATGCTCAATTAATACTTGTTCAACTAAAGTTATAAACTGAAGAAAGTAGCAGATTTCTGACTTTAGAGTTGTAAATATATTTCCATTATCTTACTTCAACATATACCTCAAAACAAATAAATTTACAACATAGTAATTGACATAAAAACAAAATATTACAGATGAAAAATTTTCAGAAGTTATACAGTTTCCCAGAACTCAACATTCAAGAGGCCAACCAACTAATCACATAACTATTTTTCAGTCAATTTGAAACAAATATGTATATACTTTTTTTCTTTCCAACTTTTATTTTTGGTTCAGAGGGTATATGAGCAGGTTTCTTACATGGGTAAATTGATGTGCCATGGGAGTTTGGTGTACAGATTATTTTGTCACCCATATAATAGGCATAGAACTCAGTAGGTAGTTTTTCAATCCTCGCCCTCCTCCCACCCACCATCCTGAAGTAGATCTTCATGTCTTTTTTTCCCTTCTTTGTATCTATATGTTCGCAATTGTATTAGTCTGTTCTCACACTGCTAAAAAAGACATACCTAAGGACTGGGTAATTTATAAAAGAGGTTTAATTGACTCACAGTTCAGCATGACTGGGGAGGCCTCAGGAAACTTATAGTCATGGCAGAAAGGGAAGCAAACATGTTCTTCTTCACATGGTGGCAGCAAGGAGAAAAAGGGGGGAAATGCCTCTTATAAAACCATCAGATCTCATGAGAACTCACTATCATGAGAACAGCATGAGGGTAACCGCCCCCATGATTCAATTACCTCCCACGTGGTCCCTCCTGTGACACATGGGGATTATGGGGACAGCAATTCAAGATAACATTTGTGTGGTGACATGGCCAAAACATATCCTTCCATCCTGGGTACTTCCAAAATCTCATGTTCTCACATTTCAAAACAATCATACCTTCCCAAAAGTCCCATAAAGTCTTGACTCCTTCCAGCATTAACCCAAAAGTCCAAGTCCAGAGTCTCATCTGAGACAGAACAAGTCCCTTCTGTCTATGTGCCTGCAAAATGTAAAGCAAGTTAGTTACTTTCTAGACACAATAGGGGTACAAGCATTGGGCAAATACGCTTGCTCCAAATGGGAGAAATTGGCCAAAACAAATGGGCCACAGGGCCCATGCAAGTTTAAAATCCAATAGGGCAGTTTTTAAACCTTAAAGTTCCAAAATGATCTCCTTTGATTCCATGTCACATATCCAGGTCATGCTGATGCAAGAGGTGGGCTCCCATGACCTTGGGAAGCTCTGCCTCTGTGGCTTTGCAGGATTCAGCTCCCCTTTCAGCTGCTTTCATGGGCTGGTGTTGTCTGTGGCTTTTCCAGGCTTGCAATGCAAGCTGTCAGTGGACCTACCATGCTGGGGTCTGGAAGATGGTGGCCCTCTTCTCACAGCTCCAGTAGGCAGTGCCCCAGAGGAGACTCTGTGTGGTAGCGCTGACCCATTTTCCTTCCACACTTCCCTAGCAGAGGTTCTCCATGAGGGCTCTACCCCTGCAGCAAACTTCTGCCTGGACATCCAGGGATTTTCATACATCCTCTGAAATCTAGATGGAGTCTCCCAAACCTGAATTCTGGACTTCTTTGCACCTGAAGGCCCAACACTACTTGTAATCCACCAAGACGTGGAGCTTGTACCCTCTGGAGCAACAGCCTGAGCTGTATACATTGGCCCTTTTTAACCATGGCTGGAGCTAAAGCAGCTGGGGTGCAGGGTGCCAGTTCCCAAGGCTGCATAGAGCTGGTGGGCCCTGGACCCAGTCCATGAAGCCATTTTTCCCTCCTAGGCCTTAACACCTGTGATGGGAGGAGCAGCCACAAAGGTCCCTGGCTTGCTCTGGAGACATTTTCCCCATTAGCCTGTCAATTAACATTTGATTTCCCATTACTTATGTGAATTTCTGCAGCCAGCTTGAATTTCTCCCCAGAAAATGGGTTTTGCTTTTCTATCACATCATCTGGCTGTAAATTTACTAGACTTTTGTGCTCTGCTTCATTTTGAATACTTGGCTGCTTAGAAATTTCTTCTGCCCAATACCTTAAATCATCTTTCTCAAGTTCAAAGTTCCACAGATCTCTAGAGCAGGGGTAAAATGCCACCAGTCTCTTTGCTAAAGCATAGCAAGAGTCACTTTTGCTGCAGTTCCCAACAAGTTCCTTATCTCCATCTGAGACTACCTCAGCCTGGACTTTATTGTCCATATCACTATCCGCATTTTGGTTAAAGCCATTCAACAAGTCTCTAGGAAGTTTCAAACTTTGCCACATTTTCCTTTCTTCTGAGTCCTCACAGGCTCTAGAAAATTTCAGACTTTCCCACATTTGTCTGTCCTCTTATGAGACTTCCAAACTTTTTCAACCTCTGCCTGTTTCTCAGTTTCAAAGTTGTTTCTACATTTTTTGGTGTCTTTGCAGCAGTGTCTACTACCTGGTATCAATTTAGTTTATTAATCCATTCTCATGCTGCTGATAATGACATACTTGAGACTGGGTAATTTATAAAGGAAAAAATGTTTAATTGACTAACAGTTTAGCATGGCTAGGGAGGTCTCAGGAAACTTAAAATCATGGTGGAAGGGGAAGAAAATGTGTCCTTCTTCACATGGCAGCAGTAAGTAGAAGTGGTGAGCAAAAGCAGGGAAAGCCCTTCATAAAACCATCAGATCTCATGAGAACTCAGTATCATGAGAACAGCATCAAGATAACTGCCCTTATGATTCAATTACCTCCCACTGAGTCCTTCCCATGACACATGGGGATTATGGGAACTACAATTCAAGATGAGATTTGGGTGGGGACACAGCTGAACCATATTGTCATTTGGCTCCCATTTATAAATGAGAACATGTGGTATTTGGTTTTCTTTTCCCATGCTTATAATAATAATGTGCTTA
Source organism: Papio anubis (assembly GCF_008728515.1). Taxonomy (NCBI): domain Eukaryota; kingdom Metazoa; phylum Chordata; class Mammalia; order Primates; family Cercopithecidae; genus Papio; species Papio anubis. Next base: position 140,534,148 of record NC_044982.1, read on the forward strand.
AAATAATGGCTTACAGCTGCATTCATATTGCTGCAAAAGACAATTTCTTCCTTTTGTATGACTGTGTAGTATTCCATGCTGCATATATGCCACATTTTCTTTATCTAGAATACCACTGATGGGCATCTAGGTTGATTCCATGACTTCGCTGTTGTGAATAGTGCTGTGACAAACATACAGGTGCATGTGTCTTTGTGGTAGAACAATTCATATTTCTTTAGGTATATGCCCATTAATGGGATTGCTGGGTCAAATGGTATTTCTGTTTTCAGTTCTTAGAGAAATCTCCAAACTGCTTTCCACAGGAACTAAATTAATTTACCTTCCCACCAGCAGTGTATAAGTGTTCCCTTTTCTCTGCAACCTCACTAGCATCTGTTATTTTTTTGACTTTTTTATTACAGCCATTCTGACTGGTGTGAGATGATATTTCGTTATGGTCTTGATTTGCATTTCTCTAAGGATTAGTGACATTGAGCATTTTTTTCATATGCTTGTTAGCTGTGCATATGTCTCCTTTTGAAAAGTGTCTGTTCATGTACTTTGCCTATTTCTTTATGGGATTGTTTTTGCTTATTTTTTTAAGTTTCTTCTAAATTCTGGATAGTAGACATTTGTTGGATGCATAGTTTGCAAATATTTTCTCTCATTTGTAAGTTGTGTGTTTACTCTGTTGGTCATGTCCTTTCTTGTGCAGAAGTTTTTTAATTTAATTAAGTCCCACTTATCAATTTTTGTTTTTGTTGCAATTGCTTTTGGAGACTTTGTCATGAAATCTTTGCCAAGTCTTATGTACAGAATGGTATTTCCTAGGTTTCCTTCTCAGGATTTTACAGTTTGGGGTTTAACATTTAAGTCTTTAATCTATCTTGAGTTGATTTTTATATATATATAGAAAGGAATTAGTCCACTTTTGAGCTTTTACATATGACTAGCCAGTTATCCCAGCAAAATGTATTAAGCAGTCCTTCTCTCTATTTTTGTTCATTTATTTTTTGTCGATTTTGTTGAAGATCAGATGGATGTAGGTGTGCAGCTGTACTTCTGGGTTTTCTAACCTGTTCCATTGGTCTGTGTGTCTGTTTTGTACCAATACTAAGCTGTTTTGGTTACTATAGCCTTGTACTATAGTTATAAGTCAGGAAGTGTGATGCCTTTGGCTTTCTTCCTTTGCTTAGGGTTGCTTTGGCTATTCAGGCTCTTTACTGGTTCCTTATGAATTTTATAATAGTTTTTTTCTAGTTCTGTGAAAAATAACATTGGCAGTTGGATAGGAATATCCTTGAATCTATAAACTGCTTTGGGCAGTATGGCCATTTTAACAATATCAAGTCTTCCTACCCATTAGCATGGAATGTTTTTCCGTTTGTTGGTGTTGTCTGATTTTTTCAGCACTGTTTTGCACTTCTTGGTGTACAGGCCTTTCACTCCGTAGTTAGTTGTATTCCTAGGTATTTTATTTGCCTTGTGACTACTGTGTTTGCATTCTTGATTTAGCTCCCAGCTTGGACATTATTGGTGTATAGAAATGCTACTGATTTTTGTACATTGATTTTATATGCTAAAAGTTTGTCAAAGTTGTTTATTAGATCTAGGAGCCTTTGGGCAGAAACTATGAGGTTTATGAAATTTTAGAATGTCAAGGATAAGAACAAAATCCTAGAAAATTTTTTCTTCCCTGAAAGAAGAAATTAAAATGTCACATAAAAAAGCGTCAAGAATTAAAATTATTTTGGTCTGTGTCAGAGAAAAATGAAAAACAAAATATTATACATGGGGAATATTGTAAAGGTACATTTTTGTGCCAGTAGAACTTACCAGTCATGGGTGAAGGTAAAATAAAGTTATTTGAAGACATGAAAAGTGTCTCAAAAATTTACCTTTTCAAAGGAAATTACTAAAGGATATTCTATAAACAAATAAATAAAAAAGCTAAGACGAGGAGAGCATGACATAGGGAATAGAAGATCAAAACTCATTAGAGAAAAAAGCCTTGAGAGCGATTAGTTTGAATTGTTTGGGTGAGGCTGCTGAGGGAATGAAACTGACAAATAATCAGATAGTTTCAATGATACAGAAAATTGTCCTGACCTATGAGAAGCTATGGGAGGATGTAGTCATAATTCTGAAAAATTCAGGGAACTGATATTAGCAAACCAAAGCCAGTAATACAAAGTAGGATGATGTATATCATGAGCAAGGGGATTTTATCTTAGGAATAAAAGGTGGACTGAAGATTCAAAAAATCAATCCATTAAAATTTAATACTTTAATAATTTAATCTTATTTAACCATATGAACAGGCTAAAACAAAATACATAATTATCTCAATATATCTAGAAAACAATTTGAGAAAATACAAAATACATTTCTGATAAAAAAGTCAAGAAACTAACAAAAATAGAGTAATTTCTCAATAAAGGATATTGGAGAAAAATCTACAACTAATATTATACCTAAGGCTTTCCCTTTAAGATTGGGGAAAAGGGGTTGGGTAAGGCATTGTTGTTTTTCTTTATAGAAACCTTTTAGAGTTTTTCTTTTAAAACTTTGAGTTACTTTGTACACGTATCAAAAATACTACTTTGAGAAACATGAAATTTAATTAAAATAATGCCGTGATTGATTAACATAAAGAAATACACCAAAGGAAGTGAGCTGTATTTTGCCTACATTTCAAAATGTTTCTGAGCCCAAATTATTTTTGATCCAGGATTACAATTTCAATATTGACTCCTTGCATTTAAGCACTACATACTAATAAAGCCTACTCTCTTACAAACCTCTAAGAAATCTAAGAAAAGCAAATGAGTTCCCCCAAAAACAGGATGTGAGTCCACATGAAATGATCAGATAAAAGGCTAAACCAAAGCCTATGCCTACACAGAGGGTCTAATCTGGTTAGTGGGAAAAGATGTGAAAAATGAGGTTGCTAAAACAACATAGGAAAATAAACCTGTTCTTCTCAAGCTGTCGCTTTGGAATGGAACTGACAAGCTGATTCACACTATGTTGCTTTGATGGATTACACTTTCATGGATTATTCTCCTCAGGAACATGTGCATTTTAACAAGCAAAAACCAGAAGTAAAGCAATAAAGATAGGATTTCAGGCACATACTCAGGCTTTTGGAAGAAACCGTCAGAGGCTTAAGGGTTTGTTGGATTCCCCCAGATTAAACAAGTAGGTAGAGATCTCCTTGGCCTGTGCAACATCTTATGGAAAGTGTCTGAACTAGATGTGAAAACAAAGAAACAGTCCACTTACTTTCCTATGGTCCAGCTACTAGAATTTAACCCCACTGTGAAATCCAGCATAACCAATATTTCATTTTTAATTTCAACTTGTAAATCACTTCTCTAAGGGGAATGTTATAAGAGGCAAGTGATATATTTTGAGAGTAGCTGAAAAATCTCAAGACCTAAAATTTCCAGCATCTGCAATCAAGTTTTACTTTCCTTAGTCCATGCAGAACAAGGTATTTGCAGTGTAATGCAGGTAATTTCATTCATAATCATGAACCGTGTATTTAAGTAATCAGTTCTCCGCATAATTATTCATTTTGGATGAAAAGCTGTGCCTAGCTTTTCTGGGGATATGTGCACATTTTTTTTTTTTCAATTTCAAAACCAATCATAAATGCCTTAAAACTTTGTTCCAAACTGATTTCTGCCCATCAATAAGACTTGCTAAGTGAATATAAAATTGGTCCTTGGAAGCCAATGGTGTGGGAGGGGATAGTTTTTATGAAGTGTGGCTTTACTCTCTGTAGTACCCACAGCCTATAACCATTAATGTGGCTGAATTAACAATAATGTTCATTCATTCTGTGAGATCAATAACTCATCTGCATTATTGGCAAGCCTCAGGATCCTACAAGGTACTTCCTATCCACCCCAAAAGTATCTGGGCATCTCCAGATTGTGTCCACCTATGTCCAACAATGGGAATACAGCTTCTGCCTCCTATGGGCCCCCACCAGGTTGCTACTGGGAGTTCCCTCTGGTGGTTGGACATTTACCCCTTTTGCCAAACCCTGAAATATCCTCTGGAGCTCAGTCACACAGGCTTCTGCTATTCCTTTGAAAAGACACTGAGTGCCCTGAGTATTGAACCCTCAGGACATCTCAAAACAGCAGACATCTAAAAAGTCAAAACGATGCTGCCTTCTTTCAGTATTCACTGTCCTGGAGCCATGCTGCATTCTGTGAAGAAAAGGCAGGTCGGTGCCATTTTCTGAGACTGTGGTCAAAGCCACAGTCCTTGGCTCAAGTAAGGATGGCCCTCATTTTGCACCAAATTCACCATACTGCCCCTCTGACCCATGCTGCTTCTTGGGCTTTTTTTCTGAGCATTTCTATAATAACTATTACCATTCTTCCAACTACTAAGGTTCAAATTCTTTGAAATCTCTCTGTTTAAATTCTCACATAAAATCATTCAAAAGGTGCCATTGATTGTCATTTGCATAGCCCTTTCAACTTATCATGGACTCATATGCTTAATTACTAAAAGCATATTTTTTAAAAAAGCAAATGAGATAAACACTGTTAGGAATTTAGATTCAAATTCAAATAAGATAGAACAATGATAAATAACTGCAATATGGTATGACAATACTTAATTTAGGCCCTTATTATTTCTCACCTGCTGTATTTAAAAATTCTTGTAATTAGTTCTCAAACATCTAGACTTTCTCCAATTCAATCCAAATTGCTCCAAGCAATCAAATAATTTTCTTAAAGACTGGTTCTAAACCTATTCAATATTTTCCTTCTTAACAACCCTGGGAGTATCTACATTGTCTGTTTAATAAAGTCCTAAGTCATTTGATCAGCATTCAGAAACCACAAAATTGAAACCACTTTGCCAAATTTTTATTCATTCATTTTTCTGCAAGTAACCTTTGTTCTAGGTAACCCGGAGAAGCAAGCATTACCCTAAAGATTTTGCCTTTTCTTTTTTCTTTCATTTCTTGACTACAGTGCTGTTGTTTCTTGCTTAGAATGCACTTTCTTCCTGCTCCTTTTAGAGATCCCATGTCTGTTGAATGGGGGTTACTTTATTCTGAACTCTGACATCACCTTGCTTGTCATTTGATACTTAATACATATTGTTTTATATATTGTTTATGTCCACCTATCATCTCTCCCAATAGAATGGAAATTCCTTTAAAAAAAAAAAGACTTAGCACTTATTCATCTTTGATTTCACATGCCACACAGTATATAAACCACATCACATACTCAATTTGTTGATTGCATGAAAAACTATTTTATTAGAAATAAAGCCCTTGATTTACAGCAAAGGTGACTGGATAGAAATATTTGTCATGTAAATCTTATTTTCTACTGACTTCCATTAGGTAATTAAAAAATTATGGTTCCATGGGGGAAAAAACCGTAATACACTTAGGAAGCAACTGGTCAGAAATGTGACTAGCTCCCTGAATTACCAAGTATTGCACACAAAAGACATATTAAATCTAGAGGCTATTAGCTAGTTATTTTCATTTTTTGACACCTCTTTCAATAACAATTTCTTGAATAAGTGAATAATTGAATGAAAGAGAGCCTCCCATTCGATTCTAGAAGCCTGTTTCTGTAAACTGTTACCTAACTAAAGCATCCTGCCGTTAGTATCTAATGTGGGACAACACTGACAGATCTTACATGATCCAGAGCTCCAGCAGGCTGGCTCACTCTTTCTAGTCTGCACCTGAGTTTGATTTCCCCCTCTGCCCAAGCCTGTTTCCTCCCTTTCCCTTGTGCAAGTAGGGAGGTCTGGTAAACATCCAGTGCCTTGTTAATTTACTTAACGTAATACATATTAATACAGCGTATTTCCCTACAACAATTGGTACCAAAAATATCAAAATGTAAGATGGGATTTGGAAGCTACTTCATTTGCTGCCAGCTGACAATGAGAACCTCATCACTGGTTATGAGTGAGGCATACACAGGTTCTGGTGCCAAGTGGCTATCCAGTTTCCTTAAACTTGCACCAGGTAATAGGGTTACCGGTTCATACGGCTTAGTCATGCTCTCAAGATTGGCTTGTGTCATTCTCAGTGACACCATTTCCATCTAACAATGGATGGCCACCTGCAGCGTTATTAGGTCTGTTGGATACATAAGACCCTAAGGGACAGAGCTGATTGCACCATAGCCTGGACCTACTATAGTGCCCCTTATTACCTTTAGCCCTACTCAAAATTAGCAGCCTCTATGTAATTCAGATTATGGATTATAATAGCACTCCTAGATGTAAAACATATTGCCCGCAGAGCCCAGTAAGGCCTTTCTAGCACTGTGCTGCTTATTTATGGTAGACAATGCTAGATATAGCACTTTGCCTTTTATTTTGTTGGAAATATGTTAGCACTCTGCTTACCACAGGGCTATATATTTCACTGAAGCTGTAGGAACCTGAAACTTTATAGGGTTTATCTCCCAATCTCTGGAGGACATGTGTCTTACCCAGGTCTCTAGTATATTAGCAATCAGTTGCTTATCCTACCCAATGAGTTTTCTGTCACTGACATAATGGGTCAATATGATATTATACAGGATTTGCAAACAGTTCATATCTCTTTAGACAGTATAATAACAAGAAGAAACAGAGTTTAAGCAATATTATGACAGTCAAGATGTAGACATTATGACAAAGGGAAATAAAACTGCAAATGAATATCAATATCCATTCCACCTATATGCAAGTTGTTCTCATCCTCTTTTCTAATATGAATAGCAAAGATGCATTTGCCAAATCAGTGGGCATATACCACATACCTGAGGGCTTGTTAACAAAGAAATGTACCACTTCTTCTAGCATAGCAGCTGCCACAGAGCTACAACTTGTTTGTGTTTGCGGTATTTGAACAAGCCAAGGACTGTCTGTGGCGGTTATTTTAAATTCCAGATACATTAACCTCAGCTATACTCTTGGGGACTAGGCAATAACCACTAGGTGAGTCTGCAAACACAGTGAACCCACTATAAGCTAGATATATCCAAGATTCCATTTGTTACTTGATCCCTCATTAGAACCTCTATTGAGGAGGAAGCACAGGTCACGTGATGATGCATCTGAGTTTCAAGTATCAACTTCCATTGAGACCTTTTTCTTTTTCTTTTTTTTTTTTGACAGAGACTTACTCTGTCACCCAGGCTAGAATGCAGTGGTATAATCTTGGCTCACTGCAACCTCTGTCTCCTGGGTTCAAGCAATTCTCCTGCCTCAGCCTCCTGAGTATCTGGGACTACAGACACCCACAACCATGCCCAGCTATTTTTTTGTATATTTAGTAGAGACAGGGTTTCACCATGTTGGCCAGGCTGGTTTTGAACTCCTGACCTCAGCTGATCTGCCAACCTCAGCCTCCCAAAGTGCTGGGATTACAGGCATGAGCCACCGTGCCTGGCCTCCAGTCATTCTTTAAATGTCAACACAACCCCCTTTCCATGAGTTAAGTCACCTTTGGTATTACTATTAGTGCAATTTTTCTGGAACAAACAAAAAATAATGACAATAAAACTCTTTTTTTTTTAATGGCCTTAAAATGTCATTATGTTGCCTTCACACTTAAAGCATGCTTTCCATAGGGAATACCATTCCTGATTGTCAATTATTTTTCTCTTTTGCTTTAAAGTTTTGATTTACATCACTAAAAACTGGCTCTATATCTTATTGTTGCTTGTTCGATGTCCCTTTTCTCTTGTTGATTTAAAAATATTCTCTTTAGTTTTAGCAGTCTGACCATGATTGCCTGGATGTGGCTTCTTTGAATTTCTTAAGCTTGATATGCTTCTAAGATACCTTTCAGAAATACAGGGCATATTAATTCCTTCCGGCAGAGCCCCCCAATATGTAGGTCATCTTGGGAGATAGCCTCATTTGAAGAGCGTCACTATGGCCCAAGGTTATGTCCCTTCCCCCGGAGGTCCACATCCAATAACCTATACGAGTATGTATAGAGAGGTCTGAAAGCCTCTGTCTTCAGTTCCCCCTTCCTCACATGTACAGGGTTGGCTGAGGCATCTCACAGAGACTACATATCAAAGCTCAACTTCTATCTCTACCGAAACATGCTTCTTTTCTTTCACTTCCCCACATGAGAATCCCAAAAGGACTCCCAAAGAAACCTCCTGCAAGTCTACCAGAGAACCCAACCTTCAGTAGTTAGTATGCAGAACATTCTGCAAAAGCTGAAGGTATGATGTGATTTTGGAGCTGGATCACCTACTGTCTGGTTATCAATAAGGAACTCATGCCTTGTGGTAGGTGGAGCAAAGATGGCCCCCGCAACAAGGTGGTGTTCCAATTATGTTAAAATGTTCACCAACAGTCAACTGGAATGCTGTATCAGCAAAAAGAAATGCAGTTTCTGCTGTGATAGATCAGGTAATTGAGAAATAGTGGGATAGACAGTCATGGGTGACAAGGGACTAGCTGCCTATTCCTAAACTAGACTGATGCTTTGAAAAAAATAATAAAAGGCTAATTATGATAAATCAGTAATTAAAAGCAAATTGTGAAAGCAGTCATTCCGAATCTGTCTCTTATTTTCCCTTCAAGATATTGCAACTATAACTCGGTTTAAAGTTGCAGTATAATCCATCTGGAGATGTGCTGGACCTCATACAGGAGGGAAGGAAGGGTTTGACAAAGCAACGGCAGGACTTCAGCAGGACACCTGCAGGAGCCAGGAGAATGTCATGATCCTGGATTCTGAAGGTGCTTTGGTTAAAGGGCAATGAAAAATAAAGTCAGAAAGGGGAGAGTTTTTTTGATTTTCTACCACTCTCCTGGGATAGAGGACTTAAAACCCAGTCAAGGATGTCAGAGATGATATAGCCATATTGCTGGCTAGGTTCTCGAAGTATCAAAAAAGGTGACTTCCACACAAACTGAACTAGAAATTCTAGAATTGGTATGGAGGATGGTAGAAAAAAGCATTTTCAGACTGAGAGAGAATGGCATGCTCCGGGAGATACATTGTGGAATGTAAGAAATCTTCAAAGAAGGGCCTGGAGAAGACAACATTTACCAAGGCAATATAGAATATACCAGTTTGTTCCACATCTGCATAGGATATAGAAAGCCAAAAGAAAATGTTGCCTCTATCCTAAAACCAGGAGAAGTTGGGTAATACACAAAATCATAACAGTTTCTGAGCCCATCAGAGAATATGACAACAAGGAAGACCAAATTTCAAAGGTCAATGAGCCCCTGTGAGGAGAGACAGAACTCATGCATTCTTTTGTGTTTGTCAGGACAAGGGAAGGAAAAGTAAGAGCCATAAAAGTAAATGAGCAAAGAAACAACTAAAATATTAACTAACTCTTCAAGGCTGAGTGTGGTCTAGCATCCCTGAGAACCTCAGAAATAGCAGCGACTCCCCTGTAGGTTCTTTCCCCTGTGTCTTAACAGGATTCTCATGAAAAAGATTGGGGACAAGGTCCAGAGACAGTACCCTTTAGTGATGGAAAGCTGTAGGAGATAACTGGCTGCCACTGAAAGACCAGCATAAAGAGCTATTGCTTCTGGTCTTGCATAGAAGCAAAGTGTGTCTGTCTCTAGGAGAGGGATAAAGACTTTCCCACTATCAAGTCACAGGCAAAGATCCATTGCCTGTGGATAAATAATGTAAGAAAAATACTCTGATCCTGACTGAGGAGCAGGAAATTCAGGATTCAAGCTGCCACAAAGCTGAGGTCTGCTTAGGCTGGACAGACCCAGAAAATGCTCTCCTGTACCATGCCCACCATACAGTGCAGAGCAGAATTAGCCGTGGGAAGGAGAAGTGAAGACACTATGAAACCCTAACCCACGAGACTTGGTTGCATAGAGCTGGCAAAAGACTGAGATTGCACCGGGAGAACAGAGAACACCAGAGACCACAGACACTATGGGTATAGAGCCAAGTAAAAACTTACAGCAGTCTCCTGTTGTGTACGAAGCAATAGTATGGGCAGACTCTAATGTCCGTATAAAGGAGGGCTAATGAGATCTAAGGTGGCTGAGAGCTGGTGACACCATAGGTTGTGTTCTAAAACAAAGGATAACAACAATTCACCACAGTCATGCATGGGAAGTGTTGATAGGAGCAACAAAGCCCAAACCAAGGTCAATCCACCACCACACACGAATGTCCTAATGGCCCACTTCCATGTGTAAATAGCCTTTACCTCAGACTCTAGTGTTCCTTTATGTACAACATGAAGCATTTAATAAAAAACTATGAGACTCACAAAAAAATCGAGGAAAAATAATACATTGTGACAAAATAAAGGATAAGAAAAAACTCAGAGATGACCCTGGTATGGTATCTAGAAGACAGGGACTTAAAAACAAAAAGTATGATTAACATGTTAAAGTAATTCATGGAGTAGGTGGACAACATGCATAATAAGATGTAGAATTTCAACACACAGAGAAATTACAAGAGAGACAAATGAAAATATAACAATAAAAATATTATCAAAGATAAATAATTCTCTCAGTGTGCAGAAGTAACACCGGAGGTATCTGATAAAAGAATCATTGAACTTGAAGATCAATAAAAATCATCTAAACGGAAACACAAAGGGAAATAGTGGAAAAGAGTATTCAGTAGCTGTTGTACGATATAAAATAGTTTAATCTATGTGTAACTAAAGTTGCAGAACAAGAATAGAGAATAGGACAGAAAAATATTTTAAAATATAATGACCAATTAAAAAAGAAAAAACTCTACATGTCCAAGAAGTCCAGAGAATCCCAAGGATAAAATACCAGAAACACACACACTCATGCATATCATAATCAAACATATCATAATCAAACAGCTGAAAAGCAGAAACAGAAAAAAATCTTTAAGGCGACCAGGTAAAAACAAACACACATACAGAAGGGTAAAAGTAAAAATTATAGCATGCCTTTCAGAATTTTTGAAAAACATGGAGTTATATCTTAAATGTTGCAGAATTTAAAAGCAAACAAACACTGTCAACCCAGAATTAAACATTTGGACAGCATAAAGACAAAGACTTTTTTTTATTGAAACAGAAGATGAGACAATTCACCACAGCAGACAAGAAATGCTGAAGAAAGCTTTTCAGGGACGAGTTGTATGAGACCAAATGACAATAAATTAGGATATATACCAGAAAATGAAGAATGCCACAAATAGTGAAAGTAAGAAAATAAATCTAAAAGATAGTTTCTTTATATTTAATCACTGTAAAAAAAATAAGTGACTATACTAACGATGTATTTTGGTAATCATTTAGTTGTAAAATTTATGTTAACAGTAACAAATGAAGACAAGATATTCTACATGCTTTGCACTATATTTCACATGGCATAATATTATTGAAGATAGGCTAGGATAAGTTAAAAATGTGAATATAACCTCTAAAGCAGCAAATAAAAAGTTAGAAAGACTATAATTACTAAGCCTAGTGGAGATAGAATGGAAAATTGATAATATTCTATCCAAAATCAGGCAAGAAAAAAGTGGGACAAAATGAACAAAGAACAGATGGGACAAATAAAAAACAATAGGAATATGGCAGACTTATCGGTAATGAATTAAATATAAGTGACTAACCTTTATTTGAGATACAAAGAATAGCAGACTGGATACAAATAAAAGTAGGACAAAACTACATGGTATCTACAGTAAATGTATTTTAAATAGAGAGAAAGTAAGATCTGAAAAATGGAGTAATATAAAAACACTGATTAAAGACACTTTGACTCTATTAAAATCAGAGAAAGTAAACTTCAAAGAAAGAAATATTACCAGGGATATAGAGGGCATCACAAATGATAAAAGTGTTAATTCATGAAGAAGACACACATAGAAGTCCTAAATATATCTGCCTCTAATAACAGATATTTAAAATGCACAAAACAAAAATCAATAGAACTGAAAGGAAGAATAGGCAACTTCACAATTATGGCTGAAAATTTCAGCATCTGCTTTCAATAAGTTAAAGAATAAAAACTCCAGGAAATCATCAGAGACATAGAGGACTCAAACCACCTTATCAATCAAACTGACATAATTGATATTTATAGAAAATCCTACGCTATAGTAAAATTCATGTTTTTTATAAGTGCATAGGGAATATTCCTCAAGAATGATCCATATTCTGGGTCAGAAAACAAGTCTTAATAATTTTAAAGTAATTGAAGTCATATATCCCTGTTAGGCTCTTGGACATAACAGAATTAAACTAGAAATTGATTACAAAAAAGAGTTAGAAAATGTCTAAATAGTTGATAATTAACACAAGCCTAAATGACAACTCTAAGTCATTTGCACTTTTCTTAGAATTGTGTAAATTCTAAGACAATTGTGTTGAATTAAAAAAAAATAGAAGGGAAGTTAGAAAATATTTGGAATGTGGCCGAGCGCAGTGGCTCACACCTGTAATCCCAGCAGTTTGGGAAGCTGAGGCAGGCGAATCATGAGGTCAGGAGATCGAGACCGTCTTGGCCAACATGGTGAAACCCCTTCTCTACTAAAAAACAAAAAATTAGCCGGGCTATGGTGGTGCTTGCCTAAAATCCCAGCTGCTTGGGAGGCTGAGGCAGGGAAATTGCTTGAACCCGGGAGGCGGAGGTTGCAGTGAGCTGAGATCACGCCACTGCACTCCAGCCTGGTGACAGAGCAAGCCTCTGTCTCAAGAAAAGAAAATATTTGGAATGCAATAAAGATAAAAATACACATATCATTATTTGGAAGATACAGTTAAAATACGTTCAGATAAAAATTTATAGTATTAAATGCTTACGTTAAAAATAAGACTATTTGACATCAGTAATCTAAGTTTCTATTATGATAAAGTAAATTAGACTCAATAAGCAATGGGAAGAAAAAATAATAAAAGCAGAAATCAGTGAACTGACATGCGCATACACACGCACACACACGCATGCGCGCGCACACACACAAAGAGACTGAGACTGTCAAAGAAAAATTCCAGCCAGAGAGAGTGATTGGAAAAAAATAAGATATGAATTACCGATATTATGAATGAAAGGACTCATTAAAGATCCTACAGCATTCACATCACCTCCGCAGATAGCCCCACCGTGTCCGCATCTCTCCAAGATCTCCTCCCTTCAAGCCCTCACCACCTCCTTTGCTCTGTTATGCCTCCAAATATCTGTTTTCTAAATTTATTCCACGTTTACAGTTTTTTTTCTCAGTAGAGAGGTTAGTTTAATACAAGTTACTTACTACATCATAGTTGGAAACAGAAGTCTGTCTTTACTTACATTTATAGTCTCCTATTTTTAGACATTTTTATACAGGCTTATTTTATATTATGTGTAATATTTTCAATATTTGAACTTTTAGGGGGCCTGATTTTCAAGTTGTTGTTGCCGTTGTGTTTTGTTTTGTTTTTGACTGCCCTCTTTTGATCATGGAGACCTAACCCCCACCAACCCCCAGACTACCCATTTATTTTCTTACTATAAGCTTGTCTTCCTTTGAGATGTAGGCTGAGGGTTGTCTACTCAGCAAATGATTGGCATTTACTTCTACCACACATCTGGAGCACTACTATGCTAGGAAGATTTGAAATTAAAATCTTTATATCTTAAAGCAGCTTTTGCTGGTTTAAGTGTCAATTTGGTAACTAGTGTAAATTTGGTGTACAGATCTATGTGAGAGTTTATTGTAGTTGTAGTTTTCCAAAGCAATTTTTTTTTGTTTCCTCTGCAAAAAAATAAATAAATAAATAAAATGGTTTGAGACAAGGGATTTTTCTAAATGGATGGTTTCCTGGGAAGAAAAGCAGTCTGGTTTATTTCTAGATGACCTTATGCCAAAATACACCCATTGGAAGTTCTAGCCTAATGTCAAGATAGAGTGATGTTTTCTTAGACTTCCTACCTGAATTTGGTCCTGGGCATTGCCTCATGTCTTCTGGGAGACTGTGAAAGCCCAGTATTAAGTTCGTTTAGATTTGGTAAGTGTCTTCAAGGTGAAACTCAAATTCACTTTCCTCTTCATCCCTCTAGGTTCTCAGGTTTACTGAGTTTTTGATTGCTTATATTCTTTTTTCTTATTGACATCCCTTCACTATATTTTTTAAAGGAGAGTTTAAAATACTTTTTCCATGGTGTTTAGTTGTTTTTAAGGGAAGAGCTGGGAAGAATCTGTAGACCTCTTGACTTCAAGAAACAGATGTATATAGTCAGTTTCACATATATTACTTTAGTTGATTGTCATGATTACTTATGTATAGATGTCATTATTATTGACATCACACAGGTAAGGACACTGTCATCCAAAGAGAGTGACTTACCCTGAATCCACTCTCAGAACGCAACAGGGCTTTTCTTCAAATCAGATTTTCTGACACCAAACCCCACATTCTTTTCATGAGACCTTATTGCATAGTGTTCCGCCTGTTGGGAATAGTAAGTTTAGCCTCTAAAATGTACATTAGCTCAAGACATGGAAAAATAACAACAAAATTTCTACCCTGGGCTCCACATAGCTCTAAAATTTCTTTTGATTCATCAAGCAATCCCAATTTAGTAAAGACGTAGACATCATCATTTGTGCAGCTATTCAGACTGGCATCACCAGACATTGTTCCTCAAAAGAAGATCTCTGAACAGCAGCATAATGTTGGTGTTGGCTGCCTCCCAGAGAAAATTCATCATAATACCAGGAGTTAGAAAGATCTTACACAGATTTCAGGCATATTGTATTTCTTTACCTTAACGTCCACATTCTCCCCGCTGTGTTTCATTACAAAATCCAAATATCACACAAAAACATCATAGCTACACTCCTTGGTATATGTATTTTAATCAAAAATCGTTGATCCTTGTGATATTGGCCCTGCAGGCAAAAATTCCCTTTTATGTTGAAGAAATTCCACCCTATCACCGCTATGAGATCCACTCCAGTTGCTAAAAACATTTCCAGTAAAATAAAAGTGAAAATAGCATACTTAAATGAAACAAACATACCATTTGATAATTAGCAGAAGAGTTTTTAGATTAATGAAATCTTCATCCTCCTCCTCCTGAGATTTTAGAAAGTGCATAATAATTTTTGGCTACATTTGTTTTTTATATATATATATGTAGTCATAAGGCTTTGTGTCTTTCCTTTGTCTGCCTTGTTTTAACTCTTCTGAGACTGGTCATTCCTGTTTGGAAACCCATATACTATATTTGTCTACAAATAATAATAATACATTGCTGGCTTTGGAAATTCTTGTAAATGTTGGTTGCTATTTTTCTGTTTTGTTTTGTTGCTGAATTACATTTGTCTAACATCTTGTACATTTGTTTTGCCAGTGTCTAGATATGCATCTGTCTTATTTCATTTTCTCAGATTCTCTAGCTTTTCAGAGAGGGTCTGAGCATTAAGGAAAGTTATATCTAAGAAATATATGAAAAAATAAAAGGAAATTTTTATTCCCATGCGGATTTATTACATTTGTGTGGGACTTGATGTTCTAATGTAAATATGGACAGCAATGCCATACATTAGTACTCAAATTTCCCTATAGTTAGGGAAAATAGCAATACGTTTTTCATGCCTCCACACCCAGATGCACAGAGAACCATAGATAAGGCATTGCTGTTGTTGTTGTTTTCCTAATTTTGTTTTTTAAAGTCTACAGGAATAGTGATCAGTGAAGAAACTCTCAAATGCACACAGCTCCAGAAGAATTCAGACCTTCTTCATTGTGGCAGGACGTATGATTTTATAATGCTGTGTGTATTGAGTGTAATTGTGTCTTTTGAATCTTTTTGATAGAATTGAGGAAAAAACATGTGCAGTTCTACAAACGGCTGTCATGTCCCTTGCCTCTTCTCTCCATGCTCAATCTAGTTGATCTCCTTCTGCATTCTGGCACCAAATCATTTCATTATTTAGTTGGCTTATTATCAAGCAAAACTTGTTGCCGGTATGATTCTAACCTTCTGATCTATTTTGAGTAATTGGTCCTTTTTGCTTAATAATAGTATATGATAAGTGTATGACTATTAAATAGCTAGGCTCGAGTCTCAAGTCTACTAATTTTAGAGGTGTGACTTACAACAAGTTACTTAACCTTTCTGGTTCTTCATTTCTCCCCTTTTTAAATTCTATAAAATGAGGCTAACTATTCATACACTGCAGGGTATTTGTGATAAGGAAATAAAATAACGTATGTTAAAGTGTTTGGGACATAATAGACACTCAGTAAATGTTAATTCCTTTGTCACTCAGAGTTCTGGCACAATATAGATTATGTACACAAAAACTAATTAGTTATAACTTAATTAAGG
The DNA here is from genome assembly GCF_008728515.1 of Papio anubis. NCBI lineage: Eukaryota > Metazoa > Chordata > Mammalia > Primates > Cercopithecidae > Papio > Papio anubis. The sequence goes on from NC_044982.1 coordinate 140,550,447, forward strand.
TGCTTTATACAGAAGTTAAGGAATGAAAAGCAGATGGTGACACACACAGGAACTACCAGCAAGTGTTATCAACACTAGACCTAAAGGGATAGAAGGTCCCTGTCCCCGAAGAGAGTGTGAGAGGCTGCTTGACAGGATCCATGGCCTTCAGTAGAAGAAAGTGGCCACTGCTGAAATCCCCCCGCCAGGGGGTACAGGAAGGGTAGATGAAGGCAGAAATAATAACCCAGTCTCTCTGTCTTCATACCCTCTGATGTACCACTGGATTCTTTCATTGATTGATCCCAACTGGAAGTTAGAGGGCAAGGAAACCCAAATAATGCTGCCAATAGCCACCACATCACTGGAACAGAGAGCAGGAGGAGAGGGCTGAATGATGAATCTAAAGGAGCAAATGAAGAACCGTTGGCACAGCTTCTTTCCTTCACCTTCTACTTCTATTACTCTAGCGTTCTATTTATCTACACTGATCACTTTTTCCACTATTGGCTTTCAATAGAAGTTGAGGTCTTTGAAAGCCAGGATGGCATGTATTCATCATGCCAGCATTTCCTAAAGGATGTACCATTAAACAAGTTGTGTATGAAAAATGCAACCTACTATATATAACCCTTCGCAAAAACACATTAGCAGCATAAATGTGCTTATAAAAGCTCTTAGCAGTTCTGTAGAAAATAAATAATAACAAGGAGAAATATTTACTCAGATAGTTATTTTTCAAGGACTATAACTAAGACATAACCACTAGTTCCTGGAAATGCATTTTTCAAAATTATTGCACCCCTAATGCCAAGCCCAGGTTGCAGAATATACTATACACTCAATAAACATTGAGTAAATGCATAAATCATGGAATAGCTCTATGACTGGGTCCTGAATTGATCTTGCTAAAGAATCGTCTTGCCAAATTGTTCTTGCTGAAGAACCTTCTTGTCACTTTTTCTCTTCAGAAACTGGAATCTTGCCTCTTACATGTAGTCTTATTAATTACACTCATTTTCTCAGAAGGTTCCTACATGGCTAGCCACCCATGGATGCCCTGGTTGCATTATGAATAAACAGTAAACATCATCATCAGTCATCAGAATCTCTACAATTTTCTTCTATTTAAGATTCCCATGACTATCTATGTTTGGAGAAATCTTAACACTCTTCAGAGAAATGACAAGACTACTGGGCTCAACTGGCTCTGAACTTACAATATGCCAATTTCCAGTCATCTGCATTAATTTCCTTTCATAACTTGTATGTGAGTGTTCTTTTGGCACTGATCCTATTCCGTTGGATGAAACTAGTTTCCAGCCTCTCCCAGTGAATGCTGATCGCTACCTTCTCTTCCATACATAAAATCTTGAGCATGCAGTATCATCTGATTTATCTATTGTCTAGATCAATAAATTCATAAGGATGAGATATATTTCTGTAAAGCTACAGGCCATCTCTTCACCATCACAGCCCCTTTCTATCTTTAAGTAACTTTAAACATACAATCAAACCAAAACTGACATAAGAGAGCCAAATTTAATGAGTGAACCAAAGAGCTGAGGAAAACAAGCTTCTAGAAGAGATTAACTGTATTTTCCCAAGACAGTTCCTAGGGAGGGGAAGAGCCAGAAAGAACAAGAGGCCAAGAGAATAAAGAGAACTCTTAGAGAAGAGATACAATTCTTTAATAATTGCTCAAGTTCAGCAATTACCAAGGTCCTTATTTGGTGACAATGAGAAAAGACGGTTGAGTGAAGGAAAAATGTTCATCATTATACAGAAATGTATGCACGCTTGAGATTTAGAATAGCAAAGGCAATAATCTGAGGGCAGCAGAGATTCTGATCATAATGAGACAAGATTCCATGACTTCATTTTAGAAAATGCTTTGGATGATGTGAGGCTCCTTTCTGCATTATAAAAAGGATACATGCATGCATACATGAAGATTAAAGTTTTTCCCTTCTTTACACAGAAACATGTCAGCATATGCTGCAAAGTCATGGAGAGAAGAATGCATACTTCATGCTCCTCCCTCAGTTATCAGCTGAAAGAATCACTGACTTAGAATTCAGTCTCTATTTTTGTATTGGGGAAGCTTTGATCAGGGAAGCAGAACCACCTGGAGTTATGTGGAAAAATGAATTTATTATAGGGACTAAAAAGTACACATTGTGGAAGGTGATAAAGAAGTCTGTGATAAGCTCTTGTATGTGGTGGTGGTCATGAAGTTTTGTAAGTCAGCAAAGTGAGCACTGGGGAGAAAACTGGGACATGAAGCAAAGGAGAGTGAGAAAAAACTGGAACTTGGGAGGACATAATAAAACCCACGTCTGCATCCAATCTCAATGATGTAATGTTTTGGAGAAGAAGCTGGTGTCCTTCATCCCTAAGCTGCACACATGCCTGGCTTAGGGCTCAGAGAAGATGAAGGAGTGCAGGAAGAACCCGAAAGAACTTCAAGCCAGAGTGCTCTTCCTCCCCTGTCGGGTGATGTAGTAGATCAGTGATACTGTGTGCAAGTTTCAGTGGCATGTGTCATGCTTCAGCCTTTAATGACTACTACTAATCTTCTTCCTCACAAATCTTGCACAAACTTCTCCATTGCCCAGTTTGTCCCAGAACCATATAGGGAAAGCTATTCTGGGTAAGTTGACACCATATAAAATCATGATTCTAATTTAGATAAGTTGACACCGTATAAAATCACTGCAGTTATGATACTTTTAGCAATGTAAAAAATTTGGAAAGGTATTGCAATAGATCCTGAGGACAATGTCTCCGTTGATTGTGGAATTCAAAGTGGGTTGGAGCAGAAAGAACCTCACAGATATTGAGATCAAATAACCAGGTATTTATTTACTCTAATGTTGCTGGGAGAGTTAGCCATGCACCCCCATTTCCTGCATAAAACTAAGGAGTTCACTGATCTGCAGTCTGTCCTATACCTGAATGTCAATTGTTTAACTCAGCCATTAAATAAACTTCAAATTAGTAATGCTAAAAGCTTTCCCTGTTCAGTCTTTGCCATAGTATTTGGTTTATTTCTAAAACATTTTAAATAAGAGTTTAAAGATCTGTGATAAGAAAATAGATGAAAATAACACCAAAAATTCTGACAGTTGAAGATTAAACTGTGAATGCAAATTATCAATCTGAAAATAAAGTGTGTTTCTGCATGTAAACTTTTAAAAAGGTGTTGATTGATATTTGATTCGTGGTGTGAGTAGCTGCATTATGAATGATCAATGAACATTATCATCAGAACAATGTCACACAATTATAATTATGGTGCATCAAAAATGCAAACTTAATTGTTTAGCTCTTAATGAAATACAAAAGCCACATGTTAATAATGTTAAAGTTGTGGTTCAATCTGACAAAGTCAAAGTTAAGATGATGATAAACCATCCCAAACACTTTGATATCATAATATAAAATATATCATAGAGGTTCCATACCCTCCACCCACCAGTCTCCCCACTATGAACAGCAGAGAGCATCTTTTCAAAATCTAGTTGACTGGCTTTTTGTAGGAAAGAACATGGTCCTGAATTAAGTTGACAACTCAACTTACTTTGTTTTGTCCAATCTCAAAACAGACCAACATAAAAAGTTAGGAGGCATCCAAATAAAGTAGTCCTCCTTATCTACAGTTTCACTTTCTGAGGTTTCATTTGCCTGTGGTCAACTGAGGTCTTAAAAATATTAAAATGGGAAGTTCCAGAAATAAGCTATTCATAAGTGTTAAGTCACATGCTGTGACATGCATCATTCCTTTGTCTAGTATATCCACACTCTGTATACTGCTTGCCCATTAGTTACTTAGCAGTCATCTCAGTTATTAGATTGACTGTTAGGGTATCACAGTACTTGTGTTCAGGTAACCCTTACTTTACTTAGTAATGGTCCTAAAGAGCAAGAGTGGTGATGCCGGCATATTGTTATGATTTTTATATTTTATTTGTATTTATTGTTGTTAATCTCTTATGCCTAATTTATACATTAAGCTTTATCATAGGTATGTATGTATAGGAAAAACATAGCATATATAGGATCTGGTACTATCGGTGGTTTCATGCATCCACTGGGGGGTCTTAGAACATATCCTCTGCAGATAACAGAGGACTACTGTACAAGTTTTTCTATAAATTCTTACAAACAAGTTATATCAGAATGTAATCATAGGTCAAATTGCACAAAGCAACACACTTTTTAGGCTATAGTGTAATGTAGTATACTGTGGTGTGGTGTAGTGTAGTGTAGTGTAGTATAGTGTAGTATGTCTTGGATAACTCTTAAAAAAAATGTGTGTATACATACACACACACACACAGACTCTGAATAGCTTTTTTCCCCCAATATTAGGGCTATAAGCCTAATCAGTCAGCTGTGGAAGAATCATCCATTCATCATATCATTGAACTCTTGAAAAAGGGGTGCCAAGATCAAATGCCTTCATTAAGGCACCAAAAACAGTTACTGAGAGAGATTCTGGGAACAACCACAAACAAAGTTGTGCTTTGTGTTCATTGCCTCCTGAATCCATTGACGTCACTACATAGTAAGAATTTCTGGTGAAGAACAGAACTCTAGAAACCTCCAACAGACAAATCACAAGGTCCTGAGTTTACATCCCTGTTTCACTCATAAGCGTATAATAATTTCCTGGGTGTGTTTTATCTCTATAGGTTGTTCTTAAGTCAACCTTAAGATTTAGAATGAGGTTTTACTTTCATTATGTAGATAGCAGTAGTGATATTGGGGATGGTGGTATCTGAATTCATAAGTTACACATTTTATCCATCATTTCAGTGACATCACTTTACTGACTCCAGGGGATGCATCTGAGTGATATGGCTATTTATGTATACAGATTTATTTATTTTTGTATCTTTTTTCATGTGTAGAATGTCAGGAGATCTGGAAAAGCCCTGTGAGAAAACAGATAGTATCCTTAATCCTCTGACCTATTTGCTTCAAAGAATAAACTAGATGTAGGCATCTAACAACTTGTGAAACCACTGAATTTTCCTGAAAATCTTCTCTCCATCCCTAGAACACCTTCTACATTATAATTACCATCTCCCCTTCATATATCTTAAATAGATTTGATTACTGGCTGTCTTAGTTCATTTGTGTTGGTGCAAAGAAGTAATTGAGACTGGGTAATTTATTTAATAAATGAGGTTTATTTGGCTCATGGTTCTGCAGGCTGTAGAAGAAGCAGGGGGCCAGTATCTGCTTCTGGTGAGGGCTTCAGCGAGCTTCCATCATGTCAGAAGGCAAAGAGGAAGGAAGCGCCAGAGATGGGAAGGGATTTCCTGGCTCTTTTCAACAGTCAGTTATCTCTGGGACTCATTACCTCGAGATCTACAGCAAGCCATTTATGAGGGATTCACCTCTGTGATCCAAATACCTCCCACCAAGTTCCACCTTCAATATTTGGGGATCAAATTTCAACATAAGATTTGAAGTAGACAAATATCTAAACCATATAATTGGCTTAGAATTTCTTTTGAGTTCCGGAGATTGAGACCATCCTGGCTAACACAGTGAAACCCCGTCTCTACTAAAAATACAAAAAAAAATAGCCGGGTCTAGTGGCGAGCGCCTGTAGGCCCAGCTGCTCAGGAGGCTGAGGCAGGAGAATGGTGTGAACCCGGGAGACGGAGCTTGCAGTGAGCCGAGATCGCGCCACTGCACTCCAACCTGGGCAACAGCAAGACTCTGTCTCAAAAAACAAAAAAGCAAAAAACAACAACAAAAAATTCTTAGCAAATTACTATTTCACTCTTAGAAAATTCTGATTTCTTTATGTTAATACACTCAAAGAACTTTCATCAAAACTTTAGTAATCTTTTCCCATTTAAAGTACTCTGTTTTATTTTTTATTAATATTTAGCCAAAGAAGCATTTTATTTCAGGATCTGGTCTTTTTGAAGATTGAGTTCTATCTATTCTGGCTATGGTACTTGGGGTGCCAATTCACTCAACATTTCCTGAATCACAAAGCACTGTTTTAGCATGATCTCCTGGAATTTCATAAATTATGTATTATAGTAAATCTTTCTTTGCAATAAAAAATTAGATATTAAAATTCTAATTGTAGTACTTTTAAACTGAAGAAATATAGAAAAAAATGAAAAAAAAATGTTAAGTAAAATACCTCAAATTCTTAGGCTTCTGAAACCTTCCTTCCTGGATAAATCTCTGGGCTAGAAGGGTTAAAAGCTCTCGCTCATTTACACTGTCAACGTAAAGCATATTTTGACATAATCTTCTCAGTCCTTAACATCTTTCTCTCTATCCATAGACAAGGTTAAAATTCATTTTGGGAAACTGCCATGAATAAGATTTAGCTCATTGATTTCTTACCCCACCTTTTTGGCAGGTGGAAATTGCTCATTCTTGGTTGCTGTTTCTGCCCCTTTCACCCACACAATAATGGTTCTACCTATGTGTTCTGCCCCTACTCTGCTTCATTTTGATTGTCTATTTGGCTTTTGTTTGTTTGTTTGTTTCCCTAGAATCAGGATTCAGCCCTGAACATTGCTTTCAATTTTCATGAGACAGACTAGAAAAGCTGTAACTTGTATACCCAGCTTGGATTTCTGTGATCTACCTCTCTAAATCTGGATTTGTCAGATACCCTCACTTATCAAGAAAAATCACACACACACACACACAGTTAAGTTCTCACTTAATGTTATGGATAGGTTCTTGGAAACTGTGACTGTAAGCAAAATGATTACAATAATAAAACCAATTTTCCCATAGGTTAATTAATAGAAGCAGGAGTAAAGTTCCTGTGGCATATTTCTGGTCACAAAAAAATCACCAAATTTCTAAATAAAGATCCAAAATGCTTCTAATATTAAACATTGAAACAAATATGAACTATACATAAATTTTTTAAAGTTTAATAAAAACAAGTAAGATTATATACCCAACTTTCGGTGAATCGGTGAGTGACAGTGGTCATAGTGGTTGTGGCTTACATTGAGGAACCAATGTTTGTGAAGTGAACATTGTAAACAGCACCTGCTACCACCAAACAGTTCAAAACCAACATTAACAGATATGGCGGGCTCACTAAGCTCTTCTATACTGCATTATTTATTGTCATGCATTTGTATGATTATTGTATACTTAAAAATTTTTTATTTTATAATAATTTGTATTCATTCATTCATTTTTCTAATGCAGTTATTCCAGTTCAGGGTGATGGGTGGCTACAGCCTCTCCTGGCAGTTTAGGGTGCAAAGCAGAAACCAGCCCTGGACAGGGCACCATTCCATTGCAGGGTGCACTCACACAAAAACCCACACTCACTCAGACTGAGACCATTTAGACACGCCAGTTCACCTAACAGGCATATCTTTGGGATGTGGGAGGAAGCCAGAGTACCTGGAGGAAAGCCACAAAGGCATGGGCAGAATGTGCAAACTCCACAAAGACAGTGGTCTCAGCCAGGAATTGATTATTTTGTTTCTCGTCAATGAACCTTACAATGAAACAATGCTAGATGAACCAACATTATCTGAGGACCTGATATATATGTCAGATATGCGTACATACATAGATGTATACATGCAAGTATATATGTCTCTTATGCATATAGGTTTATGTCTATCCAGCATCTATATGTTAGTCTATTATCTATCAAGAAAGAACATGAGGTAAAAATCCTATTCTTGGCACTAAGAAACAAAATACTTAAAGGCTGTGCTGGGAAGTAGTAACATTTCAGAGAGAACCAGCTTAGGATTTCTAATATTTCATTTCCTGATTTACATCCATATTTAAGGTAAAAGAAAAAAAACCTTCTAATAAATTCTCTACTGGTGAGAATAGAAGTAATTGTTATATAATTGCTGTTTTTTCCCCAAAGAACCTGAAAAGAGATTCTAAGTTAGATCAATAATTCGGAACATTAGAGTTGAGAAGTGCTGGTAAAAGAACAAAATAGATTGAAAAACCAACCAAAACGTATTTTGTGGTATCTGAGAATTAGCACTTAAAATTATGTTTTTGCTGATTCCCCCATATTGTCACCTTATTACAGCAAACACTGTTATCAGTTACTGTTTAGAGAATTTGTATGCTCTTTGATTGTATTAATAAGTGTCACTGGGCAAGCAACCTCCCTCTCTGGGACTCAATTGCCATATTGCAAAATAGGGGCCTCAAGCATGAAGACCTTCTAAAGCCCCTGCCAATTCTGACCTTTTATGATTTGTCTCCTAGCTACTCATCGTGGTCTGGAAACCCTTGCCAACAGCCCAGTCATGCAAGCTTTGCAAACTGAACACATTTTCACAGTCTAATGTGAGACAGATACATCCAGTTGTGCACCTTGCAAAATCTTTTGTTTACTAACACGTTCAACAAACTGTGTCAATACACATTGTGTGTGTGTGTGTGTGTGTGTATGTGCGAGAGAGAGAGAGAGAGAGAGAGAGAGAATGAGAGAATAAGGCGTGATACACAAGAAACTGTTTCTCCTGTCTTCTTCTTGGTCTGATGGAACAACGCCTTGGATGCCTAACTAAAATGAAACCTCCTCTGTGAAGTCTTCCTGATTTTCCCCAGAATTATTTGCCCCTTTGTGCTCTTTTGTGACATTTTGTTAGCGTTATTTGTTTTTACACAGCTTTATACCTTTTTTGTATATTGGTCTTCCTACTGGACTTTGAGCAGCCTAAATTCTTTGATTTTTGTCTTAGTTCCTTATACTGAGTACATTGCCTGGCATATAGAAAATAAATAGATGTTGGTAATTAATATTCTTTGCATTTAATTTATGCTTTTTGAGATGAAACCTAGATAGTGGTTCCTCCACTTAGAAGGATACTGACATTGCTTTACATTATTTTCCAAACACCATGGAGAGTTGTTATATGGATATAATCTAGAAGTTTTAGTTTATTGCTCTTACCGTAAGACCCACTGAATTGTGCCACAGAGGCTTACTTTTTGACATTTATGTTATTTTTCACAGTTTGTGAATTGTCTACATATAATTACTTTCAATCAACTTCCCTCAGCCAATCAACAGTCCGTAAACTAAACCTAAGCAGTTATGAACAGAGGGAGCTTTGTGATGAGAATTTGTCCTTACATTAATTGTTAGTTCATTAAAAGTCTTCACTCAGGGAATTACAGTAGCTATATTTGAGTTCCTTATTTATGGGTGCATTAATATATTTAAAATAAGACTTCTCAATCAGTAAGCTCAGAATATTAAATGTTTTAAATTGCCTTTATCAGAATTCTTAAGATGGCTCTAACAATGCAGTAAACACATTCAGAAAGATTCTGGAATTTGTTTAATGACTCAGAGTAAACCTGGGTCCCCAAAGACAAAAATCATGTTATTTTGTGTCACCTGAGCCTAGTGTGGATAACTTCATTCCCAGTTGTGCATATAGCTAGTTCATTCCTCTAGCAAAAACAGTTATCTCAAGCAAATATGGTTATTGTGATATAGATCTGTATGTGGTAGACATTGGCAAGAAGAAAATTACATTACCATAGAACAGAAAACATAGAGTCTTTCAGGGCTGAAGCAGAAATGTAGCCCAATATTGGGAACTCTGACAAAATAAGAAAGAAGTGTTAAAAGGAACTGATAATACCATTCAGTTAAAAGCAAATGCTTATATGACTGCAGTATGTGAGGGCTTAAAGCATACATGATGCCTTGGAAAGATTTAAGGGTTTTTCATATAAAGGGTTAGGGAGAAAAGAGGACAGACCTCTGGGGTATCATATGAATGGAGAGGACATAGGACAGATCAGAACTGAAACAAAACGAGCTAGAGATTCCCTTGGTTTCCCTGAGACTGACAATTAACTTGATAAAACCTAGAAGGTTGGAAAATGAGATCAGCTGAAGTTAATGGAAGACTCCTCTCTATGTGGGGCTAGATACAATACTGAACCTCAAACTGCAGCAACTTGAATTTTGCCATATATATGTTGGTTATTACGTTACTAGAAAGAAGAAAAGCCAGGAGAAAACAAAACAACCAAATAAAAGTCTCTCTATATTTCCATATTTGTAGATTATTGAGAAATAACATGCTTCGCATAAAAAGAATGAACAAAGATAAGAAGGCCTATTGATTTCTTGCGAGTTGGTAGAAGTCATGAGAATAAATAATTGGGGATGTCCTCATACTTCTCAAAGGTCCCAGACCCTTATTTACATGCTTACTGCAGCCTCCACCTCCCAGGCTCAAGCAATTCTCCTACCTCAGCCTCCTGAGTAGCTGGGACCATTGGCGCGTGCCACCACACCCAGCTAATTTTTGTATTTTTTATACAGATAGGATTTCATCATATTCCCAAGGCTGGTCTTAAATTCCTGTACTCAAGCAATCTACCAGCTTCAGCCTCCTAAAGTGCTAAGATTACAGGTATGAAGCACCACACATGGCCTATAATCCTCAATATTTCTATTTCTTATCTATTCCTCTGTCTCTGACCCATCTTTTTCAAGATAATTGATAAAACTGTAGACCTAAAAAGGTTCTCAGAAATTATCAAGAATGTGTCCCAGAGAGGCTAAAGATTTTTCCCACAATATAAATTTAGTGAGACAAAAAGAATAAAATACCTAGGAATATGGCTAACCAGGGAAGTGAAAGATCTCTACAATGAGAATTACAAAACACTCCTCAAAGAAATTAGAGAAGACACAAATGGAAAAACATTCTATGCACAAGGATAGGAAGAATCAACATCATAAAAATGGCCATACTGTCCAAAGCAATCTATAGAGTCTATGCTATCCCTATCAAACCATCAAGGACATTCTTCACAGAACTAGAAAAAAGTATTCTAAAATTCATACAAAACCAATAAAAGAGCTCGAATAGCTAAGGCAACCCAAAAAGAACAAAGCTGGAGGCATCACTTTACCCAACTTCAGTAACTAAAACAGCATGGTACTGGTAGAAAAACAGGCACGTAGATCAATGGGACAGAATAGAGAGCCCAGAAATAAGGCTGCACACCTACAATCATCTGATCTTTGATGAAGCTAACAAAAAAGACCCTATTCAATAAATGGTGCTCGGTTAACTGGCTAGCCATATGCAGAAGACTGAAGCTGAACCCCTTCCTTACTCCACATACAAAATCAACTCAAAATGGATTAAATACTTAAATGTAAAACCCAGAACTATAAAATCCATAGAAGACAATCTAGGCAACACCATTCTGGACGTAGGAATGGGCAAAAATTTCATGACAAAGAAGCCGAAAGCAATTGCAAAAAACAAGCAAAAATTGACAAATGGGATCTAATCAAATTTAAGAGCTTCTGCACAGCAAAAGAAACTATCAACAGAGTAAATAGGCAACCTACAAAATAGGAGAAAATTTTTACAAACTATCCATCTGACAAAGATCTAATATCCAGCATCTATAAGGAATTTAGACAAATATACAAGAGAAAAACAACCCATTAAATAGTGGGCAAAGGACAAGAAGAGACACTTTTCAAAAGAAGACAGAGATGCATCCAACACTCATATAGTAAAAGCTCAATATCACTGATCATTAGAGAAATGCAAATCAAAACTGCAATAAGATACCATCTCACATCAACCAGAATGGCTAGTATTAAAAAGTCAAAAAAAAAAAAAATAATAACATGCTGGTGAGGTTATGGAGAGAAGGGAACACTTATCCACTGTTGGTGGGAGTGTAAATTAGTTCAACCAAATTATTTGTGGGAAGCAGCATGATGATTCCTCAAAGAGCTAAAAGGAGAATCAGCAATGTTGTTAGTGGGTATATACCCAGAGAAATAGAAATCATTCTACCATAGAGATCCCTGCACATGAATGTTCTTTGCAGCACTATTCGCAATAGCAAAGATGTGAAATCAACCTAAATGCCCAACAGATTGTATAAGGACAATTCCATGTTTCATAGATACCATGGAATACTATGCAGCCATAATAAAGAATGAGGTAATGTCTTTTGTGGGAACATGGATGGAGCTGGAGGCTATTATCCTTAGCAAATTAACACAGGAACAGAAATCCAAATAACGCATGTTCTCACTTTAAGTGGGAGCTAAATGATGAGAAGTCAAGAACCACAAAGAAGGGAACAAAAGATACTTGGGTCTACTTGAGATTGGAGAATGGAAGGAGGGAGAGGAGCAGAAAAGATAAGTGTTAGGTACTAGGCTTAATACCTGGGCGATGAAATAATCTGTACAACAAACCCCCATAACATGAGTTCACCTATATAACCTTCCTATGTACCCCCAAACCTAAAATAAAAGTTTAAAATCAAAACAAATGAATAAATGCAGTGGAAAAGAGAGGCATGATAAAACACAGGCTTCGTTGTTAAATAGCCACTGCTCTAAGCACATATTCTTTAATATCTTAAATTTTGTTAATCCATAAAGGTCAAAAAATAATAAAAACAACACAGGCTTTATTTTATCTAATTCCATTTCTTTCTGGTGTAACAGTTCTTTCTACAGGGCCACCCAGTGCTTTCATTTGTAATGAACTTTCCTGTCTTTTCCATGTTGCAACCACCACCACTCTCAAATGCTTTAATTTTCTCCATGGGGCTTATTACACTCAACATGTGATTACACATCAAGTTTTGTGGGTTTATTATCTGTGTTGGCCATTAAAATGTAAATTCCAAGAGGGCAGTTTTTTTTTAATCTTTGGAATGTTGCATTCTGAATTTTCAAAAAATTATAGACCATCAATAAATATTTTTGAGTAAATTAATAAAACAAATGCATTAGAGAGAGAATATTTGGGCATGAATGATATAAATTCTCAGAAGCATTGAAAGGTGAAAACTGTTTTTTATAATGAAAGTCAATATGTCTTCATTTTAAGGTTACACTAGAGGAGTTGTTAGGCATGCATAGAGAGAAAATATATGTTTAGAGAGAAGAGACCTTGGAATTTCTTTCTTTTTTTTTTTTTTTTTTTTTGAGACGGAGTCTCGCTCTGTCGCCCAGGCTAGAGTGCAGTGGCCGGATCTCAGCTCACTGCAAGCTCCGCCTCCCGGATTCACGCCATTCTCCTGCCTCAGCCTCCCGAGTAGGTGGGACTACAGATGCCCGCCACCTCACCCGGCTAGTTTTTTGTATTTTTTAGTAGAGACGGGGTTTCACTGGGTTAGCCAGGAATGTCTCGATCTCCTGACCTTGTGATCCGCTCGTCTCGGCCTCCCAAAGTGCTGGGATTACAGGCTTGAGCCACGGCGCCCGGCCGAGACCTTGGAATTTCAATCCTTGAGAAACTTTGTGATGTAAAATTTGGACTAGATGGCTTCTCCAGCAAAGAAGAGTGGAAAGAAGCAGAGGCCACTAAAATAGGAGAAAAGGCAGGAGAGGATTTCAGTATGGAGTCACTGGGCAGCAGTGTCAGTGCTGCTGGGAGGGCACGTATTATTAAGACACGGAGGTGATCAATGACCTCTTGAAGTGTAGTTTTGCTCTGAAGTGGTAGGAGTGAAAGCCTGATTAGAGTGGTATGAAGAGTAAGTGGGAGGTGGCATAAATGGAAACACCACTTACTTGTTGGACACCTGTTTCTGCTACACAACTACTATGTGACGTTGGACCATATTATCTGTGGCCTCATTTCTTCATATATAAAATGAAGATAATAAAACATGCCTCATCTGTCTCACAGGATAACTAGAAGAACCGAGTGCCAACAGTCAGACCTTCCTATAATGTGAAATACAACCACAGAGAATATATATATTTGGCAATAATCTTTCAACTAAGTCTTAAAAGTTAAAAAAGAAAACATATGGATATTGATTTGAGAGTTCTGCTTCCCAGTAATCCAGGCTTACCTGTAATCTAGGCTAAGTCTGTTAAAAGGCTGTTATCCATTTTCTCCTTGTCTTATTTTACACTATTAGTCATTGGTAAACTGGGAGATACACGTACTACACGTGTTGAACAAAGAATACACAATCCTTGACACTTAGTCTTTAAAATAATTAATTATCAAGTGAATGTATTTGGTTCAGCTTGCTCAGCCCTTTCAGCAGCACCAAATCTTCTCATGCTGAAACCTATGGCCAATGCTTATTGCTCTCCAAGCTAGACCTCAGGCCCACAATCTTCAGCACTTTTTCTTAAGCATATGAATGTGCATAAAAAGTCCTAGTGCTCCTTAGGGCACTTGTAGGATCCACAAAAACACTATCAATAAAGCAAGAGTGACAGTTTCATCACAGTCAGCTTCAGCTCTGAAAGGTCTGTTGCAAAGATGACAGAATAAAACAATAAAAAACGATGGCTCTGAAAATGGTTTTCTGAAGTGTGCTGTCACCACATCCTTTATATAAGTTCAGGGAAGTGACTGTCCTCTGTGAAGAGGCTCATTAGTGGTGCCTTTCTCCTTCTGTGATTCAGAGTATGTGTGTGAGTAGGTGACAAAGTCCTCACTATTTTTTCTCATCTACAAAATAAAGTCAATGATATCTACTTAGAAGACTGCAGTGATTGAATGATGTGTGTATATTCACCATGTATTTCATACTTTTCTTTTCATTTTTGTTCAGTCTAGCAATCTTTGCCCCTCCGTTGGGTTTCCCGTAATTTGAAATGCCCACTAAGCTACTGCAACAATTTATATTCTGTATATAAAAAGCCACTTCATCTTAATAAGAGCTGCACTTCAATGGAAGCTCAGTGTTAGAATATATACTATTCAATTAGCAGGACAAGAGAAGGGGATGTGGTGAATGTGTAATTTTGACTTCTTTTGAAATTACCATTTCTGAAAATATATTGTTTATGGATTGTGTGATGAGTTATAAGAAACAAATTTTGCCTGCCCCAGAAAACGTATCAAAAGAAAGAAGCCAGCAATGTGGAAATATAGACATTTTTAATTGTGGAAGCACAGACCTAAATGCATGAATACATAAGAATAAAATGACCAGTGGTTCCAGTTCTGAATAAGATGGAATCAGAACACTCTAGCCTATCTCATGAAATGTACTTATAAACCTTGGATGGATGCATGAAGGAACTATTTGAGGACTCAGAAAAGTCAACAGTAGTAGGCATATTAGAGAAGAATAGAATTTGAAATTCCACTGAGTCAGAGATGAGTTGTTTTTTCATCCTCTAGTATCCCCTGGCCTGCTCTCAAGGTTATTAGAAACTGAGAAGTGGTCATGGGCATGAACAGAGAGAGCTCCAAAAGGACATTATAGCTCGGGCTCAGAGAGTGAGACTGGACACTGGGTGATACACAGCTCAGGCTCAAAGAGTGAGAAATGGGGGACCTATAAGCAAAATTGGTAGCATCTGGAATCCACAGTTACCTAAAACTCTGAGGGAGATTAAACTTTAATTTCTCATCAGAAGCTATGGTCACAAATAGGTGTGGAAAATATGTCTCTGTGTGTGTGTGTGTGTGTATGTGTATATGTGTGTGTCTGTCTCTCTGTCTCTCTTATCCTGCTGCTTGACCTCAAGCTAAAACATACTGGTGGGAAGTCATTATAGAGTAAAATAAATAATTCCATAGCTTTGTAATCACAGAACCAAGAGAAAGTCTCAGAAATTAGATAGTACACAGGAGTTGGTAGAGCAACTTACCATATATACACAGTTGTTTATGAACTCCTAGATTGACCCTCAAATGTGCATGATGCTCCAACACAACATAACAAAGACTTTGAGGACTGAATCCAATGATAGACCTCCACCTAGGTCCCAGATGGGACACTGGGTGATATGTACCCAGAAAAGATCCAAATAACATTGTGAGGCTTTGAAAATGAAAAAGGTCATTGAAAACATATCCCTCAGAAGCAGCTGTTTGAAAGTTGTGATCTGAGCATAAGCATATCTATTGCCTGATAAAACAAAAACAGAAACACTCTTCGTAAAAGTTGAACAAGACCCAAAGTCTCATAACACAGTATTCAAATATCAGAAAGTAATACAAAGTTTATTAGCATATGAAGAACCAGGAAAGTCTCAATTTGCACGGGAGGAAAAAAGGACACTCACATAGAGATCAGCCATATGTTGGATTTATCCAATAAAATCTTTTAAAGTAGCTATCATACGAATACTCCAAGAAGTAAGGGCAAACACTCTTAAATAGAAAATTTAAACAATAAAATGGAAGACATAAAAAAGCAAACAAAACATTAAAATAAAAATGCAATTACAAAATAACAAGTTTAACAGCAGAATGGAAATGACAAAAAAAGATAGTTATTGAACTTGAAGATATATAAATTAAAATATCCAATCTAAAAACAGAAAAAATAGACTGAAACAAAAAAGAAATCTGTGAGACAAAACCAAATGTCTAACATTGGTATAATCAGACTGCTAAAATAAATATTTTTAAATAATGGCTAAAAGTTCCCACGTTTCATAGAAGAACTTACAGATTCAAAAAGCTCAGTAAAACTTGAAAACTATAAATCCAAATAGACTAATGCCCAGCTACATCATAATCTGTTGAAAATTAAGATTCAGAAAAAAAAAATCAGAAAAATAGCCAGAGGAAAATTGATGTAGCCTGAATATTTGACCCTCTAAATCCCCTGTTGAAATTTTATCCCTGATGTTAGAGGTGGGGCCTAGTGAGAGGTATTTGGGTCATGGGGGCAGATCCCTCCTGAGTGGCTTGGTACTATTTCTCTGGTAATGAGGACTTCCTGCTCTCTTAGTTCCCATGACATCTGATTGTTACAAAGAGCCAAGCACTTCCTTCCCTCTTGTTCTTTCTCTCTCTTGCCATGTGACATGCCTGCTCTTCCTTCTTCTTCCACCAGTAATGAAATGTTCGTGAGGTCTTTACCAGAAACAGATGCTGGCACTGTGCTTCCCATAGAGCCTACAGAACCATGAGCCAAATAAACCTCTTCTTTTTTAATTAACCAGCCTCAGGTGTTCCTTTACAGCAATGCAACACAGACCAAGACAGAAAATGAAACACTACTCCAAAGGCAATAACAATTCAAATTGCTATGGATTTTAAATAAAAAGTTATGGTTGGGTGAGTGTTCAAGATAGCTGACTAGCCACATCCAGGAATCCCCTCCTCCGCCCGGAAGGACCCAAATAGTGAGTATATAATCACAATTTGAATAGAGAATCTAAGAACACTAGAATTCAGCAGAGACATGACAGGAAACACCTGAGGCATGAAAGAAGAGGCAAGTGAGGCAGCCAACCTGGCTGGGATTTGCTAGGAGACTGGAGAGAAGAAGTTCACACGAGGTCCCACGAGGACCGTGGGTCCCACAAGGACCTTGGGTCCCACAAGGCCCCAAGAACTACGCAGCAGAAGCGCAGCACCAATTTGAGACCCCTAGACCCACCTGGCTACATCCTGTCCTGGGGCCCAACTGACATCTCCTCACATCTACCTAGAGGGTTCCAGTGGTACAACATTGTTTTGACCTAGCAATGTGACAGGGTCCCCAGCAGTCTAGCTCCTACAGTGTTCTATACTCTGTGGAATGAGGACTACAGTGCACTAGGGAAGCTACCCTGGGACAAAGAGAGCTGAAGTTTATGCCCCAAGAGCCTGAAAGCCACCAGCTTGGTGCCACGGCTCTTGATAGCAACAACCCACCCCCAAAGCCACTTGTTCGGGATAACTGAACTGAAAGCAACCCTGCCAGCCAGCCCCAGCAGTAGGACCACCACACATTTGCTGAAGATATCCACACACCCCCTCTACTTTACCACCACTGCTGTTGCAACCTAGCACTCTTTCTAGGGACTTGGGGATCACCCCATCCTGCCTACAACTGATGAAAACTGCACACAACCCTTGGGGACCTTAGGATAGGTCTTCCCAGCTCCATACTGTTCCCCTTGCCAGTGTCTGAGCATGACACCTGAGGCCTGCGAACTTCCCTGTCCTGTCCACCACTGTTGGCATCTGTCCACTCCTGGGGCCTCAAGATGGATCTACCCAGCCTGGCACAACCACCAAGAACCACATGCACCATCTGGGAGCCAGGGGACTGGCCTGCCCAGTCCATTGCAGCCACTGCTAACACCAGCATGTGCTACCTGGGAGCTCAAGTGTTGTCTCACCACTGATACTGCCATCACCTGTGTCACGCATGCTGCCCAGGGACCCAAGGACCTGTCTGCCTGCCCAGCTCACCACTGTCGCTACTGGCACAGGATCAAGCCTCCTGGTAGCCCAAGAATTGGCTCACCTGAATCTGCTAAGACCAAAGCCCGTGTATGCTGCCTAGGGGAAAAGAATAGGAATGATTGATCCACCACTGCCACCACAAGGGCCTGAGGACTGGTCCCCTGGCATCTCTGTCCTCAGAAAAGCCTGACCAAAGCCCCAGATGACAACCATAGTGTAAGCCAATGAAGAAATTTCAGACAATAGTGGTGATCTTTAAAGTTGAATAAGTCACACAGAGAATATGCTACTGCACGCAAGTAGAATTAAAGGTAAAGTGCCCTACCCAACCAACCCCAAAGCTATTTTCAAGAAAAATTCTTCCCCTATGAAAGGCAATCCAAAAGTTGGAAGAAGTGACTATTATACCAGATGCACAGATATCCATGTAAGGACATAAGAAACATGAAAGAGTAAGAAAATATGACACCTCCAATAGAACACAGTAATTATCCAACAACAAAAATTGAAAATGAAAAAAAAAATTATGAAATGCCTTAAAAAAGAATACAAAATCATGATATTTTAAAAGCTCAGAGAATATAATTCAGGAAAATAATTCAAGATATAAGTGAGAATTTAAGCAAAGAGGTAAATATGAAAAGGAATCAACCAAATTAAAAATATACGTATATAGAATTGAGAGCTTCAATGATAGATGAGATCAAGCAGAAGAAATAATTGAAGACAAATCTTTTGAAATTTGAAATAGCCCAGTCAGAAAAGAATAAAAAATAGAAAAAAAGAATAAAAATGAATGAAGAAAGCCTACATGTCATTTGGGACACCATAAAGTGACCAAATGTACAAGTTTTGCATGTTCCAGAAGGTGATGAGAAGGCCAAAGGCATAGGAAACCTATTTAACGAAATAATAACTGAAAACTTTCCAAGGGTAGCAAGAGATTTAGACAACCAGGTATAGGAATCTCAGTGGTACCTAACTAGATATATCTGAAAAAGGTCTTCTACAAGACATACTAGAGTCAACAATCAAAAGTCAAAGACCAAGAGATATTTTTTAAAACAGCAAGAAAAGTATCTAGTCACATATGAAGGAACCCACATCAGACTAACAATTTATCTTGTAGCAGAAACCTTATAGGTGAGGAGAGAATTAGATGATATATGTAAAGTGCTGAAAGGAATAACAAGTATGAACAAAGAAAACTACATTCAGCAAACATATCATTCATAAATGAGGGGGAAAATGTCTTTCCCATATGAGCAAAAACTGAGGGAATTTCATCACAACTAGGCTGGCACTACAAAACAATAATAGATGAGACTTCAATGCCTTAAATGTTTTTTAAAGAAGTTATTTAGTTTTAAAATATTAACTATAGTCATATTTTTAAGAAACAAATATAATTCTATGACATTTCTAGAGATAGATAGATAGATAGATACATAGATTAAAAATATGCATACTGGCTACTCCCAGTTACTGTTTCCCCAAAGGTAGACATCTTCAACACTTTTAGCTGATTATTTTGGTGCTTTATAATGTGATTTCATTGCTATCTAAGAAGTGTTTAGTTGTAAAAGTTATCTTTCGGTTTTCCAACTGAAACATGATGATTTAGGATCTTCCTTGTACATGCACACACACACACGTGCGCTGAAAAATTTGTACATTTCTCATATTCTGTCAAAATATGCCCAATTATTATTATTATTGGGTACATGTGCAGAACGTGCAGGTTTGTTACATAGGTATACATGTGCCATGGTTGTTACTATTTGTAATAGCCAAGATATGGATCAACATGTGTGCATATGTCCAGTAATAGATATAAAGGTATAGACAATGTGTGTGTATTCATATTCTGTAATATATATTCCATTATATATACATATATATTCCATTTTATATACACATATATGTATAATGGAATAACATTCAGCCATATTAAAGAATGTCATTTGCAGCAATATGGATGGAATTATAGATTGTTATGTTAAGTGAAATGAGTCAGGCACAGAAAGACAAATATTATGTTCTCACGCATGTGACCACTAAAATAGTTAATTTTATGGAGGTAAAGAGTAGAATTGAAATAGGCCCCACTGTCCCATAGACAGTTGTTTTTGGATAAACATAGAAATTGGCTCTTCTGCTGTTAAAACTTGAAAGTTGTATTTGTTTTATCTGAGTTTCTTCCTCAGGAAAGGACCTTAAAGCCTCTCAAAAAAAGTATCAAAGAACTAAAACTCACCAGGTCATTGCTCCAAATGCCTCCTTGCCCCTGCCTAGTTCCTGTTTTCTTACACACTGTTACATTTCCCCCCTGCTATATAAATCTCTAGTTTTAGTCAGTCGGGGAGATGGATTTGAGACTGAGCTACCGTCTCTTGGCTGTAGCACCCAATTAAATCCTTCTTCCTTCACAATAGTTGTCGTCTCAATTATTGGCTTTCTGTGTGCCGAGCAGTAGAATCCAGACCAAACCCCTGGTGTTTCAGTAACAGAATGATGATTATTAGAGGCTGGGAAGGGTTATGGGGGTGGAATGAAGAAAAGATGGTTAATAGATACAAACATATAGGTAGACAGAGAGAATAAGTTCTAATATTTAATAGTAGAGGAGGGTGACTATAGTTAACAGTAATGTGTTGTATATTTCAGAACAGCTAGAAGATAAGACTTGAAATGTTCCCAACACATAAAAATGATAAACATTTGGAGGTGATGGATATCCAGTCTATCATTGATGGGCATGTGGGTTAGTTCCAAGTCTTTGCTATTGTGAATAGTGCTGCAATAAATATACATGTGTATGTGTCTTTATAGTAGAATGATTTATAATCCTTTGGGTATATACCCAGTAATGGGATTGCTGGGTCAAATGGTATTTCTAGTTCTAGATGCTTGAGGAATTGCCAAACTGAATAGCCAAAATTTTTAAGATATTCAGTGTGTGCATTATTTTTACGTGATAAAAAACTATTATCAAATGAGCCATGTATATTGCTAGGGCTATTTTTTCTTTTTTAGTATTTTTCTTTTCTGGTGTTGGCAATTGTCTCGTTTTAGTTTACTTCTTTTTAAAATGTATTTGTCATAAATCATGCCACAACCTCCTCAGCAGTGCAGATCCTCTCTCTTAATACATTGAAATCCATCAGGCATTCTGTTGCTTTTTTTCCCCCCTCTTTCGAAGAATGCTTTCCCAGAGTCACCTTACCTGCTTCAGTGTTGCCTGGTACAACTCTAGGCCTGCTGAACATTAGTCTTTAAGAACATCCTTTCATCGTCCCCCTGAAGATTCACTTTGCCTTTGTCTTCTGTTTGATATGCCATAACCTTGATCAAATATTTTCAAATGCTCTCATTTAATAATGCCCTTTTGAATCATGGTTTTTTTTTTTTTTTTCTTTAATGACACTCTCTACCAAAAGAAATACCTAATAGTCCTGCGTACTAAGTACTTAGGTCTCAACAAGTACTAGTGGTAATTCATGTGATGTCCAACAAATGTCACTGTATATCCTTTGATGACTGAAACGTTCTGTGGTACCCTCTATGGCTTTCCAGGGCATGTTGGTGCAATGTAAGAAATACGATCCTAGCTCCTAAGACTTTCTTTTTCATGTTTACTTCTTTATTTTGGTGGCATATATCCCCTAGAAGCTTCCTGCTAAAGAGTGTGTCAGAGTTAGTTTTTTGAAATATTGATGTTTAAAAATGTCTTTATACATCCCTGACACTCAGTTGATATTTTTACTAAATATATATTTGAGCAAATCTGATATTATAGGCATATTTTGCAGTTTTATGTATAATAAACTCAATGAGGACAGTGACTTTTTCTATATTATTTCCAAATACTTGGCAGATGGTAGGTGGTGAGAGAATGAATAAAGTGACTCCTATATGAACCTAATGATTACCAAATTCACCAATGATACATCAACATGATTAGGTCTGTCTGTAATTTTTTTAAATGATTAGAAAATACTATTGTATTATCAATTATCAAGATAAAATTCAATTATCTTAGACAGTGGTACAAAAATAGATTAAAATGCTTAACTTTACCAAGTAGAAATGGAAATGTAGTTTTGATCTGAATTATGTTATCTAATTATAACATTGTCATCCATCCTTTAAATGAATAAAATATTGCTTCTACTTTTAATGATGTCGTTAATAACACAGTCAGCTTGAGCTCAATAGGTAAGCTAGTGTATCATAACTCAAAAGTCATCCTGTATTTATGGTATATTAAATACATGAGCCAATAATTCTGAGCCTGGAATAGTGCATCAATTCATAAAGAGAATTGCCTTTAATTTAGTCATTGGTAGGTAAAGAATAACTGAATATTCATCTTCTATGAAGGCTATTTTAATGATGACTTAATTGTCCTTTTTCAATAATAAAATCAACTACTCAAGCAAGTATGCCATGTTCTGATCCCAGTTAAAATGAGTGTGTCTCAGTCCTGTTAGAGCAGTGCTAATGGAGACAGTCTCAGAGCCTTGAGTCCTTCATGAGTTCCATGGCCTCATACTTCATGACATTCTAAAGCAAAATCCATGCAATTGCAAATAGGGGAATTAAATGGGCAGTCTATCAATGCAAACATCATTACCACAATAAAACAATTTAAATCAGCACCATCATCTTGTATACAAGGACAGAGTACAATAAGTTCATTTCATTAACTTTGATTCCATGTCATGAATTCATACCTTTTCAAATTGAAAGTTCTGCCCACCTACAGGCTGTATGACCTCTGGCACATCCCATTTCCTTCTATATATTATTATCATAACCTCCCATCTATTTAGGCGGAAGTGGAGTCATAGGTAACTTCAAAGCAGTTGTCATATTACCATTTAATCCTCAACAGAAAAACTGGAGACTTCAATGCAAAACTTTTTAGTTTTGAAAACAACTATTTTAACTTCAACCCTCATTACACACCCCAGCAATCTCCACATCTCCAGTTTGAATATACCCAGTTGTTCATAATGCTACTGTTTGTCCAGTCTGTCTTAGAGTATGCTGTGTTAATGTGAATACAATCCTTCAGACATGGTATGACCAATGGCACATGTAGGGGTTTTAAAACCCTTCCCCTGAATGCATTTCTCCACCAGCACAGGAGCTTTTGCTACAACAACAGAGTAGCCTAGTTCACACTTAGTTTACTGTTGACTGAAACTCCTGGAAGTTTGTTGTGAGTGTTCTTAGTTGTGTCTTTGGCTGTCCATTCAGTTCTCCTCCCAATTGTTTTCTTTTTTTTTTTTTTTTTTTAATCCAAGTACTGGACGCTGCATTTATTCCTAAACACTTGTACTGACATTAGTGCCACCAAGCAAGCATCCCTAAAAGACCACTTTGAATCACTTCCTGATGAAGTTCCACAATTGCTCTCTGTGGTTTCAGGTGCAAGTTTTCGTAACCCTATTTGCCTTCATGTAGCCAATCTTGCATTGGCTCCTATTACACCATCAAAAAGACCTTTCAATAGAGTTTACCCTCCATATTTGAAGGGTAGGAAGACACAAGGGGGTTTTTCAATGCCTCCTTCATTCACCTCACTTTCGATTCGCTCTGTGCCACAAGAGTTTCCCCTCTATTCAGGAAGCACCAAATACACCCTGACTTTTCTATTCTGAACTGCCACTGAAGCTGTGTGTGTGTTATTTATAATTCTTTTATTATTTCAAAGAAGCTTCAGCAATTTCTTTTTTGTAGGCTACTTAGATTTCAGCATAGAAAGCTAGATGCAGTTTTATAGCTATGCTTGAGAGGTTCTATTTGAAACTGTTTTAAGATGGAGAAGTTTTAAGTTATAGAGCCGAAGTGTTACAGTAAAGAGAAAAGATTTTATCACACACATAATGACATAATCAATCTAAATATACACATACAAAAAAGATGGAACTAGCTGAAATTCCTAGTCTTCCTCAAAATAGAAATAAGACCCTTAGTATTTATGTTTTAAAATGCTTTCTATAATTCATAAATAATAATTGAACTATTATGTTCTCTGCACTGAAAATGTTTACAATATATTTGGAGAGACATTTAAACTTTCTAGAAACATCAGATTAAGCAATAATACCAATCACTTTCAAATATATGATTTTATTTAATGCTCACAACCATATGATTTAAGCCCATCTAATATTATAATCTGCATTTCAGAAATGAGAAATCTGTGGCTGAGGGAAGAAAGGAGATGTGTGAAGGTTACATAGCCTGTTAAGTGGGCAGAATTTAGTTGAACCTTAAGTCTGCTAACTCATAACCTGGTGCTCTTTCTACTTCAGTTCTAACATAATTTTTGTCCCATTGCTCTTTTTCAAATTTAGAATGAGAATCTAATTAGAAAGTTTTTTTTATTCAGTCTTTCACTCCATGTATTTCCCATTTTATTATAAAATTCTTAAAAGTTGAGGTAAGCACATAACTATAAATATTGGACATGAAGTATATATGTTATAGATTATACTAGTCAGTAGTTTGCTAGTAAATGTTTAACAACAGGTACTTAGAAGAATAGAGGTAGGTACAAAAAAGTAAGATTTGTCTATTTCCATGGTGTATATACTCCTACCATGGCTAGTTTTAATCTACCAATACAATGTCATTGACTGTCTATTGCCTGTGCAGTTAGGAAAAGATGCCCACAATCAACTCTCATGAGATGCCACCAGCTCTCATTGATTATTCATCCCTCTAAGATATGTTGTCTGAATTAGTCACACACTGAGCTGTCATCCATTGTTTTTATTTTTCCCTCATGAGCTTTATTTAGAGACAATTTACATACAATGAACTGCATTCAGTTCAAGTGTACAATTCAGTGATTTTTAACAATTGTATAAATTAGCAACTACACTAAAGATAGATCACCTCCACTGTGTACCATTTTCAAAACACCCCTTCCTCACTCTGTCTTCCTCACTCTATCCCTGACAAACACTGATCTAATCAGATTAGTTCACATTTCATGTAAATGCAATTATACAGGAAGTAGGCTTTTGTATCTAGCTTTTTTTCACTCTGAACATAGTGATTTTGTGATTTACTCAAGGTGTAGCTTATGTCAATAATTCACATTTTATTGCTGAACAGTATTCTGTATGAATGTAACACCATTTGCCTTTCCATTCATTTGTTGATGTGCAGTGAAATTGTTGCTGGTCTTTAGCTATTAGAAATAAAGCTGTTACAAACATTAACATGTAAATCTTTGTGGAGACCTATGTTTTAATTTCTCTTGGGTAAATATATAGGAGTATAATGGCTGATAAGAATATACTAAACTTCTACAAAATTGCCAAAAGTTTCCAGGGTGGTCACACCATTTAGATTCCCCACAGTAGTGTCTCTTTTGAATTTTAGCTGCACTGATGTGTTAATAGTAGTATCTCCTTGTGGTTCTAATTTATATTTCTCTGATTCTTAATGATGTTAATCATGTTTCCATGTGTGTATTGACCATTCATACACATTCTTTTTCAAAATGTCTTTTCAAATTTTTGGCACAGTAAAAAAAATCAGGCTTCCTTATTATTTAATTGTAAGAATTCTTTATATATATAAGATACTAGTAAAACATTTAGTTTTCATTTTTCACAGGTAGGTGAATATTAGATGGAGTTTAAAATGAATTGTGGAAAAAATGATAATCCCATACATCTACCAGTACATTTCAAGCATGATCATAAGCACAACAGTTCTATGAGGAAAGTAGGATAGTTATAATTCTCCTCACTTTCAGAACAAAGAGACCAAGTTTTAGATAGGAAATAGAGCACTCGTTAGGCATGTGGGCTTTGGAACCAGATGACCTCTGTTCAAACTGTGACTCATTCACTAACTGAGGACCCTCTAGCAAGTTGATAGGGAGTCTCTAAAGTTCAGTTTTATTACTGCTCAAATGTGAGGAATAATAGTACTTAAATAAAGAGTCTTTGTAAGAATTAAATAAGATGTTAAGATGTTGGGAGGCCAAGGTGGGCGGATCACCTGAGTTGATGAGTTCAAGACCAGCCTGACCAACATAGTGAAACCTTGTCTCTACTAAAAATACAAAAATTAGCCAAGTGTGGTGGCATACACCTGTAATACCAGTTATTTGGGAAGCTGAGGAGCTTGAATCCAGGAGGCAGAGGCTGCAGTGAGCCGAGATCACACCACTGCACTCCAGCCTGGGCGACAGAGCAAGACTCTGTCTCAAAAATAAATAAATAAGATCAAGGCTGCATAATAACTAGTTTACACAGCTATAATTAAAGAAATAATATAAGTTCCATAAAAGCTGCCCAAACAGACTGGTATGGGTGTTAAAGTCAGAGATGACTATATTTAAGTTGATGGAATTGTGAAGATACAATACGACAGCCTAAAGCTTCTTTTATTATTGTTTTTTGTTTGTTCATTTTGTTTTATGATCAGAGAGGGAAACCTATCTAAAACAAAGTCAAAACAAAGGGAAGCAGTGTCAACAAATGGAGAGAGATCCCTACAGACATAGTCTGTACATCTGGATTCGGCCATCCTTGAATTTTGATCACCCCAGACTGTCAGTAAAAATCTATACGTACATCATCTTTGATTCAGTATTATTTGGAGAGCAGAAAGGCGGTAACAGGGGTATCCTGTGATGATGTGGTACAGGAGTGGGACACACCCAAGAGGGACATTGATGTGATCTAAGCAAAATTAATCTGAATGGTTTTGGACCATATCTAACTGTCTTCCCTTTGGGTCTGGCATTCCGTCACAAACACAAATTAACTTTGTTTAGTTAAACATAATATGTGTGTTGCACACCAGCATACACAAGCATCTTTTTTGGTGAGGTTTGGGTTTGTCAGGGTAGTATTGTGTATATATCACACAAACACAGTAGTTTGTGTTATAAATCAATATCACTGCCACTACCTCTCAGAAACTAAATCCTTCTAGTGTTCATGTTATTTGTATCCATGAAGGGCTATTTTGTTGACTGAGAGGATGACATATTTTTATGACAATCTCAAACAATATTGCCAGGCAGCTGTGGAAACCTAGACATGTAACCAGAAGAAGGAGCAAAGACATCAAGAGACAAACGTGCAAGAAGTAGAAAGCCTTCCATTGTAGCTAATTCATAGTGGATGAATAGGCAAGTAGGAGAGTATAAAGGCTAGTTATGGCAAAGATGTGAAGATGCAGAAAACCCCAGATGGCAGGTTGAGGAGCCAGGACGTCCCTTCTTAAATAAGGGAGAGCCAGAGAGTGGGTTTGCGGGAGCAATGCCTTCTTCCTGGGTGTGAGTCAGCGCAGGATGGCTTAATGGGGAGAAACAAGCGAGAAGGATCCGTAGAGAAGAGGCTGACGATAGTTTAAACAGTAAATAAGAAAAGTCTGATCCAGAGTCACAGCAGGAGAAGAGGCATTTTGGGGAACAGAACCTACAGATTTTGTCACATGACTGCTCCAGAGGGATCAGGAGAAGTCACAGATTTCTGGTTTTGGACAGAACACAGACTCCCGGTTTTGGACCAAGTCTGATTCAGAGATGTCTCTTACTGCTTTTCCCAGAGCAAGAACCTGGAAAACAGGAAGAAATGGGTAGTTTTTTGAGGGGTGGGATCAGCAATGATGATAACTTAATTGTGAATAGTTTCAGCATATATGTACCAGAAAGCCATACAAAGAGCAGGCGATTGTAAATGAGTATGAATCAAGAGGCAAAGACCAGAAATAGAAAATTGGGAACCACATCCCCAGAGGCTTCATTTAGAAAGGAAACGAGAATAGTACTGCTCTATGGCAGGACGCAGCAGACTCCAGCCCAAAGGTATTATTTGACCTGGCACCTGTTTATTATCTTTAGTAATCTTTTTATTTTCCAAGAATTGTATATTCACATTCAGTTATAAAATAGGTTTGTGTAACCTTCACTGAGTTTTCCACAACAGTAACATCTTACAGAAGTCTAGTACAATGTCATAACCAGAATGTTGACATGAAAGAGCCTCTCAGTCTTATTCAGACATCCTCAGTTTTCCTTGTATTCCTTTATGTGTTTCAGTGTGTGTGAGTGTGAGATAGAGAGAGAGTTCTGAGCAATTTTATCACATGTGTCTGTTCATATATTTACCACTATGGTCAAGACTCAAAACAGTTCCCTCACCATAAGGAACTTTTGTGTTGCTGCTTCATAACCACATTCACCTCCTTCCCTCCCAATCCCAACCCCCAGCAACCACTAATCAGTTCTCTACATTTATCATTTTGTAACTTCGGGAGTGTTTTATAAATGTAGTTATATAGTTTATAACCTTTTGGAACTGCCTTTTTCACTGGGTGCTATTCCCTGGAGATTTGTCCTAATTGTTGCCTGTATCTAAAAGTTCATGTCGTTTCTTGCTCAGTAGTATTCCATGGACTAGGTCTACCACAGTTTAACCATTCATCTGTTGAAGGACATCTGGGTTGTTTCTCGGTTTTGGTTGTTGAGATTAAAGTGATAATGAACATTTGTATATAGGCTTTTGTGTGAATATAAGTTTTATTTTTTTCTGGGAAAAATGCCCAAGAGTGCAATTGCTAGGTCATAGGGTAATTGCATGTTTAATTCCATAAGAACTATTAAATTATTTTACAGAGTAGCTATATCATTTTATGTTTCTACCAGTAATGTGTGAGTGATACCCTGCCACTTGTTTTTGTAAATCAAATTTTATCAAAACACAGCCACACTTATTTGTTTTAACATATTCTCCATAGCTGGTTTCGCATTGCAATGACAGAGTTAAATGGCTGTTAAAGTCACTATATGGACCAGAAAGACTGAAATATTTACTATTTGATCATTTTTATGTCAGAAATATTTACTTTCTGGCAGAAAAAGATTTCTGACTTCCTCTCTAAGGATTGGTATCTGACTGTAGAATGGAACTCAGATGCCTGGGCTGGGTGTGGCAGGCCTAGAGCAGCAGAGTTAAGCATAAAGGAATGAAGCCCTGTCAAGGTAGGCCAGGGCTGCTGAAGGCAAAGAGATCTCTTGCATTTGCACTGAGTTGGATACAGTGGGCCTTGAGAGAAATTCTGAATAGCGTGTCTATAGAATTGGAGGAATCCAGGATTGAATGAGAGAAATGCACTGAGGAGATGCCTGGAACCATCTTCTGAGCAGCAGCTGGCAATGAGAGGATGTTATCAATGAGGTGCTGTAAACATGAAGTGAGGAAAAGATGGTAAAAATGTCAGCTGAGGCAAAGAGAATGATCACATTTCCTTAGTTCTAAGAGGCTATCAATTATACAAAGCATAATTATCTAAATAGCAAGATTTTAAGAGGAATAAGTGATTGAAACTTTCAAAAATCCATTGTAAAATGCACCCACCTGCAATTTACACATTTGAAAGATGTATGTCTGAAAATGAAAGAAATGTGGGTATACAGAGGTTGAATACAGTATTGTGACTAGGCAGTTATAATGGTTCTCTAGAACCATCACATGATATAAAAGTCCTGGAGGATGATTTAAAAGATAGACTGGGAAAGAAGACTGAAATCGATTCTAAAATCTTGAGAAATTTTCTAATTTTGACAGCCTTGTCAATAGCCACAAAGTATTATATTGTCCAGGAAGTTGCAGTAAAGTTTATTTCACATTAGATTATTGTTTTCAACATTCTCTTAAGATAGGTGTCATTATCTCCATTTTATAGACACATAAACTAGTGAGACATTTCCGTTTATTTGCCTAAGGTCAAAAGACAGAAAAGTAGCAGAGCTGATACATGAATTCAAGTGATCCCAGGTTCCTGCAAGAATGCCTTTGAATTGCAGTTAAAGATAATGAGGAAGAATGTGTCATATGGATGGCATGGACTTCACCTTACTAACCTTTATGAAATTTTTTCATTTGAATACCCTGGTAGAGGCAGTGAAGAACAAGAACACTGGTGTCGCTTACTCCTTCGTCTCCATGCATCAATGTTACAGGAATAGGGAAGGCACTACCATCAAGGAAAAGCCAGGACTTACAAGTCCAGATAATGTATGAGTGAAAGACCAAGAGCCCACAAAGGTAGACGAATCTTCCCAGTCGCACAGGGCCTGCTAAGATACAGTACAAGAGGCCCAGTAGGTGACAGGAAGGAGAGAGGGACTTGGGGACACTGAGCCTCTCCATATAGAAACCCCACATCCCTCAGAGTTTTCTCAACTTTCTTCCTCTTCAGTTCTTATTACTGATTTTTCATTTGTTTGTTTGTTTATTTGTTTTGAGACAAGGTCTCGCTGTGTCACCCAGGCTGGAGTGCAGTGGCGTGATCTCAGCTCACTGGGTTTCACCATGTTGACCAGGCTGGTCTCAAACTCCTAGACTCAAGTAATCCACCTGACTCGGCCTCCAAAAGTGCTGGGATTACAGGCATGAGCCACTGTGACCGGCCTTATTACTGATTCAAGTAATAAATCAGTACTTAGCTGCTCCATTGTCTTAGCTGCTCCATTGTCTGTCAACTCCTGGGGCTCGCCTTGGGGTGTTTCTGATGCCACAGGGTCTCTAAAAACTCATACGACTTTATTTTTTCTTACTGAACCCCATCAGCTTGCGTAAGCAACATGGAGATCAGGTACTCTGGGTACATTTGCTTGCTGATGAGCATCCACTCAATTTCTCTAACCTGCAGCATTAAAACAAAAAATAGCACTGTGTTCTTTTCATCTATCACCAATTTCTCTATCACCTTCTTTCAATTCACAGTTACTTTGGGGAAAGGTCTGTTCTGTTTTTTCTCTTTTTTAATCCTTTTGGCACATTCACAACCTGATTTCTTTACAAGCCTCTCGCAAGTTCTTTCAGGCCCTCAGTCCATGGTTTTTGAACCTGTGTAGTTTCATCACATGGCCCAGGAAACACAAAAGAGCAGAGAACAAAACGGAATATGAACCTGCAGACAATCAAATGAGGGTACTTAAGTGCTTACGTAGCAACCAAAAGCTCTCCAAGGGGCTCTGGGTCCACGAAGGATGACCTCAGGTAAATATAGCATGTAGTCAAATACGAAGAACTGAGCAGGCATTTTGGTTTTTTGTGGTTTTTTTTTCCTTATTTGTTCAATGGATTTCAAATAACATATGAATGATTGATTCAGCCTCATGAGGCTGGCTGTGATCTAATTCCCTGAGGCTGTCTGCACAGCAAAAGAGAAACAAAATCAGAGGAATCTGGGGATTCTAGCAAAGCTAAAATAAAACGGCATGTTTGTTTGATTACTCCCTTTGTTTTCTCAATTACTAATATCTGAACTATTTAAAGAGATCCCCAAATGCCTTGGAAATAGAAAGTGATGGCAATAGTAAGATGATGGTGGCTTTGAGGATATGAAACTTTTATTCTTACTTTAACTAAAACCACTGCTATTATTTTTTCAGACATGATTAAGACCACCAAAGCAATTTTACCATCATTCCTTCTGGCCTTTGCTACTTGACTTGCTAGCAATAAGTAATAGGTGCAGTAATTCCAATTCTACGATTAGGTAAAGACAAGAAGTGAAAGGGACTAAATGCCCTTTCAGCTAAATCCCCTTTCTTTGGTTTTTTTCTTCTTTCTTTTCTCTTCCTTCTCCCTTCCTCCTTTCTTCCCTCCCTCCCTTCGTCCCTTTCTCCATTCCTTCCCTTCCTTTCCTTCTTTCCTTTTTTCTGTCTTTTCTTGTGGTCCGGGAAAAGGTGGGTATTCTAAGAGTTTCCTAAAACAAATTTGTGCTGTGACTTCCCAGTGTGGGGCCTACCCATATGAATAGGTCAGCTGTTAGGGACACATGTATCTTGAACCAGGAGAAAACAAAGGACAGAGTGACCCAGTTCTAAGCTTCACCGATCCTACTACATAAAAAAAAAGAGGTTGAAATCACAATTTAAGAATTAATAAGCAAATGACACTAGTAAACAGAGGTATTAAAAAAGCTATTTTTAGATGCAAAAATATATATAGTTAGATTATATAACAATTTTAATATTACTCTGTATTTTGTGTTTCTCAGAATTTACTGCTCATGTTTTCTGGCTTATAAATAGTTTAATTATGAATATTTAAAATTTTCTATGTAAACTAAATAAACTACACAAATTCTTTACACATTTGAAATAAGTTATTGATATTACCTGCTTCATCAGTTTGAGGAATAAAATTTTAAAAAATCTTTTTATATTCAAATTACAAGGACACTGAACCCCTTTCTCCTTCTTCTGGGCTTCTTCTTGGGCGATCCTCAGGATATTTATAGCCCTTCACAAGGCTAAGCTTCAACAACCTGCTGAACCCATAGGCCCAGATGAAGCTATTCTTAAGACAAAAGAAAGAGTGAAAATTCAATGCTTCTCTTGATTTTCCTGTGGCCATTGACATTATGTGTTAAGCAACACCTTCCCATTAGAACTGTAAACATCCCCAGGAATATAAGGGCATTCAGTATTTGGCCACAAAGATATCGGTTAAAACCATCCTTGTTTTCTCCTACAGTCAGCATTTCTGTATTAAGACAAATATCAATATTGTTAGTAGCCTATAAAAGAGCATTGTACATATAAATAGGAGAAAGTTGAAGGATTCAGCATGATTTATAGGTAACAATATAGAGGCTGTTACAGACATTTTCTGGGGGTAGGGGGAGTGGAAGGCTCAAATGCAAACTCCTCAGGTGTTGCACTGCAAAGAAAGATACATAAGCAAGCAGCTGTCACAGTAGGCCTGACTCCCTTCAGCAGGGAAAGCTCACAGCAGCAGTGACAGGTGTACAGGTCCTCAGTGACCCACTGCATTCTGCAACAGCCCACAGAAATTTTGCTTGACTGGATATTGGGCTCCAGAAAATGGATCCTTACTCTTGGGTTGTGGGGCTTCCAGGCGGTATGATTAGACGTAAGTAGACTCTCTTCTGCTGTGATCCAGGGTAGATGCACAAGCCTTGACACTAGCCATATGGCTTGGCCAATTACTTTGGCCACCTAGCAGGAAGATGTCACCACGACAGCGCTAACCCTGTCTAGACATAATGTCAAAGGCAGCGTGGAGGACTGGATTCAAGCATGTTTGTTAATCAGGAAGCTTGGGCTGTATCTAGTCTCCACTGAACTTTGAAGGCATTCAACTCAGTCCAGGAAGAGAGCCTGCAGGCACTCAGTCTTAAATAACTGCCTTCTTAATAACTTGGTTCACCCCCCAAAGATGGCCTCTAACCATGTGGCATGCCTCACTGTGTTAGCAACGTGTACCATTTCAACCCAGGCGCAGTGCAACTTATTGTTATGGGAGACTCTAAAAACTGGTGATTATTGACCAATTCACTAGTCACAGTGTGCAGATTATATTTTCCCAAGGCGAACAGGGCACCATCATTTGTAAGGATAGCCTGGGAGGGTCACATCTTCAAGTCCAGAAAAATTAATAAGGCTGGCATCTTTGCTTGTGACTGAAAGATCAAGTAGAGGTTAACCACAGCTTGCATCATTGCTTCCAGGACTTTTCCAGTAGCTGAGGAAATCATGTATTCTTGGAGGGAGGAAGAGCTACACTGTATGACTGACTTAGCCTCTCTCCCCTTTTTTGTTTTTTTTTTTTTTTTTTTTTGAGACGGAGTCTCACTCTGTCACCCAGGCTGGAGTGCAGTGGTGCAATCTCGGCTCACTGCAACCTTCTGCCTCCCAGGTTCAAGCAATTCTCCTGCCTCAGCCTCTTGAGTAGCTGGGATTACAGGCACACACCACCACGCCCAGCTAATTTTTGTATTTTTAGTAGAGATGGGGTTTCACCATGTTGGTCAGGCTGGTCTCGAACTCCTGACCTCGTGATCTGCCTGCCTCAGCCTCCCAAAGTACTGGGATTACAGGTGTGACCACCACGCCCGGCCAACTTCTCTTCTTAGGACCCATTGTTGGCAGTCACTTTTATTGGCATGTACTGATGATATGTCTTGATGGAGGTGGGCAAACGAGTGAGAGGACCTGGGAGCACAGTAGTTTCATTAGCAAACACTAAAATGGCTACCAATTCTCCCTTTAACACTTCTGGCACTGGGTGGCAAGTCTGTCATCATGACTCATTAGCTGAAGAAGCTCATCACTGTGGGGCTACACAGTGCTGTGTTTTCTGGTGTTTCACCATCTAATTGAATAAGAAATCGAGTTTTCTATCCAACACAATAATTTATGGAGGCATTTGAAGTTAGACAGCCTGTGTTTCTGTATCAACGTCTGAGTCACTGGATAACCCTGGAATTTCAAAGAAGTGGTCAGCTAGTTCCCCTCTCATGGATTATATTTTGAAGACGTCTTTATTTTTGTCTTACAGGTGTTTTGTGCTGTTCCCTAATAGCATTGCTCCCTTGTACAACTAGTCAGACTTTCAGCAAATATCCAGTGGGTCCTTATACTCCATTGTTCATGTGTTTGTATGTGGAGGGGTTGGGGAGGGAGAGAGAGAGTGTTTGTGCATGGCTTATCAGGGAATATAGTTCAATATTCACCTCAGTGGAGCTCACTCCTTTCTAAGTGACTCTCCAAGGCCCTTATTAACAACCTAGGAATTCATTCCAACTTTTATCATTTTCTGAAAATATGCCATTTCTTAGGACCTCCATGGGACTAATTTTTATAAACAATGACCAGCGATGCCAATAGTTGTGCAGCCCAAAGTAGACACCCCCAAGACTGATCCCATCCCCAAGGCAGAACGTTGATTTCTAATCCTTTGATTTACACCAAACAGTCCATGGTGGGTTCTTGGTAAAATTTCCAGTACCACCTGTTATGGATACAAGAGAAAATAGCCAAGGGGCACTCTCATAAAGCCTGTTTATGGAGAAAAATTAAGGAAAGAAGTAGCGGGTGTGTACGTTCTTATTACCTATTATGTGCTAGGTCCGAGCACAGAGATCTAGCAACAGGAAACCTCAGACTCTGCGCAGAAGACCCTAACCCTTGGGCTCTTGAGCTTCTCAGTTTCATAATAAGAAAAATATCAGCCCATGCTGATTTGGTGAAGGGCCACAATGCAGTAGTAACATAGCATGGTAGAATTATGCCTTTGGCCATATCTTGCCGACTGAACTTTCATGGTTAATGGTGAGAACTAACCCCGCTCCTGGAATGATTAAGAAGCTAGTCTCAAGCTTTGCAGTTGCAGTTATGTGACATGGCATGCTAACAGCAGAATTTATCATGTAAGTATCCATGGTTGAGGAAGCACCACTCTTGTTTTTCAGTGTTTGAGAGATAGACTAGAATTTTTTCAGTTGAGAGATAGACTAGAATTCAGACTAGGATTGGTTGCCATGATCACTGGACTATACTCAGTTTCTATGGAGCTTGAGAAGGCCAGGTTGCAAGGGATAAGTCCTGAACAAGTTACCTTTCACCTCTCAGAAGGTTTAAGGCAGAAATTGCAAATGCCTTCAGAGTTCAACTGTATTACATAAATGAATTATTAAGTGAAATAATGTAAGAGATAGTAGATACTATGGTAAAATAGACAGGAACCCATCCAAATGAGAAAGTCATTGCCCAGCAATAACCATTGTTGCCCTGTGGAAATGTGGGCCTGGTATTGCCAGGTCTTCCTTTTATCAAGAAAATAAGAAAAATGAAAAGTATGGCGTTCGACATAAAAAATTATATATTATAAAGCAAAACCTCTCTTTGGACTGGCTTGAGTTCTTGGATCAAAGACAATATAGCTTGTTACTAAGTTCTAAAGAGCCTAAAAGGGAAATGGGGGGAAAATAAGGAGAATGCAGACTAAAGCTTGTTTCAACTCTCCAGACCTCTTTACTTTGAGAGATTGCTCAGTAAAGCACTCCATGATTCCCTTTGAGTAGTCCCCTTCGTAAACCTAATCAGCAGCTGCTAACCCTGTAATTCTGTCGTTTCTTTGAGGGATGACTTTACATCTTCTTGGAAGGCTGAGTACGTTTTATTGCTGCCAAGACACCCTATGATATTTCAAAGATATCATTTGCTGCCTTCTTGTTGCTTCTGCAGGTGTTTTATGCTACCATAAACATGAGCATGGGACAAAAGAACTTATTTAGATAAAGTTCAGCTCTCTGGAGCTAAATCTAAAATGTTATTGAAAAAAATACCATAAATAGTGTCATTTCATCCTGGAGATGGAAGACAGGGGTGTGGCAGTGGGCGTGCTTGAGTGGCAGCTCAATCTCTTCTCATCAGTTCATCAGTTTCCTGTGGGTTATCCATGGGTAAAGCAGAAGAATGGCTTTGAAGGAGAATTAGGTCTCAAAATCTAACCAGGAGATTTGAAGTGTGTAGTTATTTGACCAGACATTAATAATATTTTTCATTTTGAATTTTAATCAAGCTAAAATAGAAAGAGAATACAAGACAGAAATATAGAAGTAGACACAAGAGAACAAAATGTGAAAGATCCTTTATAAAAAGCATGTAGTAGAAAAATGAGAATTCAGGGATCATTACCCTGAGGCAGGAGATGTTATGAATTCAGGGATCATTATCTTGCAGTGGGGAAAAGTAAGAAGAGATAGTTGAGAGAAAGAAAACATGTAAGATTGTCTACACTACGATCCTGACAAACTTGTTTGAAAAATGTGTCCCACCATTCATAGGGTTGTAATAACATTCATTTCAGAGATGGGCAAAAGATGAGCTTATATTGGGATTTGTGGTCAACTCTTCCTGGATTCTGAGTGGACCAACCTTAGCCAGGTAAAGTTAAATTATTTAGTTGCTCAGATTATCAACAAGAATTTATTGAGGCCTTCTTGGTTCCCATCATAATGCCTGGCACTCAAAGTAAAAAACAAAAACAACCAAACAAGAAATTTACATTATCATCTCTGTCTCTAAGAATTTTGCAAGCTACTTATAATGTGATTCTTTATATAGTACATCTTTATGGCACATAAACAAGAAATTTATGTTATCATTTCTGTCTCTAGAAGTTTGCAAGGTACTTATAATGTGATTATGTAGTATATCTTTATAGCATATACAGTGTACAGGATATATACACACATGTCTTTATATAATATGTTCCTTTACATTATAATATATATAGACCTTTTTACTTATTAGACAGAAGGGAATTAGTATAAAGCACATATGAAGTTCCTGATTTTCACAATATTTGCTCTGGAAGACCTATACAATTTTAGTGTTGCCTTATTTATTTGAAGTGAATCACGGGGTCGGGGGGAAAGAAGTTAATATGCCCCATGACAATATTCTTTGCCAGAAATACAGTATTCTTTGCCAGAAAAATCCAGAATGGAAAAACAAAAAAGCCTTACTAGAGAGTAGAGTTGTGAGTGTTAGAGGATAAGAAAGGTAGCGGGAAGGGGAGGATGAAGAAAGGTTAATTAACAAACACAAAATTACAGCTAGGTGGGAGAAATGAGTTCTGATGCTCCGCAGCGCTGTAGGGTATTAACTATAATTTATTGTATATTTTTGAAAGCTAGATTTTGACTGTTCACAGCAGAAATAATAAATGTTTGAGGAAATGCTAATTACCCTGATTTAATCATTACACACTGTATATATGCATTAAAATATCACTCTGTATCTCATAAATATGTACAGTTTAATAAAAGGTCTTGAAATTCTGAGTGTCCAGAAGTACTGGCCTCAGGCTTGTGCAAGATCACCTGACAAGATAACCCCCAGACACAGTGTGGAGCTTATAGACCCCACGTCCTCTGCCGTGATATGAGTAGAGTCAAGATGTTAGGGCATAGCTCATAGAGGACTATGAATGATATATAATATGGAAAGCCTGAGCCTGCACACACTTTTTTCAAAGCTTCCTCCTTTGAGCTATATACCATGAGATTATTAAATATTAGTACAATTTTACAAGCAAATCTGGCTTCAGTTTTTCATACATTGGATTCAGTTGGCCCCACCAGAAGTCTCCCAAAGTCTGAAAGCACAGGGCATTGATCTAATTTTTAGTTAGAGGATCACTAGCAACTCCCCACTTGAAAGGTGCTGGCAGATACAATTTTAGAGCTGTAGCTATAATTTGAAATGTTAGGGGATTTAGCAAAATTGCAAAAAATTTTACCTCATCTTATGCTTTAAAAAAAAAAAAATGCTGTCTTTATTTCTTAACTCCCAAATAAAAAAAAATACATTTATGTGATATTTAGGGTAGAACTGCAAGGATTCATGAGGATTCAGCATACAATCCAGTTATTATAATGCTGTTAACTAAAACTTGCAGAGTCTACTTTAGTTTTGGAGAATGGATAGGTTATAAAATTGATGTCTCTATAGATATAATCTTTAATTAAAACTACTTCTGTGTATCATGTAGTTGAAACTAGTAGCTGGTCCAGAGTAGGGAGATTTTTTAAAGTTCGTATATGAATAGGAATTTATTAACTCGTAACAATGTTAGGCAGTCAAATCTGGGTACTAGCAAATCAAATTCATGAAATCCTTGGCTGTCCTATATTGAGTTCAGGGTATGATAAAGGCACTAAGAGCAATCAGTGATAAAAACAAAGTAATGTGGTTGAAATTATGTGACCTATTTGGACCAAGGTTGAATGCCTGAGAATTCTAACATCAACAAGATTTAAGATTAGATTTAAGTGAATAGGAAGAAGAAAAACCTGTAACAAGACCATCTTGAACTAAAAGAACTTTCAGGTACGTAAACTTATTTTTTCATAAGCATTGCAGAGTCATCAATTCAGTTTCCTAAAGTCAGCTGCACTTGGACAGGGCTTGGTTCATTTTGGTAAGGGCTGTGGGACTCCTAAATCTGTCCACCTGGTCCTCATTTCTTTGCAAGTTCTCTCTATCATAAGCAGCCAGTGTATCAACTCATAGATCTTCTCCTTCAGAGGAGTTTAACTACCCATCTTCTTCAAGAGTTTCTACAACTCATGCATTGGGGTCTCTCCATGACACTGAGCTAGCTATGAAATACCACACATTTTAGCAAAATTATAATTTATTATATCAGAATTAAGGGAAATTGGCCTGGTTTGACACCCCTGCCTCCCTCCTCTCGCCCAACCTCAATGTGCCAACTCACACATCTTTTTTAAAAGTTACTCAAGTTGTTACAGGGAGGAGGTGGAGCAAGATAGTGAAATAGAAAACTCCATTGATCATCCCCCCTGCAAGGACATCAATTTAACAACTATCTACACATAAACAAAGCACCTTCATAGGAACCAAAAATCAGGTGAGCACTCACAGTACCTGGTTTTAATTTCATATCGTTGAAGAGGTAGAAAGAACAGTCTTGAATTGCTGATGCCATCCCTCACTCATTCCCACCCCTGGCAGTAGTGGCATGGTGCAGAGAGCATTTCTGTGTGTTGGGGAGGGAGAACACAGCAACTGTGAGGCATTGAACTCCGTGCTGCCCTATTATAGCATAAAGAAAACCTGGACCAAACTCAGCTGATGCCCACCCAAAGAGGGAGCATTTAAACCAGCCCTAGTCAAAGGGAAATTGCTGTCCCCAGTGGTTTGAACTTGAGTTACTCAAGCCTCACCACCATGAGCAAAAGTGCTCTCAGAATCTAAATAAATGTGAAAGGCAGTCGAGGGCACAAGGGCTGCAACTCCTAGGGAAGTGCTAGTGCTGAACTGGGCCAAAAGACAGTGTACAGAGTGGGCATGTGACATACTTAGACACCAACTGGGGCAGCTAAGGGAGTGCTGGCATTACCCTTCCCCTAACCCCAGGCTACATGGACTATGGCTCCAAAAGAGACCCCTTCCTTCACTTGAGGAGAAGAGAAGGAAGACAGGGGAGAACCTTGTCTTGCATCTTGGATACCAGCTCAGCCACAACAAGATAATGTATTAATCAGAGTCTTGAGGCCCCCTTTCCAGGCCCTAGCTCCTGGAAATCATTTCTAGGTATATACTGGGCCAGAAGGGAACCTGCTGCCTTGAAATGAAGGATTCAGTCCTACCAGAATTCATCACCTGGTAACTGGATAGCCTTGGGCTCTGAATAAAAAGCAGTGATACCCAGGTACTATGTCAAAGGCCTTGGATGAGACTCTGAGACTTCCCAGCTTCTGGTGAGACTCGGCACATTCCTAGCTGTGGTGCCTATGGTGTGGGACACCTTCTGCTTGAGAAAATCAGAGGGAAAGTAGAGGGGGCTTTTTCTTGCACCTTGGCCACAGGGTAGAGCACCAAGCAGGCTCTTGGCGTCTTCAATTCCAGGACTTGGCTCTTGGATGGCATTTTGCACCTTCCCTAGGCCAGAGGGGAGCCCACTGCCCTGAAGGATGAGACCCAGGTCAGGCAGCATTCACTGCAAACTGATTGAAGAGCACTTGGAACTTAAGGAAACATCACTGGTAGTCTGGCAGTATTTCCCATGGGCCTATGGTGGCAGTGGCCATGGAGTAGAGCTCATCTGCCATTGGAAATGGGAGTAAAGAATGACAATGAGTGCCTCTTGTAGTCTGAGTGCCACCTCAGCCACGGTACAATAATAGAACTCCAGGTAGACTTCTAAGATTTTTGACTCTAGTCTCTGGCTCTTGGACAGCACCTCTGGACCTCAGGGGGGCCTGTGGAAACTCACTGCTCCAAAGGGAAAAACATGTTCCTGGCTGGTTTTGACACCACTGATTATAGAGCCCTAGGACCTTGAGCAAACACAGACAATAACCAGGGAGATCTTACACCAGACTTTGGGTGAGACTCAGTGCTATGCTGGCTTCAGGTCTGACTCAGTGCAGTTATAATGGTGGGGGCTGCAGGGCTACTCGTGTCACTCCACTGTCAGATTTAAGTGGCTTAGAACAAAGGGAGAGACTCCATTTGTTTGGGAGAATGTAAGGGAGGAGAGCAAGAGTCTCTGCCTGTTAATCTAGAGAATCCCCCTGTGTTTATCTTGTCTAAGACAATCAAGATGGTACCTCTATGAGTCTGCAAGAACCACAGTGTTACTGGGCTTGGAATGGCCCCTAAAGCAGACACAGGTTGGATCATAAAATTCAAGTCCTTTTGAATATCTGGAAAATCTTCCCAAGAAGAATGCATACAAATGCCCAGACTGTGAAAACAATAGTAAAATCGAACTCTTCAAGGCCCAGAAACAGACAAACATCTACAAGTTTCAAGACAATCAAGGAAAACATGACCTCACCAAATGAACTAAACTAAATGGTACCAGGAACCAGTCCTGGAGAAACAGAGATATCAAACCTTTCAGATAGAGAATTCAAAATAGCTGTTTTGAGGAAACTCAAAGAAATTCAAGATAATACAAAGGAATTCAGAATTTTATCAGATAAATTTAACAAAGACATTGAAATAATAAAACAAAGCAGAAATTCTGCAGCTGAAAAAATGCACTTGGCATACTGGAGAATGCATCAGAGTCTTTTAATAGCAGAAGTGATCAAACAGAAGAGAATTAGTGAACTTGAAGACAGGCTCTTTGAAAATACAATGTGAGAGGAGAAAAAAGAAAAAATTTAAAAACCGAAGCACACCTACAGGATCTAAAAAATAAATAAACAAATAAAATAGTCTCAAAAGGGCAAATCTAAGCATTATTGGCCCCAAAGAGGAGATAGTGAAAGAGATAGGGATAAAATGGTCATTCAAAGAAATAATAATAGAGAACTTCTCAAACCTACAGAAAGATATCACTATCCAAGCACATGAAGGTTATAGAACACCAAGCAGATTTAACCCAAAGAAGACTACCTCCAGGCATTTAATAATCAAATTCCCAAACATCAAGGATCAAGAAAAGATCCTAAAAGCAGCAAAAGAAAAGAAACAAATAACAAACAATGGAACTCCAATACATCTGGCAGCAGACTTTTCAGTGGAAACCTTACAGGCCAGGAGAGAGTGGCATGACATATTAAAAGTGATGAAGGAATAAAGCTTTTATCTTAGAATAGTATATCCAGTGAAGATATCTTTCAAACATGAAGGAGAAATAAAGACTTTCCTAGACAATCAAAAGCTGAGGGATTCATCAACACCAGACCTCTCCTGCAAAAAATGCTGAAGGGAGTACTTCAGTCATAAAGAAAGGGATATCAATGAACAATAGGTAATAGTACAAAAGTCATTGGTAATAGTAAATACACAGAAAAAACACAGGATACTATAACACTGTGAGTGTAGTATGTAAATTACTCTTATCCCAAGCAGAATGACTAAAGGATGAACCAGTAACAACAAAACAACAAAAAGAACTACAACAACTTTTCAAGACATAGACAGTACAATAACATATAAATAGAAACAAAAAAGTTAACGAACAGGGGGAACAAGTTAAGAGGCAGAGTTTTTGTCAGTTTTCTTTGTGCTT
This sequence comes from Papio anubis, assembly GCF_008728515.1. NCBI lineage: Eukaryota > Metazoa > Chordata > Mammalia > Primates > Cercopithecidae > Papio > Papio anubis. The sequence continues at coordinate 140,592,964 of NC_044982.1, forward strand.
ATTTGCTTGTTTATTTGTTTAAGCAAACAGTTTTAAGTTGTTATTAGCTTCAAATAATGGGTTATAAGAGTATTTGCAAGCTTCATGTAGCCCCAAACCAAAAAACATATAATGGATACAGAAAAAATAGAATGAAGAAAACTAAATCATATCACCAGAGAAAATCACCTTCACTAAAAGAAAGACAGGGACAAAAGAAAGAAGGAAAAGAAAGCCATAAGACAACCAGAAAGCAAATTTTAAAATGGGAGAAGCAAGTACTGTTTTATCAATAACAACATTGAATGTAAATGGGCTAAACTCTCCAATAAAAAGACATAGAGTGGCTAAATGGATAAAAAACAAGACCCAATTATCTATTGCCTACAAGAAACACACTTCACACATAAAGACACACATAGACTAAAAATAAAGGGATGGAAACAAATATTCCCTGCCAATGGAAACAAAAAACGAGCAGGAGTAGCTATCCTTACATCAGACAAAATAGATTTCAAGACCAAAAAGAAAAAATAAGAGAAAAATAAGGTCACTATATAATGAGAAAGGGATCAGTTCAACAAGGGATATAACAAATTTAAATATTTATGCACCCAATAAAGATAAGTGCATATATAAATATATATAAAGGAATATATTATTAGAGCTAAAGACAGAGATAGGTCCCGATTCAATCAATAGCTGGAGCCTTTAACAGCCCATTTTCCACACTGAGCGGATCTTCCAAACAGAAAATCCACAAAGAAATGTCAGACTTAATCTGCACTATAGACCAAATGTATCCAATAGATATTTACAGAACACTTCATCCAACTGCAGAAGACACATTCTTTCCCTCAGGACATGAATCGTTCTCAAGGATAGACAATATGTTACATCACAAAACAAGTCTTAAATCACTCAAAACAATTGAAATAATATCAAGCATCTTCTCTGACCACAATGGAATAAAAGTAGAAATCAGCAACAAGAAGAATTTTGGGAACTATGCAAATACATGAAAATTAAACAATATGCTCCTAAATGACCAGTGGATCAATGAAGAAATTAAGAAAAAAATAAAAGATTATTGAGACAAATGAGAATAAAAACAACATGCCAAAACCTATGGGATACAGCAAAAGCAGTATGTGTGCTTGTAATAAAGAAAGAAAAACTTTCAATAAACAACCTAATGAAACCTCTTAACTAGAAAATCTGAGCAATAAATAAAATTGAAATGAATAACACAATACAAAAGATTGATGAAACAAAAGGTTGGTTTTTTGAAAAGTTAAAGTCGATAACTAAAAAAAAACAAACCAAGTTAAACAAAATTGACAACTTTAGCCTAAGAAAAAAAAGAGAAAATCCAAATAAATCAGAAATGAAAAGGAGACGTTACAACTGATACTGCAGAAATTCAAAGGATCATTAGTGGCTACTATGACCAAGTATTCACCAATAAATTGGAAAATCTAGAAGAAATGGACAAATTCATAGACACATACAACCTGCTAAGATTGAACCAGAAAGAAATCCAAACCCTGAACACACCAATAACAAGAAACGTAACTGGTATGGTTTGACTCTGTGTCCCCACCCATATCTCATCTCGAACAGTAATCCCCACATGTCGCGGGAGGAGCCTGATAGGACAGGAGGTGATTGAATCATGAGGGCAGACTTAACCCCTTGCTTTTCTCATAATAGTGAGTGAGTTCTCACACGATCTGGTTGTTTGAAAGTGTGCAGGGTTTCCCCCTTTACTCTCTCTCTCTCTTTCTCCTGCTCTGCCATGGTAAGATGTGCTTGCTTCCCCTTCACCTTTTGCCATGATTGTAAGTTTCCTGAGGCTTCCATGTCATGCTTTCTGTTAAGCCTGCAGAACTCTGAGACAATTAAACCTCTTGTCTTCATAAATTACCCAGTCTCAGGTAGCTATTCATAGCAGTGTGAAAATGTGCTAATACAGTAATCAAAGCCATAATAAAAAATCTCCCAGTAAATAAAATTCGAGATCTAATGGCTTCACTGCTGAATTCTACCAAACATTTAAAAAATTAATACCAATCCTACTCAAACTATTCCACAGAATAGAGAGGGAGGAAATACTTCTAAGCTCATTCTGTGGAGTCAGTATTACCCTGATACCACACCAGACAAAGACACATCAAAAACAGAAAACTGCAGGCCAATATCTCTGATGAATATTGATGCAAAAATCTTCAAAAATACTAGCAAACCAAATTCAACAGTACATTAAAGAGATTAAACAGATCATTCATCATGAGCCAGTGGGATTTATCCCAGAGATGCAAGGATGAATCAACATATGCAAATCTGTCAGTGTGATACATCATATCAACAGAATGAAGTACAAAAACCATATGATCATTTAAATTGATGCTAGAAAAACATTTGATAAAGTTCAACATCACTTTATGACAAAAGCTCTCAAAAAACTGTGTATAGAAGGAATATAAATCAACAGAATAAAAGCCATTTATGACAGACCCACAGCTATGGGAAAAACTGAAAGCCTTTCCTCAAAGATTTGGAACACAAGAATGCCCATTGCCACTACTGTTATTCAACATAGTACTGGAAGTCCTAGCTGGAGCAATCAGACAAGAGAAAGAAATAAAGGGCATCCAAATTGGAAAGGAAAAAGTTAAATTATACTTGTTTGTAGATGACATGATCTTATAAAGACTCCACAAAAAAGATTAGAAGTTATAACCAAATTCAGTGAAGTTGCAGGATGCAAAATCAACATGCAAAAATTAGTAGCATCTCAATATGCCAAAAGTGAACAATCCAAAAAAAAAAAAAAAAAGATAATCACATTTACAATAGCCACAAATAAAATAAAATTAAATACCTAGGAATCAATCAGATACCTGAAAGATCTCTATAATGACAAGTTTAAAACAGTGTTGAAATAAATTGAAGAGGACACCAAAACCAGAAAGATATTCCATGTTCATGGATTGGAAGAATAATATGGTTAAAATATCAATACCACCCAAAGCAATATACAGATTCTATGCAGTACTTATCAAAATACCAATAAAATTCTTCACAGAAATAGAAAAAATATTGTATTATTTATATGGATCCATAAAAGACCCATAATAGCCAAAGTTATCCCAAACAAAAAGAACAAAACTGTAGGAATAATATTACTTGACTTCAAATTATACTACAGAAATACAGTAACCAAGACAATGTGATACTGGCATAAAAAACAGACACATCGACCAATGGAACAGAATAGAAAACTCAAAAACAAATTCACACACTACAGTAAACTCATTTTCAACAAAGGTGCCAAGAACATACCCTGGACAAAAGACAGTCTCTTCAATAAATGGTGCTGGGAAAAGTGAATATCCATATGCAGAAGAATGAAATTGAACCCCTGTCTCTCATCATATACAAAGCTCAAATCAAAATGGATTACAGACTTAAATCTAAGACCCAAAACTATGAACCTACTACAAGAAAACATTGCGGAAAATCTCCCGGACATTGGTCTGGGCAAACATTTTTTGAATAATACTTCAGAAGTACAGGCAATCAAAGCAAAAGTGGACAAGAGGGATCACATCAAGTTTAAAAGCTTCTGCACAGCAAAGGATACAGTCAATAAAGTGAAGAGACAACCCATATAATGGGATAAAATACTTGCAAACTAACCCTCTGACAAGGGATTAATAACCAGAATATATAAGGAAGTCCAACAACTCTATAGGGAAAAAAAGTGGGTAAAAGATTTGAATTGATGTTTCTCAAAAGAAGACATGCAAATAGAAAACAGGCATATGAAAAGGTGCTCAAAAGCATTAATCATCAGAGAAATGCAAACCAAAATTACTATGAGTTATCTCATCCCAGTTAAAATGGCTTTTTTTCCCCCAAAAGACAGGTAATAACAAATGCTGGTGAGGATGAAAAGATCATACACTGTTGGTGGGAGTGTAAATTTGTACATCTACTATAAATAGTTTGGAGTGTCCTCAAAAATCTAAAAATAGAGCTACCATGTGATCCTGCAATCCCACTGTTGGGTAAATATCTAAAGGAAAGGAAATTAGTATATCAAAGAGACATCTGCAGACTCACATTTGTTGCAGCACTGCTCACAATAGCCAAGACTTGGAAGCAATCTTAGTGTCCATCAACAGATGAATGGATTTTAAAAAGTGACACATGTACACAATGAAGTACTATTCAGCCATAAAAAGGAATGAGATCCAGTCCTTTGCAACAACGTGGGTGGTACTGGAGATCATTATGTTAAGTAAAACAAAACAGGCACAGAAAAACCAACATCACATGTTCTCACTTATGTATGAGAGCTAAAAATCAAAACAATTGAATTCGTGGAGATAGAGAGTGGAAGGATGGATACCAGACACTGGAAAGGGTAGAGCGGGGATGGTGGTAGGGAGTTGAGGGATGATTAATGGGTACAGAAAAGCATATAGAAAGAATGAATAAGACCCGCTATTTGTTAGCACAACACGGTTACTATAGTCAATAATAATTTAATTGCATGTTTAAAAATAACTAAAACAGTATGATTGGATTGTTTGTAACACAAAGGATAAATGCTTGAGGGGAGAAATACCGCATTATCCATGATATAATTATTACACATTGCCCACCTGTATCAAAATATCTCGTGTACCCAACAAATATATATGCCTGCTATGTACCCACAAACATTTAAAAAATAAAAAAGTTACACAAAGTTTGCAAGTCACACTACAGTGTAAAAATATGAGGAGAATGTTTTTCTTTTTTCTTTTTTTTTTTTTTTTTTTTTGAGACGGAGTCTCGCTCTGTCGCCCAGGCTGGAGTGCAGTGGCCGGATCTCAGCTCACTGCAAGCTCCGCCTCCCAGGTTCACGCCATTCTCCTGCCTCAGCCTCCCGAGTAGCTGGGACTACAGGCGCCCGCCACCTCGCCCGGCTAGTTTTTTGTATTTTTTAGTAGAGACGGGGTTTCACCATGTTAGCCAGGATGGTCTCGATTTCCTGACCTCGTGATCCGCCCGTCTCAGCCTCCCAAAGTGCTGGGATTACAGGCTTGAGCCACCGCGCCCGGCTGAGAATGTTTTTCTTAATTAAGAGGAGAGGATTGTTTTAAAACAATTAAGAAACATTAATATGCTTCCTACCACTGCAAGTATTAGCTTATGTTGACAGGAAAGTAAGTAAGGCATTTGTGAATTGGAAATTTGCAAACTCCCAAAACAGTTTGATCAGAGACTTAGGATGTGTCCAGGCCTTGGACTGCACATTTGCCTTAATCCCTTTCCTGCTTTGGTCCAGAATGTTGTGTTTCATAGCAAGTGGCTAGCACTGACTTGCAGATTTGGCAGTGCAGTGCTTTGTAGAAGTCTTAAATAAAACAATTGGGGTTTCATTTTTTCACCTTCAATTTCACAGTAGCACACATTAGCTCACCCACACATTCTTAATTTAATTATTGCCTTGTATGTAATTGTTTCAAGTACGTGTGTGCGAGTGTGTGTGTGTATGTGTGTTCACATGTTAGTATATGTGTGTCTAAAATTCCCATGATGCCACTTGGTGGCATGGTCCACTTCTTAACCCACTCTGACTTACTCGCAGTAGCTAAGAGGAATAGCAGTATTAGGAGCATGGATGCTGAAACCAGGCATTGAAGCTCTCCATGTGGATCCTGATTCCACTGTTTGCCAGGTTTGGGAGGTTATTCATCTTCAGTTTTCCCATTAGTTGTCGTGATGAGTAAATCGTTTAAACTTCAACATTGCCTGTCACAACTAGGGTAAGGCGAATGAGATACTTTCCTCAGAAGCAAAATGTAAGGGGGCATCAAACAACTCAACAATCAGGATAAATAAAAATTGTATGCAATGTTTTACAAAATTTAAATATCAGTGGTGTTTAATGTGTTGATTTGAGTCCACAGTTGACATCTCAGGATCCACAGTTTCCTTAGAGTCTAAAGACAAGAACCCTGACTCAAGCATTTACAGCCATTTAGCATAGCACACACATTCATCTGCCCTAAAAAAAATTGATACCTACTAGAGTAAAAGTTAATACCCAAAATAATTGAGTCAATGGTTCCATGTAGACCCCAGGCAGATGTAAAATCACTGAGGATGCTCAGACATATGTGTTATTTCTTTTGAATCACCTTTAATGTTAGTGCAGAAAGATAAATCCTAGGCTTGCAATGGGCTTGCCTTTTCCTATTTATAAATGAAACCATGTATAACTTTACCCTGGCAATTATTTTAATTATTATTTCCCCAGACAGTGTTAAATCACTGACAATGACATCCAGAGGCATTGTTATCACTGGGCACAAATAGAAAATCCTGGATTATGGATTGGCAATAGCATAGGAGCAGGTTCTCTCATCAAGCTGTGACTTTAAAATGTGTAGTATTAGGAAGATAAGAACACTCCCACCCCACCTTTCCTCCCTCCTCCCTAAGCCGGAATGCCTTTTCCCCCTCCCTTCTTCAAGGAAAATTAAATGAAGACAGCTAACGAGCAGTTTTATTTTCTTTCAGCAAAGGTCAGCAATCCCACAGCAGCAAATTAATCCCAATTAGTAATGATATTTTGTCTT